>NC_058132.1:530931672-531098313 GCF_016433145.1 Gracilinanus agilis
TGTCTCTCTCTCTCTCTCTTTCTGTGTGTGTGTGTGTCTGTCTGTCTCTGTCTCTGTCTCTGTCTCTGTCTCTGTCTCTGTCTCTGTCTCTCTCTCTCTCCATTACATCATACCTCTTCACATTATATGACCCACACACCCAACAAACTCTGCTCCAGGAAAAGTTCTTTCCAAATGTGAATTAGACTTTTGCTCAAAATTGCCAGTTAATTTCACCAGGGCCACGTACAAAAATGGCAAAGATTTTTGTCATTTACCAACACAGAAAGACCTAAAACAATGACTGTTCAACAAATCCCTATGTTCTTTTCTCACCTTGACCTCTAGTAGATTTGAAAAGTGCTCCTTATTCAAAAAAAGATTTCACTTAATTTATGTCCATGACATATTGAAAATTAGAGAATGAAATGAAATCATTCAAAATTTATCCTTAACCTCCCTCTGTGAATCCCCCAAAGGCCTTGGTTGGCAAGAGAAAAGTCTGAGAGGAGAGGAGAAACTATTCAATAGTTATTTTTAATTTGGTCTGCTGGTGGAATTATTTTAGTCTCTTTCTGAAATGTTGTCTCCTTGTGTGCAGTTACCTTGAGGGATTCATGAGAAAGTAGAAAACAATTGCTATTCATACATGAATGCATCATTTTGAGTGGGAAAACTGTTTGGGGTCTACTTTATTCTCAATGTTTGGGCAACTCATTCTTATTGCTGTCATTCTAAGGGGGACTGATAGAGGAGATGGCTGATTGTTGTTGTTTTTACTTGTATTTAATAAACACATTTACAAAATACAATGAGGCTGGCTTCTAAACATAAGTCCTATTGTTCTCTACCTCCCCCTTCCTCAAACACACAAAAGCAGCTGGAAAACTTTGTGCTGGATGACTACTCTAGCTTTACATTTAGGGGTGTTGAGTCATATTTTGGTTGAGTGCCTCTAGGTATTATTTCAACTGGGATGCTCATAGAATGGGCATAGTCTGAGTTATTATATATATCTTGTGTGTGTGTGTGTGTCTGTGTGTGTGTGTGTGTGTGTGTGTGTGTGTGTGTGTGTCTGTGTTTTCCCACAAATGTCTAGGTCATAGGTTTTGGAGTTGGCCACTATTGGGACCAGATTAAATAAAGATGACCCTGTATTCAATGGTTTATTAGCCTGAGTACTTATGTTGGACCTGAGAGCCTGACATCTCTTATGCAGAATCCTAGATAAGAGCTGATTCTAATTCTCCTGTGGAAAACAAGTCAAAAGAATTATTTTGTGAGAGATATCCCCAGATTGAAGCTGGTCCCTGTAAATCCAAATTGTGGGTTCTGGATCCTATGGTACACAAATATACTAAAAAAGATTTCCATTTTTATTTATATAATTAAGGTGTGTGTGTGTGTGTGTGTGTGTGTGTGTGTGTGTGTGTGTGTGTGCAGACAGGATATAGAGTAAGAATAGTTGGAAAGAGCAAAGGGAAGAGAACAGGAGAAAGATAAAGAGGATGGAAGACAAACACAGAGGATGAATGTGAAAAAGGCATATGGGAGAGAAGGAGAGAGAGAAAAAAACTGATATAAAGAGAGAAAGGTACAGAAGAGAGATGTAAGGATGTTGAGTACTTTGTAGTTTTTAAGGTATTATTTAGTGGTAACACCCTACTGCTCATTTGTCCTATGAGTTTCAAAATGTATTACAGTACCTAGAATCTATTGCCCTTTAAAACACCAACTACATTGAATCACATTATTCAAAGTTTTTCATCTGTTCTAATCCTTAAATAGTTACCAGTCTGACACCCAGTAGTAACCAGTTAAATAATTAGCAGCCTTATTCTGAATAGAATAATCAGAGTAGTCCATGAGAGGTAGAAATTACTCATAAACTATGGTTTTATTGACATAAAGAACACCAATCCAAAGGCCAGATGAAATTGAGACAGATTCTCTATCATTGGTCATGGATATCCTTGTGTTTCTAGTGTTCTAGTGGGACAGGGGAAGTGGGCACATCTCTGTTGAAGATATCCCTGCTTCTTCTTCCTGTGGGTAAAAGTGTTGCCCTTTGTAGTTTCAGCCTCTGGGTTTTCCGAAAGGTTTCCTTGATACAGAAATAGAGCTATAATATGGGGGGGAGACAAATGAGATATTTGCTTCAGGTATGCAGTAAAAAAAGAAATCTGCAACATGCATCTCCCATCCCAAGCATAGAGGGATGGAGGTTGCATGTCAACATTTCATATTCTTATTTCAGGTGCAAAATTAGCTGATTATAGTGCCATGAAGAAGCATAGTGTTTGTCTTAGATTTTTCACTTCAGGTCAGGAGTAGGACCGGTCACACTGGGAGAGCCATAATGGGAAGATGACACCAGCTTCCTACATCTAAGTTAATTTGTTTTTGCTACACCTGATGAAATATTAAGCCCTATTTTCCTCAGTTCTTAAATCACTTCCTGGAGTTAAATTTGTACCCAGGCTGTCACTCTTTCATACTATTAGAGTACAAACTTACCACCAGAGAATTAACTTTTGTTAATATAAGTGCTCTATGAAATCGCCCCCAAGCTTCTTCCCTTTTTCCCCATTTCCCTGAAAGTGACTCAAGTAGAAGCTTTTGATGTACGGCACAGTGAACAGCTGGGTTAAATGGACAGTGCTCCTACATTTTCTATTCAGCATATGAAAATGGTAGAGGATGAATGAAAGGGCTTATAGATCTTTGGTATTTGGTATTTTCTATCTCATTGCTTGAAGCAATTCCTAATCACTTTAGCAATGCTTTATCTGGAATCAGGCAATTAAAAAAAGTGTTCATCCTTTTCAGATACAATTTTTGAGAAAGTGATAACGATTCAGCAGTTAGTGGAAAGGGAAGAGTAAAGTAATATATCAAGTTCACACTGCATCTCTCGCTTTTCCACTTTCTGGCATGCAATAAAGGGCAACATATTAATATGGGAGACATATCATATTTTCTTTAACCCAAGAACTACTGGAAAGAAGTAATCATTTCTAGATTTAATATAAACTTTAGAAGCAGGAGATTAACCTATGCTAGGCAAATTAGTTCACTTACATACTACTATCTAAATAAGTGACTAGACTATCTAAAACAAATATGGCTAATTAACTGCTTGAACATTAGACATTCAGATGTGGCAAAAGTTAAAATCCCAGGAAAAGAAAGGAAGTCTGAATTGTGTTTTGGGGCAGAATTTGCAGAACATTCCTTGGGATAATTGTAAAGACCATATATGATATCATCATTATCATAATGGTCAGTATTTATTTCAAAGTTTATTTATTAATTTTAAGGTTTGTGAAGTACCTTACAAACATCTCATTTTACCCTCACAACATCCCTGGGAAGTAGGCATTATTATTATCTGTATTTTGCACATGGGGAAACCGAGGCAATCAGAGGTTATATGACTTGCCCAGGATCATACAGCTAGTGTCTTGTTCAGATTTGAGCTCAAGCCTTCCTGACTCCAAGTCCAGTGCTCTAAACACTGCTTTATCACAAAAGCCATCCTTTGGAATCATTTATCCCAGGAATTAGGGATGACATTTAAAGTGATCTAGGTAGCAACATAAAAATTGATTACTTTTATGATAAAACTTAATAAAAATTGAGTGAAACCATATTCTATTTCAGTGTTCATAAGTGTGTAGAGGAGAACATAAAGCCTCCTTCTATCCCCAGCCATTTAAGTGGGTTGCTGGCTACTTAATTATTCATATGCAATGGAAATTTAGCCATTACCCAAAACAAATTTCCTAAGGGACACTTCATTTATTGTGCTTTCCTAATCATGTTGAAAACTCATAGTACAGAAGATTCAGAACCTTGCTCATTATTCTCCAAATTTGAATATCTCCCAATTGTATATTAAAGGGACAGTAGTAAGGCGGGAATGGGAGAGGATTCTAACACATACAGGATGGGCTACAGGAAATTGACCATTAATCAATTGGAAGTTGAGGCCATCCCATTTTAGGTCTTGTAGCAGTTAAAAGCTCAACTCCCATAGGCCGTGAAACTTATACTATCACTTCCATAATCCAAATAGAAATGGTTCAGGGTACTTACCAAGTCTCCTAGTGCAGCCAGCAGAGCTTGTAACTTCTATGATACAAATTATTCTGGATAAGGACAGTTAAGAGCTCAGCTAGCAGAGAAGAAGGTTGTAACTCCTAGGATAGAAACAGCCACAGCTGAAAGGATTTCTAAAGTTCTTGTTAGCCAGGTGATAACCAGACATGGTGGCTCTAACTCCTGTGATAGAAATAGGTACCGTTTATAAGAAAGACTTACACATTTACCGCATCAATTTAGTATTACGAGAGCTAGAAGTGTCTCAAAGCTTGTCATTTCACAGGTGATTACATGTTCTCAGAATCCTTCCATTTTATTATCATAGAAGTGCAAGGACTATCCCAATGTACTTTTAAAAAAAACATTTCCTTTGAAAAATGTAAAGCCCAAAGTCCACCATCTCCTAGTCTCTATGGAGCCAGGTAGAGATTTTGTCTTAATTTTTGGACATCGATGGATTTGATTCCTTTGTTGAACTGAATTTATTTATCCAATAACATACTAAACACCTGGAGGACTTTGGACTTATTCTGGGTATGTTCAAGTCAAGGCAAGAGTTACTTGTCATATTACAGGAGATTCGTACTTTTTCAAAGGAAAATGCCTGTCAAGAATTTCTTCCCAGAGAAGTTCTAGGTGCCACCCACATTCGATAATACAAGCCATAGCTCCCCACTAATTACCATGTGTTACAAGGAAGCTCTTTTGTTAAAATAACAAAACCCCCAAACCCTGGAATGTAGAAACCTTGATTTCTATTTATTTACATACAAATAATCAGATAAAATGGCCTACGAGGATTAATAGCATTCTTAAACAATTACTCTAAAGAGCCAAAATGGTATTGAGGAAAAAATCTTTTTGTCCAGGACACTTAACTTCACTGAATTTCTCTCTATATAAAAAATGGATAATAATACCTATACTATCTACCTCTCAAGAGTCTTAAGAGGAAAGCTCTTTTTTTGAATCTTTAAATTACTATATAAATGTGAATTGTTGTTAGGTCAAAAAAGCACTTATTAAGCACCTACTATCTACTATATGCCAAACACTGTACTAAGCACAGAGAATATATTTCTTTCCATCTTAGAATCAATACTGTATATTGGTTCCAAAGCAGAAGAGGAATGGGAGGCTTAGTGACTTGTCTATATCTATGGTCACACAGCTTAGAAGTGTCTAAGCCTCGATTTGAGCAAAGAAGTATCTAAGTCAGATCTGAACCCAGGCCCTTCCATCTCTAGGCTTGGTTCTCAATCTACTGAGCCACCTAGCTGCCCTTTAGTTCATTGTGATTTAATGAGTATCAGTGATTGTATTAGTGAGTTAAACAGAATAGGATGTTAAAATTGATTAACCCAACTCGTATTGGTGATACTTTTTATGTGTCAATGATTATATTAATAACATTTGATTTATTAAATAGATTTTTGCTGTATTAGTTAGGTGTGTTATAAGGATTTGTTGAGCTTGTATGGATAGCAATATTCCGCCTTCCCAGGGTAGCACTTGAAATTAGGTATGTTTACCCCTTACGCCTATGAATCACTCCCACTCCTCCTAAGTGACCTTTACTTTAACACACAACTTGCTAATGCCTCCCTGCCCCATCACAGTGTTCTTGAACCCTAGAATGCTGCTGACAAAGTCTTTGGACTATGGAAAGCTTCCCAAAATACTGCTGACAGGATATTAGTAATTGATGGCCTGCAGAAAGCCAACTGACCAAAGTGGTTATGATTACTGTACATGCCCCTTAGCTAATTTAGGGTTCCCCCACTTCTGGAATTGACCAATCATGCATTGTACCACCTTATTCTACTTTTAGTGTTTTCTCATTCTGTATAAATATTTGTTGCACTGAAGCAGATTATGGAGAGGAAGGTCTTGAACCCAATTAATTCGGGACCATCAGACTCCCTAATAAATTGATTATGCTCAGAGCTCTGCCTCAGTTGCTGATTGGATTCTTTAAGGTCTACAATTCTCACAACAACCCTATGAGGTAGGTGCTATTATCATCATTCCCATTTTACAGAAGAGAAATCAGGCAGAGAGAGATTAAGTGACTCGCCTAGGGTCACATATCTAGTAAAATTCTGAGATTCCATTTGAGCTTAAGCTTTCCTTATTCCAAACCCAGCACTCAGTCCAGAGTCACGTCATTGTCTAAAGAGAAATTTAGTTAACAGACAATTAAACAGTAAGGCTAGACCTTCCCACAGAACTGAAGGTTTGAGATGATTATCTAGAAAATTTTATCTCTTCACCTGACATACCAGGATGATTCTGGAAAAAGTTTAGTTTTATCTTGAAAAATTCAAATTGCCTAATTTCTTTGCACCATTTGGTATTTATAGACAAACTTAAAGACTAAAAACAGTATTTTATCTGTTTATCATTATTAAATTTCAATTATTTCTATGGAAATAAAGAAATTCATAAGATGAATTTACCCTGATTTTTTTCTTTCCTTTGATGCATGAAAGTTCTAATGGCATTCAGGAGAGCTGGGTTTAGGCCTCTATGTATGTACCTTTCCTCTCTGAATTAAGCAGTACAGTATCATTATTTACATTTTACAGATGAGGAAACTAAGGCGCAAAAATGTCAAATGACAGGTCTAAGGTTGAACAGTAGTAGATGAATGGCCAAACCAAGATTCAAACTCCAGTCTTTTGACACCAAGTCCATTGCTCTGCCCTATGTCTCACTTACTTGTTTGTGCCCTAGTTGTATGATAGCCATGAAGGGATAGGTGGGGAGGTACTACCTCAAAAAAGAAGCAACCTTTCATCCCTTTCTATAATATTTTCTTTCCAAATACAGTAGGACTTCAATTACATGACCAATATATTCCAAGACTTCACAAAAGTTGAAAATCACACAAAATAGAAAACCTCATTATTTATTATTTCTTAAATGAACATACCTAAGTACTTTATTACTTTTCATAGACTTAGAGCTACCAGGATCATGACTCTTGCACTTTGGGGCCATTATTAATAACTCAGTATCATTAATGAAACAAAGAGAACTACTGCTCTGACTTGGACATGACTTTTTACAAGTGAGAACTCCAGACAAATACTGATATGGGAGCTAATGTTTGGTGCAAAACAACATAATGACTCACGAATTGGGTACACTGCTATGAGACTTTATTCTGGTTGGGGAAATAATGAAGATTTAGCCCAGAATTAAAATGTTTTATTTTACATATTTTTCTGCCTTTATTATTTTCAATTGCCAATTTTCCAATCATGTGTACCTGAATTCATGTATGTTGAGTTTATATAAAACAAGTTCCTACTCTATTTCCTCCATTAGAAATTGTATCTAATCTCACAGTTTCCATGAACAACTATGTAGGCTGTCTTCTCAATTTAGATTTCTGGTGCTTACCTCTTCAACTGCCTGCTGGATACTTTGTCATGGATATATATTCCTGTTGTGTGAAACTAACCAGGCTAAAGCAGAACCCATCATTTTTACTTTGACACCAATTTTTTTCCCATCTGATTCTCTAATTTTTATTAATAATGACATTAGTATTTAGGTTACTCAGTCTCGAAATGAGACACCTTAGACCTTATCCTTCTACCCCACTCCATTTCCCACCTATTCAAGTTGTTTTCAGTCTTCCTTCAGAGTTCCTCTCACATATATCCTTTCTTTTTTATTCCAATTGGCAAACAATTTCGTTCAGCTCCTTACCACCTCATGTCTAGTCTCTTCCAATTGGTTCCCTCGCTCTGTCTTTTTCTTCCCCTCTCCAATTCATCTTTCACACTGCTACCAGTTTAATATTTGTAAAACATTGTTTTAATCGTGTAACTTCTCCACTAAAGAATCTTCCATGACGCCATATTGCTTCTAAATTCAAACTCTTTACTTTGACACCAAGTTTTTATATAATCTGGCCCCCTTTCTAGCATCCTCCCAAGGATTCCCTTATATTAATCTTTCAGCTCTGATTTGATCTTCTTAGGACATGACATAGGCTTTCTTCTCCCCATTCTTTTGTGGATATCACATCCCTCCTCTGGAATACCATTACTTTTTTTCTAATTTTAATATTTTATTTTTCCCAATTACATGTAAGAACAATTTTAATGCTAGTTTTAAAAAATTTTGAGTTCCAAATTCTCTACTTCCCTCTCTTCACTACTGACTCCCCGAGACATGCAATTTGATCTAGGTCTATGTTGGCGAAGATGTGGCACAGAGAGGATTGTTCCATTCCCCTTCTCCACCCCACCTGAGGACATTTTTTGCATGCCTGCCCCTCTGAGCAGCAGACCAATTTGAGTACTTCCCCCTCTGCTTTCTGAGGTAATGAGTGGGGCTCATAGGTGGCTTGAAGATGTAGTTTGGGCATGTGATCTCTAAAAGATTCATCAATGCTGCTCTATGTTATACATGTACAGTAATATGATACCTTTACTTTCAATGCCTGAAATCCTGCCTGTTTTTCAAGATCCAAGTAAAATTTTACCTCTTCTATGAAGTTTTTCTTTACCACCTTGCCCAAAGTGGACCCTTCTACTTTGTACTCCAATATCTATATTGCCTTTTTCCTTCTTCCCTTCTTACATATATACCATCTTGCATTCTTAGTTAATGTTTTTGGCTTATTTCTCACATTGCATTTGTAAGGAATTTGATGCAAATAGAAATGAACAGAACCAGAAGAACAATTTATAACATTCATTTCTCACCCAGCTGTACTCCTCTGAACTCTAGGTCTCCCATAACCTCATCATCCTACAAGACTACATCAACTCTGAAACTCACACTTCTTCAGTACTCCCTGCCCTTGGAGGTCCCCACCCTCTTTCTGGCAAGAAAGAGGCTCAGGATGCAGTCAAGAACTTCTCCCACATCCTCTATTTAAGAAGGATACCCCAGGTAGTCATCTCTTCATTTCCCACCTAGCTGCACTACTCTGGACTGCATCATCCCCCTGTACCAGGTACCTCTTCCTAACACATCTCACTTTTCAGCTTTGTATATATTATCTTATGAGGACTGCCTTTTTATTTTTATTTTTCTTTCTTTCCCCAGGGCTAAGCACAGCTCCAGGCACATAGAAGGTGCAAAAATAAATGTTTATGATTATCAGTAATAATTGACATATTATAAAAATTCATAATTTTGAAAGGCTTAAGTACTTTAACTAAATTATCAACCAGGATTCCAAAGGACTGTTGAAAAAGAATGCTACCCACTACATAATGGAGAGATGATGAACCAAAATGAAAATGTTTTGTTTGCATTTGGATTATGCAGGAATTTTTCCTTCCTTCCTTCCTTGCTTCTTTCTTTCTTTCTTTCTTTCTTTCTTTCTTTCTTTCTTTCTTTCTTTCTTTCTTTCTTTCTTTCTTTCTTTCTTTCTTTCTTTCTTTCCTATCTTTCTTCCTTCCTTGTTTGCTTCCTTTCCTGTGAGTAGTGGAGGTGTCAAGGGAAAAATCAAACACTTAATAATTGAAAAAGATAAAATAAAATGCTTTTAAAAAGAAAAAAAATTGAGGGTGAGGGACATATCTTGAGTCCCTAAAGAATGTAGTATTTAACAATATACTCAAATTTTGTGTTAATTGGTTGTCTTAGAGTTCAGTGACCAAATGGAAGTTTTGTAATCAGGCATATAGATGTCCTTTTTACCCTGTGCTACCCTTGAATGCACTTGGCTCATCAGATTATAAGATGGCCTCTGATTTCTTTGTGTCTGTTCAGTTCTCTTCCATCTCACTCTCCTATCCCTAGGAGGAAAAAAAACATTTTGGGTTCATCTTATGAATGCTGGGATTCTTGTGGCACAAAGAAGGGAAATTATATCATGTATGATATTTTGGATGGGCTTGAAATGCTCAGCTCACCTGAGCATTTGGTTCCAGAGATATAGAAGCTGTAAGGGGAGAGGAACAAAATACTGTGGGAAAATTATTTGCAAGATAATATTGCAGAGTAAAGCAGGCACATTTTGGTTTGGCTCCCCCTAAGCCTGGTCTTGGGTTCCTTTCCTTAATTCTGTTTCATGACTTCTAGTTATACCACCCATATACTAGGTTAAGGAATTTCTGACAGGGAAGTCATAGAAGGCTACTACAGAATTTGTGGTTCTCATGTCAATAAAGTGCAGGATATCAAAGGATATATAATCACCAGGGGAGGATAAGATCTGTGAAACTATAAATGCAAAACTGTCAAATTGTAGGGGTTTATTATGTGTGTCTAATAAGATGCAACTGTATCTGTGGAGGGAGGTACCACTTCTATAAAAGGATGATGTAGACACACACAGAGAATGGATTCTGTAGCTACTTATTCTGTTACAAAAGAGTATATAATGGGAAGAATAAGTAAAACTGGGAAGAGGAAAATATGAAATGGATATTAACAAGATCTCTCCAGTAGTAAACAACTATAAAGGATAAAATGATTTTTCAAAGTCTTTTTTGGATGCTTTGATGTGTATGGTATCTTAACCAAGTTTTTCTCCACCCCCAAACATAGAATATAGGATGTAGAAAGTATTCTTTCATAAGAGAACTATAGTAATGAGTCAGAGGGGTAGCCTAAATGGTGCAAAGTCTTTTGAAAATTATGATTGCAGGGGCAGTTAGGTGATTCAGTGGATTGAGAGCCAGGTCCAGAGATGGGAGGTCTGGGTTCAAATCTGACATCAGACACTTCCCAGCTGTGTGACCCTGGGCAAGTCACTTAACCCCCATTGCCTAGCCGTTATAGATCTTTTCTGCCTTAGAACCGATAAATAGAAAGGGTTAAAAAAATTATGATTGCTGTCACTGTGTGATTCCCAAGCCTAAGTGGCCACTATAAGAGTAAAAGCTAACTTTTCAATAACACATATCATAGATTATCTCATTTCATCCCCCATTAGATAGAGAATAGGGACCTCTTTGAATCCCCAGGGCTTAGTACATATTTATCAGCTGACTGACTGACTCATTCACTTACAGCAATTCTGTGAGGTAGGTAGAGGAGACATTGTTAATCACATTTCACAGATTAAATAAAAATGAGGTTTAGAAAAGTTAAATGGGTTAAGTCATAAGTCTTAGAAGGGATCTTAGGAGTCATCCAGTCCAACCTCCTCATATTACAATAAGACCTAGAGGGTTAAGTAACTTGCCCAAGGTTACATGGGGTTCAAGTTTAGATGCTGATAATTTAAATCCCTCTCCATCACTCGTCATCCTAGGAAATTCCAACATATATGTCTCCTAAACTACCCTAAATGGTTAGTTCCTCAATCTATTCAGCTTCCATGTTCTACTTCTCTATTTTACCTCAGCTAAAAAATGGATAGTCATACCTTTGTTCTTGCCAATACCCAAAGGTATTCCATGCTAACAACTCCTTTATTCAATGATAGTATTTTCTCATTCCCTATCTCCCTGTGCCTTACAACCTCTAATCATGTTTCTTGTTTTAATCATGACCTCCACCCCTTTTATCCCTCAGGATTTTCCTAGGCTCCTCTTACATTCTCCTCTCTTCCCAATTTTGACCCAAGGTTGAACAAGTTCAATTATATCTCTACTCTCATATCCCTTGCTTCCTTGTCCTGTCACTGATCACACCTTACTAAACTCCAATCCTGGATTTCCCCCACCATCTACCTCCTTTACTCTACTTACATGTTGATAAACATCACAAAAATATGATTGGTCCACTACAAACTTATGTTAACTAGTCTCAACTGAGACTAAACTCCAACAAGGAAATTTTTTAAATTCCCTAATCAGTTCACATTATCCACTCATCACAATGATAATTCCAAAATTTCTCTTTTCCCCTCAACACTGTCATGGTACCCTCTCTACCCTCTCATCCAAGTAACTCAATTCATTCTTTACTGAAAACATTGAGTACATTGATGGGCAGCTCCTCTTTTCCCCTTCTCATCTTATCTCCTTTTGACATCATCCCCCCCACTAACACTTATTTCCTTCTACTCTTTGATGAAGTAGCTCTTCTCCATGACTTCTAGGATGATCTTTTCTTTTTCATTCTGGGGGAATAAAACTGTAGCCCTAACCTTTCTTTCCTGCTCTCTGTTTCATCTTGCTGAAAGTATCTTGTAGCAATGAAATACTAAAAGCAATATATAGTCAATAAAACAAAATTTATTGAGCATCCACACTCTGTGAAGAATTATACTAGTCACTATTGGAATATTCAAATGAAAAAGAAGTTCCCACTAGAACCACAGAATTTTGTTGAAGAGACAGAATATACACCTCCGCTTCCTTATCACATTTCCTAGAATTTATCTCAAAACTATTCCTCTCTTTCAACTTCTTTTTTCTCCATCCTATTCTCTCTTAGCAGATGACATTGCCTCCTACTTTAATGAGAAAATCTGATGTCTCTTCCTTTACCTCTACTATTCAACTCAAAACCCTGCATCTAGTTACCCAACTTCTTCCCTCTGGTCTCAGAAGATGAGATAGCTCTTCTACCTTACAAACTTAAACCATTTTCTTGTATCCTTGATCCCATACTCTCCTCCCTCTGGGATCTCACTATGTGGATTGTCTCCATTCTTATCTTCACTCTCTTCTTTTTCAGAAATCTTTCCCTTTTGCCTACAGATATGTCTCCTCTACCATGGGGAAAAAAACAACACAACAAACCAACTTTCTTTGATCTGTAGATTTCCTTTTTTATGCTAACACGGACATCTCAAATTATATACCATTCCTCTCTTTCTTTTTACTGTCAAACTTATAGAAAGAATATTCCATATTTTCTGTATATGCTGCTTTACACCATTCACTCCTCAAATCCTGGAAATCTGACTTCCATCAATACTATTCCAAAAAATTGCTCTCACCAATCATCTCTTAATTAACTATTCCAGTGGCTTCTCCTAAGTCTTTATCCTTGACTTTATCAAAGCGTTCCTTACTTCCTTTGTGTGTGTGTATTTATTATCTTTATACTTATGCTATCTATGTGAGTATGTACATACAAATACACACACACACACACACACACACACACACACACTTGTTGTTTCCCTCATTAAAGTGAAAGCCCATTTCAAATAGTGATTGTTTCAGTCTTTGTACTTAAATGACCAGGATGTAGCTTGACACAATCAGGCACTTAATATATACTTGCTGATTGATTTGATGTATGTATGTGTGTGTGTGTGTGTGTGTGTGTGTGTGTCTGTAAATGTAAATGAGGAAAACATGCCCTTTCAACACTGATGCCTTCTCTATTTATACATATGAGTTATAGTATACATGTATATACACACCACACATGTGTGTGTCTGTATAATTGTGGACTGACCAATAGGTGCCTAGTCCTTTAAGTATGTAAAATCTGCTGTGCTTGGTGCCAACCCAATAGGTCACTGGGAAAGCCTGCTTCTAGGATTGTGTAATGGTACATAATGGAAGGTCATCCTCTCTACTTTAGAAAATGTCTGAGTTTTCTGTGATGTTTGCTATCTGGAGATGAAAAACCCTTTTCAAAGACTGCTAAGCCCAACCTGACTGTACATACAAAAGGTACCAGTGGAAGAACGCAACCTCTCTTTTTCTTGGTGATAAGTGAGAAAGAAATGCTACAAGCCTCTGAGGGGGGAGAGAGGTAACACCCACTGGTGCCAGAGCTCCACATCACCATGTAGTCATGAATGTGTGGTTCTGCTGTTTGTCTTTCTTAAGGAAGGAGTATTGAAAATATTTTGGACCAGGCTGTTATTTGTGAGCTTTGGGAGGTCACAAGAGTCACCAGAAGTTGGAGTAGCAATGACTGAACCTAGCAGCTCAGATACCATGCCCTGCAAGCAAGGAAGAAATGAGTTATTCAGCCATGCTGTACACAGAATAAAGCTTGGCAGGAGGAACTCTTCGTAGCTGCTACCTTAAGTCAAACCCATCTCTTCCTCTGTGACAAAGGCTGTAGAGAGGAATGTCTCAGTTTTAGGGGAGGTAACCACACTGAGTCCACTGTCCCCAGATTCCAAGGTATGGAAGGGAAAGTGTGCCCTGGTTTGGGGGGATATGGTTTTGTACTCTAGTTCTTGTTATCTCTTTTCAGTATATATTCCTTTGTCAAAACTAATTTATGTTAACTGGTCTTCAATGCTATTGAGGTGCTATTAGAAAATTGATATTGGGCTACTACTATTCACTGGTTGGATGATATTGAAAGGATAAATGGTTGAAATTGAGGGAATACACTGGATGGAGGTTTGAAAGCAATAGTATTAAGAGTCTCACATGAGCAGCTAGATGGCTCAGTAAATAGAGCATCAAGGCTGGAATCAGGAGGACTTGGGTTCAAACTTGACCTCAGGCACTTCCTAGCTATGTGACCCTGGACAAGTCACTTAACCTTGTTTTCCTTCTGTCTCAGAGTTGTTACTAAGATTGAAAGTAAATGCTATTTTAAAAATCCTCATATCTCTTTTGGAATACCCATAGGGAACTCTTTGGGGAGAAGGAACAGTAGGTTTTCTCTGTGGGAACTAACCTTATTAGTGTGAAGGAAGGTTCAAATACACTTCAAACCCAGCTTACTCCTTGACTCCCTTGACCAATTCTCTGACTCTTTCCTCAACATCCTTCTAATGCTGGCAGTAACCTCTGACCCTCTGACATTCTCTTCTGATTCAGGAATCCCTTTCTGGAACCTCTGTTTAAGAAAGTACTCAGTCAGTCAACTCACTTCTAATTCAGATTAACTCTTGACTTCCTGGAATACTTCTCTGCCTCCACTCTACCTCAGGCACCTGCCTCCTTTTTAGCTCCCTTTCACATGACCTTATATTCAAATATTAATGCTCCTTGATGGCAGGGGACCATCTTTCTTTTTTACTTGTATTTGTATTCTCAGTTCTTGGCACAATGCCTGGCACATAGTAAGTATTTAATAAATGCTTTATTTAATCTAATCCATATATAAGTAATATATATATATATATATATATATAATATGATTTAAGCAATTTGCCCAGGGTTACATAATCAATATGAGTCAGAAGTGGACTTGTAGTCAGTAAGACCTAAGTGCAAGCCCTACTTCTCACACATTAGTTATATGATCCTGGACAAATCTCTTAAGTCATTTAACCTTTAAATGCCCTAAGGAAAATCTCAAAGCCCTTGAGGCTCAAAGAATCTGAAGACAGAATACACATAGCTACTTCCTTATCACATTTCCTGGAACTGATCTTAAATCTAGTCCTCAAATCTATACTCATCTGCATTGGCAGAGAAAGTTACTCACCAGAGGTCTTTACATAGATGAAATCACTAGACCTTGCCCCTATCACTTTGCCTGAGCTCCTCATCTATAAAATGAGAGGGTGGGATTAGGTGAATCTCCATAGGGCCTTCCTTATTGAAGTCTCTGATCCTTTCTTTAATGTGGCTCATTTGTCCTTATTTGCAATTGTATTTTCTATCTCATCCAGTTGGGTGTTGTTGGTAATGTGCAGAAATACTGAGGATTTATGTGGATGTATTTGATATCCTGTAATTTTGTTGAATGCCTTGTTTCAATTAATTTTTAGTTAACTCTTTAGGGTTTTCTAAGTAAATCATGTGATAAAAATGATTATTTTATTTCCTTTTTGCCTATGCTTATTCCCTTGATTTTTCTTTCTTGTCTTATCCCATAGAACATTGTGAAAATTAGATTGGCTATGGTAGATTGGCTGTTTCATAGTAGAAAAATAACATAAATAAAAAATAAAATAAAAAAATAATTTTAATAATAATACCATTACCACCAAGTATGCAAAGGCACTAAGGACCATCAAAAAAGGAGGAGGTAGGGGCAGCTGGGTGACTCAATGGTTTGAGAGCCAGGCCTAGAAGCAGGAGGTCCTAGGTTCAAATCTGACCTCAGATACCTCCTAGCTGTGTGACCCTGGGCAAATCACTTAACCCCCATTGCCTAGCCCTTACTGCCCTTCTGCCTTGGAACCAGTACACAGTATTGATTCTAAGACAGAAGGTAAGGGTTTAAAAAGTGGGGGGGAAGAAGGGGGGCAGAATAGCTTCCATATCCTTCATTCTCTATATTTGTGGCATTAAAGGAAAGAAGGATATATCAATTTTAATAAATTTCCAGCATGTATTTTTTGGAACCTTGTCTGTGAACTCTAGTGCAATAAAAATCAACATATCAAGTCAAAAATTCAACTTATCAAATAACCTCTTTACCAGCCAATTCATGGAAACAGTTGCCATGACCATTTCTAATACCTTGTTCAGGAGAAAAGCTTGAATTGAAAATCTTCCAGTTTAAAAAGGAAACATAGCAACAATTTTACTTCAATTTGAAGGTCATATATAGTGTATGGCAGAAATGAGTAGAACAATCATTCTTTAGAGAAGAGAATATATGGAGGTCGTTCTATCTATGTAATCTTGACTGGTCACCATAGTAACAGAGACCTAATTGCAGAACTGTACACCTGCATAGCTCCCCTCTAACAAGCCTCTCCAGGACCTCTAGGCACATCAGCACCATCTAGTGATTAATTTCCAATACAAAACTTTCCCATGGCACCAAAAGTCCTCATTTTCTCCCTCAATCCATTTCCTATATAACAACTTGTTTTTGAGTGTACATAGGGAAATTCTATTTTAAAAGTCATGAATGTAATTTTTTTTAACCACTAAGAACTTAGTATTAGAAAGTTTTGGTCAACAGAGTTGATTTTACTTTATATTCCATATCCTACCCAAATAATCTTTTCAGGTTTGCTTTTCCTTACCTACATATGAAATTCCTAGTGTGTTTTCTTTCCAAATTGAAGAAAACCATTACTCCACTCCACAGTGCTAATAAAAATTCAACCACCTACAAACACTTCTCTTCTAAATAAAAGCTGGTACCTACAGGAACACCCAATAACCTTCACTGTTTCCTCTCAGAAGACCCCGTACTTTCTTACATCATATCCTTCACATACTCTAGCCAGACATTCTCAGTTATTGATAACAAACACTCAAGTCAATAGCACTTAACTTCCTTAGATAGACTCTAGTAAGTCATTTACTTCATTCATTCTTTGGACTTACAAACTGGAAAAAGGAAATGAATGTAAAACATTACAAAGCAAAGTCTAAAGCACAAATCCTTCATATCGCCATATTTACTGAAAGAATACTGCTACACAGATGGAAAAGAAATAGGAGCCATAACAAAAAATAGTTCGTAACCAAAACACATCTTTAGCCACCAAGAGAGTAAAGTGGTGTACTGAAAACATAAGCCACTAGACAGTTTCCAGGGATGGCAGAGCATGGCTATGTTCTGCCCTGCTCCTCCAACAGTATAAGAAATACAGATAATCATATAGGCTTTTGGAAAAAAAAAAACATTTCACTGCTGCCCAGAAATAATCTTCCTTTAAATTTATCCAAAGACAAAATATCCTGATAAGAATTAAAAAATTAAACTAATCATGCACAAATATTTGCCTTTGTTGTTTTTCAACAACAGTTTCATTCTGTATTGTGATCCCATTTGGAGTTTTCTTGGCAAAGATAACTGGAGTGGTTTGCCATTTCCTCCTCCAGATAATTTTACAGAAGAAATTGAGACAAACAAGATTAAATGACTTTCTTAGGATCCTACCACAGTGTTTGAGGCCAGATTTGAACTCAGGTTGATGGGTCTTCTTGATTCCAGGCCCAGCACTCTATCCATTGTACCACCTAGTTATTCTACAACAGTATTTTTCAGTCTTTTTCAGAACCAGGAGCATTATCTTGAGTCAAAAAATCCTCAATACTCTCACTTGCCACGACATACAAATATACATCTCATATAGCTTTTTCTTCTGAAAATGAAACATTATTAAAATATTTTAAAATTTATTAAAAACAGCATTTTGAAAAACTTCTATTTTCTGAGCTTTTGACTGGAGATTGAAGCCCAGAGATGAATATACACTAAAAACCAAAATACCCATCAATTTGTGGGGCAGGTGACAGGAGACAGGAGGATTTTCTTAAACAGTCAAAATCTAATAGTGAAGGAATAATCCAGAATTTTTAGAATTAATCCATGGGCAGATATAGAGCTTTGGGGGATTTTAGCACAGATTATGGTCTGACTACAACTAACTTTAACATGATACTTTTATACCTAACATAGAGTACAAACTGGTATAAGTCTATGATTCATGAAAATATAACCTGTTGAAAATATCTTCTAAATATATATATAATAACTTCTAGTAGTTACCCCTAAATTTCATTATCTCCTCTCCAGAGGCAGGTAGATAGCACAGTGGGTAGAACACTGGGCCTGAAGTCAAGGGGACTTGGGTTCAAATTCAGTCTCAGACATCCATCTGTTTAACCCTAGTCAAGTTAAATGCTTCCTACCTTAGATCTTCAATTGCAAAATAGGGAACATTATAGGTCCTACCTCACAGGGTTGTCATGAGGATTCAGTTAATGAAAATTGTGAAGTGTTTGGCACAATGACTGCCATATTGTTGTTCAGTCATTCGGTCATGTCCAACCCTTTGTGGCCCTGTGGACCATACTGTCCGTGGTGTTTTCTTGGCAAAGGCATTGGACATATTTGCCATTTCCTTCTCCAGTGGATAAAGGCAAACAGAAATTAAATGAATTATCCAGAGTCACACAAATGTAAGTGTCTGAGGCCATATTTGAACTCAGGCAGATGAATCTTCTTGACTCTATCCACTGAGCCATCTATCTGCCTGTCTGGCACATAGTAGACTCCTAATAAATGCTCATTACCCTGTTCCCTCCTCAAAAGGCTAAGCAAACAAACCTATACCCTCTTCCATGTGCCAGTTGTTTGTAGATTTAAAAAATAATGGATTTTATATCTTCTACCATGTTTGTTTGCATTTACTGTTTTATCTTGTTGGCATAAAAGAGTATAAACACAAAAGTCAAGTCACAAGTTATATCATGTGAGTTACATTGCTCACTTCAAAGCTAATCCAAGAATTATTTTTTTTCTTTTAATTGGGGGGCAGTAGGAGTTTACTGAACATTAACAATTGTAGAAAGACATTTAATAAATAACTTCAGCCATATGCACATAGGTTTAGTGAGGTAAAAAGCTGAGCAATGATCTGGTGATTTAATCCCTGCCAACATCCACTCTGGATAGCTCACTGTGTTGTTTTCTTCATTTTGCCTAGAGAAATATATCATAATCAGTATTCTGAAATTCTGAAAATTAAATTGTAAATTGCAGGTCAGCAAAATCCACCAATTAGAAATTAGTTATTATACATAAATTAGAAATTCCTGAAAGCCAATTTATAATCTCTTCTTCTGTTTCAACATTTGGTAATTCCCTCACAAGATACTCCTCCTGAACCTGTGGATTTTCACTGGTTGTCCCTTAAGCCTGGAATGCTCTTATTCGTTATCTCAATCTTCCGGCTTTTCCTTAGAGTCCCAGGTAAAATCTCACGTTCTGCAAAAGAAGCCTTTCCCAAACCTGCTTAATGCTAATGCTTTTCTTCTGAGACCGCTTTCAAGGTATCTTGTATATATCTTGTTTGTACATAGGTGTTTCCATGTTGTTTCCCCATTAGAATTTGAGAGTGGAAACTGTCTTTTTCCTTTCTTATATCTCTGGTGCTTAGTCTAGTTCCTGGCATGTAGGAGGCCTTTAATAAATGCTTATTGACTTATTCAGAATCAGGAACTTTAAAATTATGCAAAAGACAGAAAAATGACCCATTTACTGATTAAATAGTCTCCCAGGGGCATAGTGGACAGAGTACTGGGCCTGGAGTCAGGACCTGAGTTCAAATAAGACCTTAAGACACATAATGTATAACCTAGGGCAAATCACTTAGACCTATTTGCCTCAGTTTCCTCATCTTTAAAATGATTTGGAGAAGGAAATGGCTAATCAGTCCAGTGTTTTTGCCAAGAAAGCCCCAAAAGGGATCATGAAGAATTGAACACAACTAAAATGAATGAATAAGTAGTTTTTAATTGTTTTAGGTATTAAATTGTAGGTAATATTTAAATCCCTAGGAAAACATGTGTACTGTGACATACCTTATATTTTTATTTTTTTATGTTAAACAGACACTTAATCTTCTCCCATCTATAATAAGTGCAAGTCCACATTCTGTGGACTGATACAAATTAATTGGTTACATAGAAAAAAATCTGTTTTATTAATAATAATAGCTAGAATTTATATGGTAATTTTCAGTTTCTGCAACATTTGTATATGTGGTTTGGTTTGTTTCTTACAAATATCCTAGAGGTTGGTAGTATTATTACCACCATTTTATGATGGTGGATTGTGGATGAGGAAATTGAGGCAAACAAAGTTAAGAGTCTATCTCAGGGATATGACATACCTTTTAGACAAAATGATAATCACTTGAAAACAAACATTTCTTGTTTCTAAAGAAGCTGTATGTTTGGTAGGAATAGCTACAAATTAAAAATGGTTTTAGAGTTAATTCAGGCAAATAATAAGCATATTCAGTAAAACAAATGGTCAGTTGATCCAGAGGTACCATATAGATATTTTTTGTGTATATGTTCACATTCTGAAATTATTATTTTATGAAAATGTGAGTGCCTGGGGTTGTTGACACCCAGCTTCACTGTGAGGTGTTTGAGATGGAAATAATTAGGGGAATATAGCCAGAGTCTTCTTCCAGTAGATTTTATTCCAAGACATCAGGAACCACCAATCAACCACAAACCAATATTTGAATGAGACAAAACAGCAAAATAAATAACAAGAGCACATTTTCCCTTCCCCCTTCTTTTCCTCACCCCTTTGTTTATGGTAAGATATGAAATATTCACAATTCACATTCCTAACATTATTTTCTTCATGGAGTATTGTCAAGTCTCAGTCTTAAAGCAAATTCAACTATCTCAGCAGCTTCCACTCCTCTTTGCCTCCCAAACTATCTTTCCACAAAGCTGTTGCTATTGTTATCTGCTATTGGGCTTCCTCTTTTCCACTTAGTTGATAATGTTACTTGTTGCTGAGATTCATCTTTTGTTCTTTTTGATGCTTCTTAAAAAAATCCCCATCATGTCTTGATATTGTTCACTGCCACTATCATCGCCATTATTGTACACTAATTGTGACAAAGAAAAATCATTAAGCAAAAATTGCTTTAAAAGAAAACCTCTTTAACAGTTTGCATACTATTATTTTATATATCTCTACTCCTCTATCTCTATATTGGGGAAATGAATGTGTCATGTATATTTGCTTCTTCGTCTCTACAAAATATTTATGAGAATACTTCATGCACACGTAGAAAGTATTCTTTATGAGAATACAAAGAAGCAGGTTTTTAAATTTAAAAATTTTTTTCCAGATTACATATCAATACAATTTTCAAGGAAGCAGGTTTTTATAAGTGATCTTCTACATGTTTATGTTCACACAGCTGACTGAAGGATGTAGATTCCACTCTGTTTACTTGTTTAATGACTTGGCAAAGCAGAATTTAGCCTGGGAGCCTTTCTTAAACAAGGTCAAATTTATATGAAACTACTTGAGTATGGAGATAATTTTGTTTAATGATCCATTGAGAATTCACATTAAGAAAGGGATTAAATAGGGAAATTTATGTTTGCCAGCCATGTTTGCCACTCTTTGAGGCAGTGAGGTAGTACAATATATGGAGTGCTGGTCCTGGAGTCAAGTAAATGAGTTCAAATCCAGCCTCAGATACTTATGAGCTGTGTGACCCTGACCAAGTCTCCGTCTGCTTCAGTTCCCTCAACTATAAAATGGGGAAAATAACAGCATCTATCTAATGCAATATTGTTGTGAGGATCAAATGAAATAATATTTATAAAGTGCTCAGCACACTGGCACATAGCAGGAGCTATATAAATATTTATTCCCTTTACCTAATTTACCTTTCTGTCTCCCCTCTCCTGCAACTATCTTCCATAGGAAGATATCTTGTGGAAGATCCAATTGAAAGAAGGATTTCCCACTGGTGATGAGTTTTCCCAAATGCTCCTGGTTGTGGACCAGCCACCAACTTTATCAATCCCTTGATTATTACACAACCTCCTCAGAGAAATCCAAAGCAATCTCAATGAAAATGTTACAGTTATCCATCTCTAGGAAAACAAAATGGACAAGAAATATAAACAGGCAAGATTATGAAATGCATAAAGAACACATTTTTTAAAAACCCTGCTAACATATATATCTTAGAAAATTTAGGCCCTGAAATGAGTGGTCAGAAGAAACCAAATCTGACAGCTTTGGAAAATCATGAAGCAGTTTTAATCATTCAAAATGTCTCATTGCTATAAGTGGTCAACTTTTTTAACTCCAGTATTCTTTCTAGTATGCTCAATGGCTGTATTAAAAAAAAAAAAAGAAACATCATAATCTCAGAAAAATTAAATTAGAAACTTCCCAAAGGGTCAAGCTGTAGCATATAATCAACAAAAATTCACATGCCAAAAAGTAGCTTAAAATCATTAAGCATAAATATGTATGACTGGAAAAGGGATTTGTTCTTCTAATAAAGTGGCATAATAAGTAGAGTGCCAGGCCTGAAGTCAAGAAGACTCCTCTTCCTGAGTTCAAATTTGGCCTCAGACATTCACTAGCTGTGAGACCCTGGGCAAGTCACTTAACCTTGTTTGCCTCAGTTCCTCATCTGTAAAATGAGCTGGAGAAAGAAACCTCTCCAGTACCTTAGCCAAGAAAATACCCAATAGGATCACAAAGAGTCAGACCTGATTGAAATAGCTTAACAATAACAACAATCCTCTCTAATAAGAATGAGAAATTATATAGATAGATAAACTGAGTGTTACACAAGATATACAAGCAAAAGATCTCTAAAATATTGAGGAATTGCTTCTAGAGTTTTTGTGGGTAAAACACAGATTACAAAGAATAAGAAAGTATGAAAGGTTACAATCTGTGTTCAGGGGAAAGAATATTCTTCCCAATGAAATCATGGATCCTTCAAAGAATCAAAATAATATAAAAGAACAACTAAATTAGATCAGCCATTTGGTAATCTGACATGCTACTCAGGGCTCTGTTAGTCTGACAAAGAACTGATCTGACCATGAGATTATAAAATCAGTGTATCATGTAGATATGGGTACAACTAATATTACGATGCTTTTTAAATTGACTTTAAAAATGTAATTCCATGCTGTGATTGTAAGATGGAATAAATAACACCACAAATTTTGCCTGAAGTACTAGAACATTAATGCCTTATAAGATTGTATGATAGCTGGACAAAGCATGACCTTAATCAGAAATCCCATTTAACTACATATCTATTTGAAAGGCTAGCCATCTTGTTCAAAGACTTTACCCATAAATAAAGGAAAAAAGGAACTGTTCACAATTCACAGCTCACTTCCTGTTCACAGGAAAATTGCTCCCCAATATCTTAACCTATTTGATATTACAGAATCTCTGAGACTGAAGGGACCTAAGAGATTGTTTTTCTCAAACTTATATTTGAATAAACTTCTCTATGCCATCCATACCTGCCCAATGACTTTGCTATAAATATCAAATGAAATAACATGTAAAAGCTCTTTGCAAATCTAAAAGTGCTATATAAATGCTTTTATTATTATTGTCATCATTTTCATTTTTATTACTACTTGCTTGAAGACCTCCAGGGAAAAGAAGCCCTTCGCCTTCCAAGATATTTCCTTCCACTTTTGGACAATATTAATTGTTGCAGGTAGGTGATGCAGTCGATAGCATGTTGGACCTAAAGTGAATAATACTCATTTTCTTGAGTTCAAATGGCAAGTCACTGAACCTTATTTGCCTCAGTTTTCTCATCTATAAAATTTTCTGGAGAAGGAAATGACAAACTTCTCCACTATCTTTGCCAAGAAAATCCCAAGTGGCATCATGAAGAATCAGACATGACTGAAATAAGTGAACAACAACAAATGTTATATTACCTTTCTTGTTTGCCATATCAAACTGTTGACATACTGAGTTTGCAATCCACTAAAACAACAGTATTTTTCTCACATGAACTGGTATTTCACCTATATTATACTTTTAATATTCTTAACTCAATTTATGACTTTATATTTATCTCTATTAAATTTCATTTTATTCGATTCAACCAAATGTTTTGTCAAAGTATTTTTTGATTCCTCCACCATTATGACTATATCGCTTGGATTTGTGTTATCTGCAAATATACAAAAATGTGCATTTGCAACATTTGGCATTTAATCTCCCCCATCTCTTTATCAAGAGGTATTCTCTGGAACCAATATTGGTCATTGCAATTAATCTGGGTTTGGTTGATTTTTTAGTGTTGAGTTCATTTATATTCATAGTGCTGGAGTGTCCTAGGATGAATGAATGAATGAATGAATGAAAAACATTTTAATTGAGTGCTTATTCTGTGCTAAGCACCACGATTTGTCCTAAGGAAGGGAACCAAAGGCTTGTAGGGAAGAAAATGACTGAGATATGCAGAAATAGAAGGATAGTTAGGGCTAGCTATATTCAGAAGTTTATATGAAACATTCATCAGTTGAGACAGTGTGGGCCCAAGGGTGAGAGTTTCAAAGCTGAAAAGTTATGGATTTAGAATGGGGAAAGACATTGGGATAATTCAGTCTAACACCATTGTATTGCAGATTAAAAGACTGAATCCTATATATATATTAAATGTCTTGCCCAAAGTTTCATGTTAGTAAGCTATCATAGTTATTGTGGATATTATTCTATTGATTATGTTTCTTTTGCTCTTTATCTGTCTGTACAAGTCTTCCTATGTTCTTAAACCTTTGAAAATTTATTATTTCTTATAGGTCAACAATATTCTATTACATTAACTTGTTATTTGTTGAGTCATTCCCAAGTTAATGAGAACCCACTTTGCTTCTACATATTTCCAAATATGAATAATGGCACAAAAGGTGCTATATTTTGGTAACTATGGTATCTTATTTTCTGGTTTTACCTCTTTGGAGTATATGCTCAGGAACAGGACCACTATATCAAAGGGTATGAACAAATGAGTTATTTTTCTTACATCATTTCAAATTGTTTTCTATAAGAGTTGGACCAATTCATATTTATAATAAAAATAAGTAATCTAATAATAATAAATGAAATATTTATAATAATAATACTATTTTTTAAAATAATGTGCCTTTCCACTGTGAGATTAAATCTATTATTTTATTTTTCTTTTTTTCTTTTCAATGAGATATTTTTCATATAGTTGTTGAGAGTTTTCAATTGTCTCAAAAACTGTTCATATTCTTAAACCACTTATATAATAGAATAGCTCTTTAACCTTATAAATAAAAATATGTATGAATATTTGTATTTACACACACACACATACACATGCATGGCATCATGAATAAAGAGTTGACCTTGAAACCAGGCAGACATGGTCTCAGATCTCACCTCTGACATATATATATATAACCCTAAGCAAGTAACTAACATCTCAATACAACAAGCAACTTCCTAAGACTGTAGGTTATAAAGAAGGAACATTAGAAGAAGGGATTTCCTCACTCAGTTATTTCCTTATATTAATAAAATCACAGATCCATTTTTCTCTCTCTCTCTCTCATTCTTCCTCTACATATATACATATATACTACATGAATATATATGTACATATATGTGTTTATAAATTTCCTACATACCTCAAATATTGGACTTTTAACCAAGATACTTATTTCAGTCTTTTTTATTTGATAGTTTCTCTTCCTTTCCTTGTTGCATTGATTTTGTTTGTTCAAAAGCCTTTTGTTTTTATATAATTGGAATTCAATATTTTGTCTATTGTGATAATTTTTGTCCCTTGTTTAGTTAATAACTTCATCCCTACCCATAGAGCTACAACTTATTTCTTTCCATTCTCTTCTAATTATTTTTATGATGTGACCTTTTATATTTAGATTGTTTGTGCATTTGGAGCTTACTGAGGCAGATGATATAAGATATGTAATCTAAACCTATTTTCCACAAAATTGCTTTTCCATTTTTTAGTAATTATTTTTTAGTTGAAAGCCAATCCTCCATTAGTTTACATTCTTAAATTATTTAATACTGAGGGCCAGAATTTGATTGCATCTAGGCATTGCTTATTTATTCTGTTCCACTTATGCACTTTTCTATTTTTTAAGTAGTATCAAAATATTTTGATGATGATTGCTTTGTAATCTCTGAAATCTGGCAATGCTATACCTCATTAATTCTTCCTTTTTTAAGCCATTATTTCCCTTGGAATTCTTGACCTTTTGTTTTCCAAATGAATTTTTAAACTCATTTTGACTGTTTCTGTAAAATAACTTCTTTGCAGTTTGATTAGAATAGCCTAAAATTGTAAATTATCATCTTAAAACATAAAGAAAGTGGTCAAATAAAGTAAAGTGAAAATAACAGCAAAAAGGGAGGGAAATCCTCATAAAGAAAAATAAGCAGAGACAAAAGAAATAAGAAAACAAAAAAAGACTCCAATGCAAAGAATAAATACAATGACAAAAAAGAAGCAAAGAGAAAACCCCCAGAAAAAAGGATAATACTTCAATAACATCAAAAAAGCTCTCAAAAATGAGGTTCAGTCTAACGTTATAATACCAAGAGTGTTTGAAAGTCTTAAAAGAACTAAAGACATTAGGTAGGAAATTAGAGATATAGAAGAACAAATATGTTTTAAAAAGCAAGAAATATATTGTTTGCTGTAGAGTAAAAACAATTATAAAACAAATGACACTGGAAAAATGAATGACAGAGAAAGAACACCAAAAATATAGAAATGTAACAATGACATAAATGCAAGAGCAAAACAAACAAACAAAAAACACAAAGTAGAAAAATTATAAGGACCCTTGAAGTCTCTATAAAGTAAAAGAACTAACTTTAAAGATAGAGCTCAAGATACTATGTGAATCACTGACTTGTTTAGAAAACACAATGAACCAAAGAACCCAAGTACTATATTTCAGGAAGTCATATGATTCAATAATTTGATAAACATTTATTAAGTGTGCATTATGTATTAGGCACTGTGCTAAGTGCTAGAGACACAAATTTGAAAAAGAGTCTCTGTCCTGGTGTAGCTAACAATCCAATGAGGGAAGACAGTGTACAGGAGGAAATTAGTAAGGAGAAACACCAAGGATTACCCAGGGCTGGGAACTGGGACTTCTTGTTTAGTGGAGTTCAGACAAAGCAGAATTGCAGATGGAAAGTGAAAAATGAATTGGAAGGTTCAGATCCTTTCTTCTAAATAGGAAGGCTCTGGGAGGAGTTTAGTGTTTCCCTCCAGCCCTCTCATCAGAGAGGAGAGGAGGTTGAGGGAGTTAGAAAGATGTTGAGTAACCAAGGTTGAGTTAGGTAGCATGATGCTAAGATTTCAGATAATCAGTTTTTCATGGGAGGTGCATCTTTTTCCTGTGGAATTCAAACCAAGCAGAGCTGCAGATGGAAAATGGAAAAAATATAAAAAAGTTGCCCCATATTATTTTAAATTTTGTGGGGTATAGATAAAGTTCAGTTGATTTTACGACATACTAATAGAAAGGGATCCCAAGCATAATTCTCCCTGTTCCAGAGCTTTGATGGAAAAACAACAGAGTCTTGCAGTTAGTCAGGAGGAGATATGTAAACATTAAGGAAAGTCAGTTTGAATCTTATAGGAATACCTGTTGATAATGAGAAATTAAACTCTAGAATATGATATACTGAAAAGCAAAGGAGAAAGCTTTGATCCCATAGTAAAATATCTAAACAAGATTACTATAAATAAAGAGCTAGCCCGTCAGTATCATGTTTTCAATAATTCCTTTAAAAAACCCAGAGATGGATAAGCCTTTTGAAATAAAAACTGAGCAATCAATTGATATAAAATCCATATAATAGAAAAAAGGCTAGGTGATGACTCAGTATTAACATTTTTCAAAGAAAGAGAAGGTTACTGTCCCTTTGAAGTTCAACGTTATCTGAGGGCCACTGAGTAAATTCAGAAAGTTATGTGTGGTCTCACAACAGGTAATCAACTAGAAGGATCCACTAGGAAGGAAAGAAAGGGACATTCATTTTTGTCTTCAGCCACATGGGATAGAAGTTTAGTGACAGAATATCTGGGTTAAAGTACTTGGACATTTTAGCTTTTGCTTAATTTTAGTTATTGTTTATAATTATTATTGCTTATGAGTTTTTACTTATATTTAGTTATATGTACTTATTTTTTAAGAGAGCTATTAAAAGAAGATTTGATGGAGGGAAAATAAATTGAACAATTGTAACAAAATATTAATAAGCTAAGTCATCCATAAAATGGAAGAAAATTACAGAAAGAATTAGAAATGATCATCTAAAATTTTCATACATGCAAGAAAACAATAAAATACTCATACAAAATGAAAGTGAAATATTGGAAGAATAATTGTGCTTTAGCCAAATCTAAAATATCAGGGTTCATAATCATGATTTCAGAAAGAAAATAATAAACTAGACAGTCAAGAGAGAAAAACAGGAAAACATTATGCTTAACTGTATAGTAGCTGAAATAATATCAAGACATCTAGGTATTTAAAGAAAAAGCTAACCAAAGCAAAAAGATTAAGATAATAGAGCAATAATTGTGGGTGAGCTTAATATGTTCTTTCAGACTTTGAAAAATCTAAAAAAAGACAAACAAGGACAAAACTATGGAACTGAACAGTAGGTTTAAAAAAAACTAGTTATTTAACCTCTCTTGGTTAACATTACCTAATTTTTTTATATGTAAAATGAAGGAGTTAGGCTAGAAGATTTGTGAGATCCCTTCCAATTCTCTCTCTCTCTCTCTCTATATATATATATATATGTATATATATATATGATATGAGAAAGCTATGGTGATCACAAATTGGTATTCCTAAAGATTATATCTATTTTTCAGCATCACATGTCATCTTCACGGAAACTAATCATGTGCTAGTGAATAAAGAAGTTAAAAATAATAGAAAGCCCAAAATAGTAAACTTATCTTTTACAGACCATTGCATAATAAAAATTATGATCACAAAAGAAATAAGAAAAGATGCCAATTTAAGTGAAGTGGAGATTTAATCAAAGGACAAACTCAAAAGCAAGAATTTTAAAGAAGATAATAAAATAACATGCTAAATTTTAAGGAATGCAAATAAGCCAAGGATTAAATAAATTAAGCCAAGGAAAATTTATGGGTCTGAACACATGTTAACAAAAGAGGACTAATGAATTGAGGTTGAAATTTAAAACTACAAAAGTATCAACTTAGTAATCTCAAAAAAAAGCACAAAGGAAGAAACTTTGAAAACAAAAGATGAATAAAATGTTTTAAAAGATTCAAACAGATTGAAGAACACAACTGATAAACCATAAGATCATTTGTTCAAAAATAAGAGGACAAAATTTGAGAACTTTTATAATAAAGAGAAAATAAAGAAAAACCATCATAAACTACTCTGCCAACCAAACTAAAACCCTAAATTAAGTGGATGAAGATATATCATAATACATGATTAACAAAAGATGAAATGGAAAATTCAAATAACAATCTCAGAAAGAGAACTGAACAAATGATAAATAAACTCCCAAAGAATAAAAGCTCTTGATCTAGATGGATTTACAAGTCAATTCCATAGAACATCTAAAGAGCAAATAATCCCTAAATAATATAATTAGTCCCCAAAGTAATTTGGCTCTTCAACAAAATTGTATATCATTACCCCTGTTCTCCACATGAGGAAACAAAGATTCATAATGACTTATCTTGGGTCACTCAGTTAGTAAGTTTTGGAACCAAAACAAAAACATGTCTTCAAACTCGATGACTAGTAAATTTACTAGTATAACCCATTCTCTTTCACTATCCATGCCAACTCCTTTAATATTATTTGGCATAATTTTTCTTATTATAAAATTATCATTATAAAACCTTTCTTACTTAATCTTAATACATCTTTAGAGGGTAGGAAGATTAATAGGAGGCATAGCGAAAGAAGCATTAGGCTTGAAGTTTGAAGACCTGGGTTCTAGGGTAAAAAAAGAAAAGTTATTCATGTTAAGATTTCTTAACCCAATCTTGGATGGTTGATTTATAGATGCATTTAAGAATGTATTAATGTAGTCACAATAGCACAGGCAAACAAGTTTTATGCAAGTTAATGTGCCATAAAGTATTGCTTCATCAGAAGATTTATGGAGAAGTAGATTACATAGACAGATATTTAATTCATGAAAAAAAGATTTAGAAAGAATACCAAGAAACAATGATTAGACAAATCAAGACCCTTTATAAAACAAAATTAAAAAAATTAAAAACCCAACCCTCTCTTAGTCTGTAGTTATCCGTTTGTTACTGTCCATTTAATACTCATTCTGCCTCAGCCATATATTAAGCCTAGCGTAGAAGCTATCTACTCAGCAGATAATCAATAAAAAATTTTCAGCTAGAAGGAAACTTGAAGATCATTTCATCTAATACACTCATTTTGCAAATAAGAAAACTGAGGTCAAGTTATTCTTCCTGTTTTCATCTAACATTCCACTTTAATTTTTTTTTAAGCCTTTACCTTGCAACTTAGAATGAATACTATATATTGGTCCCAAGGTAGAAGAGCAGAAAAGACTAGAAAATGGGGTTAAATGATTTGCCCAGTCACACAGCTAGGAAGTGTCTAAGGCCAGATTTTAACCCAAAACCTCCTACCTCTAGGCCTGGCTCTCAATCCATTGAGTCACCCAGCTTGTACTTCTACTTTACTTTTTTTTTTAATCTTGTCACTTACACTTTTGTCTCTCTATATGCTTAGGCATGATAATGTCAATAAACACAGTGATTAGTTCTTGTACTCATTTGCTACCTAATGAATGACTATACCATTTCTGAAGATCAAAAAAGGTAGCATTTCTAGGATGTTTTCTTCCTTTCTAGAAATGTGTAGGGCTTCCTTCTTACTCATTAAGCTCCTTGAGAATAGTTTTTTATCTTGTCTTTGTGCCTCTAGCGGTACAAAGTGGTACAGTGTATTCCTTATAATAAATACTTAATAAGTGCTTGCTGGATTCTATTTCATTGCAATACTCAATAATCCTGAGTGCTGGTTGATTGATGATAGAATCATCATAATGTAACACTTAAAAATGCACTGGTGCTCATTTTCTCCCCAGATCAACTCAATTGCCAATTGCCTCACTCTCAATCCCAATTCCACTGGTAGGTTGGTTCCCCAGGACAAATCCACTCCTCTATCACCCTCCAGAGTTCTGGGTACCCCTAAGGGGTTGGGCTTTCTTAATATTATTGGCTCAAGCCCTCATCTTGTATAATTTCTCTGGTATTATCAAAGTCATTACCACAATATAATTTAACCTGTTGCTTTCTCCTTGATAGCACTGATAATCATTATACATCAACCAGCTTTTACAAATGGATATTTACTGAAAAAATATAACAAGAACTAAAGTACAACCAACTCCAAAAATTACAGTGCTCTTTTCTCTCTACATACTCACTCAATTCCTGGGAAGAATAGACTCTAACATAAAATGATTTCTACTCAACATTTGCCCCACTATGTTCCTTTCAAAATGTGGCATAGTCCCTAGTTGAGTTACTTTCTAGCATGCAGGCCATAGTATCTCAGCGGTTTAGGCCAATCCAGTGCTGGGCTATATCAACTAGGCTGATCCTTGGGTTTTTCCCAGGAATGGCCATTGAACCTCATCCAACCTTTTGAAGCTCACAAGGTTCCAACCTGGAATTTCTGAAATTTATTCACCTAAGAGCATGAAAGAAAGAACACAACAGGAACTGAAGCAGCACCAGTACCATGCACTCAAGGCAATATGTCAGCCTGAATGGCAATAGTAGGCCAGTGGAACTACATCTCTATCCACATTGGAAGCTTACAACCGTTCTTGCCTCATTCACTACCAAGGAAAAGAGAACGCATTTTTGTCTGTGACTTTCATATACACACTCTATTCTGACTCAGTATCCAATTAAAAAGTACTTCTTCACAGGAAACACTTCAGAATACCAATGCATTCTCTGGAACATAATAAACACTTTATAAATGTTAGTTGTTGTTATTATTGTAGAGAAAAGCTCAAATGGGTTGGCTGCAGTTGTACATTCTCTGATGATTTTACCCCCATTGGCTATTTCCCCATTTACAGTAAATCAAAATTTTAGAACTGAGACCTTAGAATTTACCTAGTTCCATTTCCCCATTTTAAAAATCAGGAAACTGAGGGCTAGAAATATTAAGTAACTTTTCCAAGATCATAAAGGCACTTAGTGGCAAATCCAGCCCAATGAGCGACTGATAATGAGAGGCTGTAGCTGGGTATATAGATCAGTAAATCTGCATAAAGATGATAGGATGGAGTTTACTGTGTAATTTCAAGAGTCTACGCCAATCTCAGGCAGTGAATGCTTTGACCAGAATCACATATGTCAAAGAAGTCTTGAGGCATTTCCTGGACTTTCCTTGCATCTGTCACGGTGAAGTTCATGGCTCTGAGCACAAAGTATAGGAAGGTGCGTCATATCCCAGATAATGTATACCACATTTATCTGTGTATAACAAATGACAAGAGGGAAATGTTTAAGGATCCTGACCTCTCTATCCCATATGAAAATCTGGACCATCTGCTGAACTACATTGTGATGATTCATATACTCTTGGATACATGGGGAACTCAGACTTGATGGAGGAAAATAAAGCCACAATGGTAGAGGACACCGAAAGTTTTGTCTCCTAATATATTGTGTCTCCATTCAGAAGGGGAATGATGAGGAGATTGTTCAATTGTCACAAATCTGTTGATCCCTTTCCTGTGTTCAAAGTTATCCCCTCTATGTCCACATTTCTTACAGATCCATTTTAGGGAAGGCTTTTTGAGTGGAGCAAGGGGCGTTCTAAATATTGCTTTAAGAAAGCATTCCGGATAGTAATAATAAAGATCACAGTAGATATGTTGTTTTTTTCCTAATTGTGATTCAGGATGATGTGGAATAGAATGAGAAAGGAAAAATTCTTCTATTTTTCACTGATATCTGACAGAGACAAAGGAAGTCCCCAGAACTGGCCAGCTAAGGCAGCAGACATATTTCTTGCATCTCAGTCTGGGAGATGACATTGCTCAATCCCTGTTATCTTCTCACCTGACACTGAAGTCTTAGATTTACAATGTAGACTTCAAAGAGGTAGGTATGAAAATTAAGAGATTATCAGACATCTGATGAAGCCACTTAGATTTAGGCTTGAACATTACAGGGGTTTCGTTTTTGAGCATCAAAACATTCGTTTTCATGAGGTTTGTGATATAGGATTTGCAAAGATGACCTGAATCTTATGAGAGCAGATAGACTGTCCAACACACATACATTTCCCTAGACAGCCTTTTTTCTCTACCCCAGGAGGAATTAGAGTAGATATGCTAAAAGGTTGTACCTCTTTCAGTGCTGATTCTCCCTGTAAGAAAGTGTTAAACTGCTGCTGGTGATAGAAATGGCTGATAAGCCTGTATAGTCTGTGCTACCGCCTGCCTCCATGTGTGGCTGCTCTTTTAATGTGTCTGAATACTGGGTGAGGGGCTGTCTATCTGAAACCAGACCTTCCTCTGAAGAAGTTCTATGGCCAGAGAGGTTGGTAATATAATGAATAGCCTTATCGTTGCCAGGATCTTTACAACAGCTCAGATGACTTTTTAATTGTAGCTTAATGCATTTAATTATGGCAACTCTTCCCCATTTTCCAGTATGATGTATTAATATTAGAGATCATTAACATTACTAAATTGGCATAATGATATAGTGTATTTAATGCTCCAGTTACGTTAAGACCTGCTTTATAATTTGGCTCTTTTGTTATTTGACTTATAGCAGAAGCATGCATGATGCTTGACTCAAAGCAGAGACTGCATGCAACTACTTGTACTCTTCTCCTTGTTAAATTATTGATACAGAAAAAATCCAAAATGTTAAGGCTTACACATCTTGAGACGCCATGTAAGCCTACATGGCTTTTTACAACATCCACTTCACTGGTATAAAAGTTAGAAAGCTTTGACTCTCAAACAGGGTTTTATAATTAGAGAAGACTATATTTTTCATCAGTAAAATACTCATGCTTAGGGAAAAAAATGAGAAATGCGATATGTTCCATTCTGTTTGCAATGGTTATACCGTTTTAATCTCTTAAGTTCAATATATATCCTCTAGCAGACTATACTTCTAGGATTTCATTTTTAGATCCTTAAGGCTGCATATATCTGTCAAGCTGACATAATGAATTTAAAGTGCTAATGCCTAGAAGACCAGAAAAACATTGAAATATATCCCCAGTTGATTAAATTACCACCTCCAGCTACTTTACATCCTTATGTCCAAACAGATTTCCTTTTTACTTACCAAGTACCGGATCTGGAAGATGAGCAAGATGTAATTTCATGGCAAAAAAAAAAAAAAAAGTGTGCATGTCTTTAGACGAGCATTTTATTTAAGCACCTTTTAAGGATGTACAGTAGCTTCTGTGATAGGACTCACAATTGATTACAGGGCCTTTCAATTACACCCAACCTGCAGGTTCACCTTAGGACCTAACAAGTTGCTCTCCTGTGCTATTCTTGGAATTGACTTTGTGTTAAAAATCTGGAATGTTGGATGGAACTTCTTATGATAACTCCACATTGGCAAAAAAAAAATGTCTATATGCCTTGCCCAAGGAGAATAGATGAAAGAGAATGAGTAGGTATTTATGTAGTGTTTAGTGCTGCTCCCCTAGTTCTGCTTCCACTGAAAGACTGACAGTACAAGGTGGCAAAAGCAACTCTTCGATAGACTCCAATCTGAAACCAGGGGCTTTAGTCATCTTACCAGTATTGGACTCTGTGTGCTGTCCTCTAATCCTCAAATCGTCGGTGCAAAAAATAAAACCTCTGAAGAAGTGACCAATAAAATTTTCCTGAAAATAAAATCATCAATATTCAGTCTAAACTGCCCTAGGGAGTGGTCAGTGAGGTTGAAAAGCATTGTTTTCCCCATTTCGAACCCAACTTTTGCATAAGCTATAATTAGATCTAAAAAGACCTCAATACCTGTATTCAAAGACTAGAAGAATGTCTTACTTACCTTTCTACAACCTCCTATGCAAGACTATTTATTGAGTCCACACATCTTCACATCGCCACAAACCTAAAACATACACCTCTTTAGACAAACACACTGAGATCAGTGAGTAAGCAGGAAGAGAAGCAGGTTCAGAATTTGGGGGCCAGTTTTCTAATAGAAGATGCCCCATCACCAACTTCCTCCATACGCCACAATGTGTCCAAGTCACCAAGCACTGAATGGGGACCAATTTAGGATTCTTCATAGCTGAGGTTTCTTGTACCATTCACAAAAGTACAAACCCCATGTGGAGGTTTCTAAATAAAGTATTATATTTGCAAAGTAAGTTGCCAGAAACCCCAGCCTCTGCAATATAATAAACACAGTAAGCTCAGTGGTTAGACTTCAGGGTGCTTGGATGTTTGGGGCTAAAACTAAAGAATGCAATGAATGTGAAATGAAATGACAAGTATCCAAGGAAGCAAAAGCAGGAACGGGAGGAAAGAGGGCAGATTTGTAGTGCTTTGAAATGAAACGTTATAATCCCTCCAACAATCCTGTTGACTATGAGCTATAGCACCAAGAGTACAACACAGAAAAAAAGATACATTGTGGGATAAACAGCTTCTTAGAGGTAAAAATGAATGGCCCAAATAGATGAATAAGTTGACACAATGGAGAGAAAAAAGAAATGAGTCAGTGGCAATATAAGAAAAAAGGTAAAAGTGAACAGAGGACAGAAAGGGAGAAAAGAAAAAAAATGTAAATGAGTGAGACAAAAAAGCCCAAAGAAGAAAAAGAAAAAGAGAACAAGAGGGGGAAAGAAGTAATATTTTCCTTGATAAAAATGCACAAAAGGGAAGATGAACTTTGTTCTTTTTCTCTTTCTACTCTCCTCTCTCTTTCTGCTTTTCGCCTCGCAGCACGCCAGCCTAAGCTGAGAGCTGTAATGTCATTAAATTGCAAATGCTTTTTCATTTCCGACACACACTGTTTACTTATCTGGCAAAAACATATGTTGGAAGGAATCCGTTAAATTCTGCCCATTGCCTTGGGTAAAAGTGCAATGGAAACGGACCCACTGAGCTCCTTCTTTCTTCTTCTTTTAGCACTTCCCTTATCTACAAGACTGCTTCGCAGAAAACTGGCTAGTTCAATGAAAAATGAAGATACAGCAGGAGATTAGAGAAGAACACTGAGCAAAAAATTCCTGGAGAGAGGGTCACTCCATTGCAAATGATTTCACTCCTCTAGATCTGCATAAATTACTATTTTTAAGGCATCTCCAAAGTCTGTATATTTTTCTCACTCTGTCAAACATTTAATTTCACGCCCCGTGTTCTGAATATGCTAAAATGCATATCTCTGATGCACCTTTAAGCCAGAAAAACGAATGCAAAATTGAAGATAAAATGATGTGATTTGCACTACAAGCCTATTACTTGAGGTATTTACATATAGTTTACCTCTGCAGTTCTGAGAATGATTTATTAAAAAAAAAACTGGATTAAGCTCATATAAATATGTATAAATCTTTGTTTAGAAAATAGATTTTGCAGCTGTTGTGTCAAAAAGTTCTTTAAGATTCTGTGAAGAATTTTCCTTTTAGCATGCTTTAAGAAAAAAAAGGGGGGACAGAATTTGACATTCTGCTTGGCAGGGAAAAAAGCCCATTCCGCCATCCAGTATTTATAAAGATTCCTTTTATTGCCCGTCTTTGCCCAAAGCAGCTTGGCCCCTCCTTACGCCTTTATTATACTTATTTAATTTTCATTCATTCATTCATTTTTTTTCTTATTTGCTTGGACCCAAATAATAGTGTCCTGGATTAGCTAAACTCAAATTAAATATCATTGTGTAATGACTGAAACAATTGTGGGAATCTTGGACCTGCCCCCAATCCCGACTTCCCCTCCTCTTTCCCAAACATTTTCTCTATATCTGGACTCTCCATGCAGGCTTCTCACTGAAATTGATGATTTGAGCTGGGGAGGGAGAGAACTTGCTTTGACTGTTTTTTAAATGATTATTAAATATCTGGGTGATCATTTTTGCAAAATACATGTTTTATTCCCTGGAAAACAAATTAAAAACACCAGAGGCGGTTCCTTTAACCAATTTACATGTATACAAACTATTACTGATCTAACCCCCAAAATAACAGTATACACACACACACACACACACACACACACACACACACACACACACATAATTTGTCTCTTCTCCCACTTTTTTTTTAATCCTTTGTCTGAAAAATGCTTCACTTAGTGCTGGCCTATTGCTTTCCTGCTCTTATACACTTCCTTCTTGGTGGTCATTTGGGGGAAGAAGCTATTTTTCTCTCTCTGGGTTTTGAAGAATATAAATAAACAAGTTGACTAATTCTAAACTGAATATGTTCGATTCTGCAAATTCTCCAAACTCTATCGGATAAAGGAAGGGCCAAGCTTCTAGGATGCACCTGTGAAGAGGGTAGGGGCACAGTTGTCTCTGGAAGCATAGTGGGAAGAACTATTACTTCAAAGCTAACATTAATCCTTTTGCAATTAAAGCCAGAAAGGAATGTTTGCAGGCATTCAATGGCTTTAGGTGGATATAGGAGTTTGCTACAAAGATTGAATTATAGTTCCAGTATGCTGCACCTTCTTAAAGTTGTGTAATGACAACTTAAAATAATGAAACTTAGAGTCGTTTTTCCAGAGTGAAGTCATTCTCCTTGCACAAAATGGCTTAATGATCCCCCCTAGTGGTCCTTTTTTAACTATTCCTCAGGAAATGTTCACTCCAGTTTCAAATCACAAGACACTGTGTTAGCTAGTTCACAGGTTCACATGAAGGAAATTATACAATTAAAGCTAATGCCAGATTATCAACTTTCTCTACTTTCTTGTGTCTTTAGAGTGCCTACCTTCAGAGAGGTACAAACAAAAGACTTGTCTTATTCAATTAAGTCAGGATAAACTGAATAACTTCCAGAACTGGGTATGATATAGCTGGACTGCTCAGTACTTCTGTTTGTGTGCGTCGGATGGAGATGAAGGAGGACCTTAAAAGGAACCTCTGGGCATAGGGGTTGAAGGGGGATGGAGACAGAAAAGCAGAAGTGCTATATGTCTTTTGAGAGGATTCATGCCCATCTTAGAGGCTTCAAAGAGATTGTTGAATTTAGGACAACCTTAGGTATATTCAAAAAGTCAGTGTCTTGGAATCAGAGGTCCTGGGTTCAATCAATCAATCTGCAAGTATTTATTAAATATTCCCTATAAGTCATGCACTGTTCTAAGTGCTGGAGATACCAAAAAAAGGTAAGAATATGGTCCTTGCCAGATAGGTGGTATAGTGGATAGAACACTTGGCCTGGAGACAGGAAGACCTGAGTTGAAATGTGGCCTCAGACACTAACTGTGAGATCCTGGGCAAGTCACTTAACCCTGTTTAGCTCAATCTACTCATTTGTAAAAATGTGCTGGAGAAGGAAATGTATACCCCTCCAGGATCTTTGCCTAGAATACACACACACACACACACACACACACACACACACACACACACACACACACAAATAAAAGGGGCCATAAAGAGCAGGACGCAACTGAACAACAAGTTGGACACGTCCTTGTACCCTGGAACTTATCATTCTAATGGATGAAACAACTGTAAATAATTAGTAAAAAGATTAATACATAAAGTAGATGAAAAGTAAGTTGAGAGGAGAAGGCATTAGTCAATGGGAAAACTCGGGAAAAGCCTCCTGGAGGAGGGAAATCAAGTCTTGAAGGAAGTCAAAGAAACTAAGAGCCATAGGTGAGTAAGTGGAACATTCCAGGAATGAAGGTAAGAGAGTAACAATACCACAGAGCCCCAAGATAGAGTATCCTGTTAGAGGAATTACAAATAGGCCAGTGTCACTGGAACATAGGTGTATGGCAGAGAATGAAGTGTAAGAAGACTGGAAAGGTAAGAAGGAGCCAGGCTATAAAAAGCTTTAAATGCCAAACAAAGGAGTTTATATTTGATCCTGGTGGTAATCGAGAGCCACTGGAATTCAGAGCAGGGCAATGACATGGTCAGACTATGCTTTAGAAAAACATCACCTTGGCAGCTGAGTGAAGGATGGATTGGACTGGGGAGAGGCTTGAAGCAGGGAGACCAGTTAAAAGGCTATTGAAATAGTCTAAGTGAGAGGTAACAAAAGTCTGAACTAGGGCTGTTGATGTGCAAGTGGAGAGACGGGAATATATATGAGAGATGTCGTGAAGGTATGCACATTAGGTAACAGTCCCACTTTCATCCTCCCACTTAGCCCATCAGATAGGGACATCATAGAAGCTCTTTATGCTTCCTTATAAGAGCTTTCTTTGTATAGAGAGCAAATAGTGATAGAGATTTACTTAGTGTTCCCATGAACACAGCACTAGCCCCTACCCTCTAGGAACTTAAAATGTAAACCAAACATTTATTTCTCTCTTTATTATTTCTCTTACTGTCAGCGATATACAGTCACTCTCTTGGTTTTTCTCAGTGCTAAAATCTTGGCGTCATCTCTAAATCTTTTTGTATATATAGGTCCTTTTCCTTCTTCTCTCCAAATAACCAGAATATCACTAAATCTTGTTAAATCCACTTGGATCTGCACTGGATTAATCTCCCGCTCATATGCACTCTGGTCCTATTCCCTAACCCAGATCATCCTCACCTCTTCTTATTATTATAACGATATAAAGGGACCCAAACACTTTCTCCTCTATGCTGTCTTCTCTGCCTATAGATTCTCACCCATTCTTTTCATATGTAATATACTGTGTCCACATGGGTTGTTTAAATATACATAGACATGTCTTGTGGGTAGTATGAAGAAATAGGATTTGAGGACTGGGATGCCTCCACATAAAGGAAAAGAGCCAAGAATGCAGGTAAGGAGAAAGTTAGGTCTGGATAAATAGATCTGAATCATTCTGCAAAGAGATGGTAATTGAATTCATGAAAGCAGATGAGATCACAAAGTGAAATGTTTGTATACGGAAATGCTTGTGTGAGCATGTGTGTATTTAAGTTCAAAATTTTTCAAAAAGTCAAAATTTTCTGTAAAAGTCCAACCATTCTGGATAATTATTTGAAACTATTCCTAAAAGGCTATAAAACTACGCATATCATTTGATCCAGTAATACCACTACTAGGTCTGTATCCCAAAAATCAAAGAAGAAGAAAAAGGACTGTATACAAAACATTTTATTGCAGCTCTTCTTGTAGTGGAGAAAAATTGGAAATCAAGGGGATGCTTATCATTTGAAGAATGCTTGAACAAATTGTGGCAAATGAATGTGATGGAGTACTATTGGTTTCAGAAAAACATGGCAAGAGCTATGTGAATTTATACAAAGTAAAGTGAGAAGAACCAGGAGATCATTGTGCACAGCAACAGTAATGTCTTAATGATGATCAACTATGAAAGACATAGTTGTGCTAATCAATACAATAATCTAAGATAATTTCATAGGACTCATAAAAAAATGCTATCCATCTCCAGAGATAGAACTGATGAACTCTTCATGCAAATTGAAGTTTAATTTTCTCATTTTCTTTATTTTTCTTGCTTTAAAAGTAGAGCTAATATGGAAATAAGTTTTTGTATGATTTCACATATATATTGATATATTATTTACCTTCTCAATATATGTAGGTGGGGTGGGATGGAGGGAAAGAATTTGGAACTCAAAATTTAAAAAGGAAAGAATGTTTAAAATAAATAAATAATAAATTTAATTGTTTAAAAAAAAAAAGATTTTCAATCAAGCCTAGAGACATGATGAGCCAGCTTTTCCTGCATGCATGCCATTCATATGTTCATTCTTTCTTGCCTCCTATAAGGGAATATTCCATCTACCTGCCTCTCTCCCAAAGACATTTTGGAATGAATACTAAGTCCTTCACATGTGGGTGCTATGTCAAAGTGAGGATTCTTACCATTAATCAGGAGCCATTCCCTCTATACGCTGCAATGGACTACTTCTTTCCCACCACACTTGAGTGGGAACTGGATTTCTCCTATTATACATGGCAATGTAAAATATCTAAAATATCATTTGGATTGAGTCACTCCAGCTCAGACATATATTTTGGCCTTTTATTAAATCTAAATAGGCATTGTACCTCAAAGGGCACTAACAATTGGCTTCTTAAATAATGGTGATACAACAATTCTACTCTTATTGCCCACTCCATCTTAGAATTTCAGCTCATCAACCAAATCTTTTTGTTCTTTGTTGCACCTCAACTGAGAGTGCTCTAAGGTCTCATCTATAGCCTTCTCTATAGACCTACTTCCTTTCTCCTCTAAATTAAAGTTCATCTTTTTTCCCCCAAGGAGTCTTCCTTAACTAGATTCATTCACATTTGGATGTTTTATTAACTTTCAAACTAATTATCAAGTATGAATATAGTTCCATAATGATGTACAAAGTTAATACTTTTGTGTGAATTCTGAAGTCTTTTTTTCCATTGGTCCTGCCTTTCCCATTAGGTAATAAGCAATTCGAGGATATTAACTAAATCTATATCTCATCACTGTGCTTAGTACATTTCTTCATCACGGGGAATTCAGTTAATATGCTTTCAACTTAATGGCTAATATTCAAAGAAATATTTTATCCAATGACCAATGTACAAAAAATTATTTTTATCCAATATGTAATCAAAAGAAAAGGGAAAGACTAACATTTTAATTAATTTTACTTTTTAAAATGTAGAGGTTAATCATGATCATTGTCTTCAAGTATAGAAGGTCTGTTTTGGGAAAGGAAGATTAGACTTGTTTGCTTGGTCTCAAAAAGTAGACCTAAGAATAATGGGTAGAAGTTGAATAGAGAAGATTTAAAAACTTTATTTAAGGAAAAACTTCCTAACAATTATTGATCAATATGGTTTGTTCAGTTATGTCCTATATTTTGTGACCCCATGGAATTCCCATGGAGTCTCCTTGACAAAGGTACTGGAGTGGTTTTCCATTTCCTTCTCAAGTGTGTCCGTATTTTATAGATGAAGAACTGAGGCAAATAGAGGTTAAGTGTCTTGCCATAGAGCTAGTAAGTGTCTGAAGCTGGATTCGAATTCGGATCTTCCTAACTCCAGTCCTGGTGCTCTATCCACTCTACAACCCAGCTGCCCATCAACATAATAGGTTTCTTCAACTATTTAGTAGACTATCACATAGAAGTGTCCTAAACTTATTCTGCTCAGTTTTATATAGCATAACGAAGAACACTGAGTGGATGTCATAAAGAATATTTGTATTTCATGAAGAAAAAACTTCCAAACTATTAAGCCTATCCAAAATGGAATGGGCTGCTAAGGAGTCATCAAGCAAAAACTGGGTATTTATCAGATAATGTTACAGAAGGGATTGTTGTTTGGGTATGATTTGAACTGGAAGACCTCTAAGGTTTTTTTCAACCCTGAGATTCTTTATTGTGTTCCATTTAATATTTTTGATTATTGTAAATACAGAGTTAAGGCTGTGATGTGAGGATATAAAGAAAAACTTATTTTTCTTTATATCCTCACATCACAGGGGGAGAGACAAAATATTATATAGAATGGCCTCTGCTCTCAAGGAGCTTACAATCTGGTTGAGGAAATAAGATATAAATATAAAGAGTCAAGAGAAGAAAGATTTAAGTGCTACTTCAGTAAAAGAGCTGTCATAAGATAATTAACAAATGAATTGTGTGGATGATTATTGCACAAATTAGTCAGAGATATTGCTCACTTCATCCTTTAATGGAAAGAAAAGACCATAAAAGCAAAAAAGAGAGAGAGAGAGAGGAAGATAGACATGAGTGAAATATAGAAGGAAAAAAAGCTCAGGAGAGGTCTTGGTATGTTCTAGGGAAAGTAAGGAAAACTGAAAGAAAAATTTAGTCATGTAAACTATTATTTTGTTCATAAATTTGATAAATCATACAGAAAATCTTTCTTTTCCTCCACTAAACTGATTGGTTGCTTGCCAGAATTACTATTAGCCATAAGAGCATAGTCTTAAAGTTAGAATGACCTTAGATGCCACCTAAATCCAAACCCCTTTATTTTATAGACACAGAAAAAAGAGACAAGTCCCACAGATGACAAGTGACATACCAATAAATCAAAAACATTTGTTAAATGCCTACTATGTGCCAAGTGATGTTTTAAACTCTAGAAATACAAAAACTGGCAAAAGACAGTCCCTCCCCTCCAGAGGCTCACAATAATGGAGGAGACAAATGCAAAAAGATATATACAATGAAAGCTGAATAAAGGGATGAATAGGAAATAATTCACAGAGGGAAGGATTACTGTAGAAGGTGGCAACTTGGGACCTAAAGGAAGATAGGGACATCAGTAGGTGGAGGTGAGGATAAAGAGCATTCCAGGCATGGGGATAGTCAGAGAAAATGCCCCAAGCCATGGAATATCTTATATATAGGAGAGCAAGGAGGCCAGTGTCATTGGACCAAAGAATAATTGAAAGGGATATAAGAGAACTGGAAAGGTAAGAGGGGGGCTAGGTTATGAAGGGTTTAGAATGTCAAACAAAGGATTTTGTATTTGATTTAGGGGGCAATAGGAAGCCACTGGAGTTTAATGAATATGGGAGTGACATAGTCTGACCTACACTTGAAGAAAATCACTTTGGTGAGTGAAAGATTGGAGTTTAGAGAGACTGAGACAGGCAGACCCATCTATAGGCTACAGCAATAGTTCAGGTTTGAGGTATAGAGAGCCTACATTATGGTGCTAACTGTCAGAGGAGAGAAGGGGGCATATTCAAGAGAAGTTGCCAAGAAACTGATAACCTTTGGCAATAGATTCAATATGAGAATCAGAAAGAACAAGAAGTTGAGAATCATGCCCAAGTTGTGAACCTGAGGGACTGGGAGGATGATGTTGATCTCTATGATAACAAAAAAGGTAAGAAGTTGTATAGAGCTTAGGGAGAAAGAGTCCTGTTTTGAGCATGCTTAATTTAACTTCCCTACTGGACATCTAGCTGAAGATGTCTAAAAGGCAGTTGAAGATTTGAGTTCGGTGGATATGTTGGTTTAGGACAGGTAGATCTGAGCCATCAGCATACGGATGGTAATAAAATCCACGGGAGTTAATGAGATCATCAAGTGAAAGAACATAAGGGGAGAAGAAAAGAAGGCCCAGGTCAGAACCCTGAGGGACAACTACAGATAGAGGGCAAGGTTTGAATGAGGATCTAGCAAAGCAAATTGAAGGAATGGTGGAATAAATAGAAGGAAAAGCATTAGAGTGGCATACCAAAAACATAGAGAGAAGAGAGTATTAAGAAGATGATGGTCAACAGAGAAGTCAAGGAGAATGAGAACTGAGAAAAGGACATTTTATTTGGCAACTAAGAGATCACTGTATCATGTTCTCTTAAAAAAGAATCCAGATGCTAAATGCAAGTAACTAAGGCCAAGAGCATAAAATGATATTAGGTAAGGAAGTGGACACTACATATTAAATTGGAGATAAAAGGCACTCAGGTCAATGATTTATAATCCTTCTACTCCTTATCTCTAATGTCATGGTGTTTTTATTGCTCAATAATCACTAACTTCCAATAAAATTTTTCTCTAATGTAGCACTACAATTTAGAGGACTCTCTGAGATTACACCAGTGGAATTCAAACTCTAGTAGATCCTGCCAACCTTGAAGACTTGCTAGTCTGTTTCCTCATCTATTAGTTTGAGAAGAAGGAGAACAGAATGGATAGGGATCTGTCTTCACAGTCAGAAATACATGGGTTCAAATCTCATGCCCCTGATACATACTCCTGTATATTTTATAATGTCTATTTTACAAATATGAGAAACTCCACACTGAGTCAGATCAATAGTCTAATAATCCATTAGACTTTCTTTTAAGGTAGCATCAATAATAGAATTATAGAATCCCAGTATGAAAATGAATTATTTATATTAGTCTCACCTCTACCTGAAACATGAATCCTCCCTACACTATCCCTAATAGCTAGTTATTCATTACTTTCTTTATCCAAAAATCAGTACTCTGTGGGTCTAGTCATTCAATCAGTTCTCAACCTACCTAACTATTTTTTCAACCAGACTACATCTTTTTATCCTGTCCTCAAAGGTAGAGTGAAATGATATTAAATGGCTTACTAAAATCCAGGTATGCTCCACTAAAGAGATGTTTTATGAAAAAGGCTGGTAGTTTCCCTCCTATGTTATGGATTTATGTTCCATAAATTTTCCTAAGCTCTTTTTGAGCCTGTTTTTTATTTGAAAATTACACAATCCTCTTAGGCTAATAAGTTCTATGTGTTTATTGGAAATCTGTCTTTGATCAAGTCTAATTCCATATCAGCAAATAATATTGTGATAGCCATCAAGAAGTTCTAAATAATCAGTTATTTTACATTGATACTTTACTGGATTTGAGATTTCAATGTGGATACTCTCTTGAGTAATGCAGATCTCAGCCTATCCATATTTGTTTATCCTGTGTGAACCTGCTCATGTCCTCCTAATAGTCATCTGTAGGGATCCATTCAATAAACTGGTGATATTATTCTAGCTCTCTTGACATTCTGCAGTTGTCAAGGAAGCATGTAAGATGTCTTTCAGTCTAATTTTATGACTTAGCTGGGTCATACATCTCTCCAAAGACATGTTTCTCTTGAACAATTCTTTGTTAATAATTTGTCGACCTACCCTTGCCCACCTTGCACTTCCCCAATGCCCTTTCGATGACCCGAAACTTTCATTTTTCAAAGATTGTGACTGTTCTTGATGTTGCCCAGATATGAGTGGAGAACTTTTGCTTTCTTAGTGAGCGTGGATGGAGTCAAAATAGCTATTCTCAATAGTTTTCTAAACCAAAATAATAATAAAGTAATTGTTTATCCCTAATTTTACTATTAATGGTGCTTTGGATTCGCGTTCGTACAATCCACACAATAACATTCCACATAATATCAAGCAATTAAAAAAACATTAATAGTCAAAACAAAAGTTAAAATTTTCATAGACATTTTGATCACAATTGTTCTCACCAAGATTAGCTGTCATGACAAAAAGAAAAATAGACTTCTAAAATGATGGTATATTATGAGCACACCAATATCTGCAAATCTTTAGTTGTCTATATCTCTGATATAGTACAAGTGACACTTTTTAGGTTAACGATTCCAGAGGCATGGGGGAAGGTCCCAGAATTATAATTAAATATAGCATTGGGCCTGGAGTCAGAATGATCTGAGTTCAGATCTAACCCCAGATGCTAATTAGCTATGCATTTTAAATTTCTTACCATTTTGGATAAATATATTACATTAATTTTTTTCCTTTTGTGGTAGCTAGAGGGCTCAGTGAATTGAGAGCCCCACCTAGAGATAGGAGGTCCTAGGTTCACATTTGACCTCAGTCAATTTCTAGCTATGTGACTCTGGGCAAATCATGTAACTTCCATTGCCTAGTCTTTACTTATCTTCTGTCTTGGCACCAATATATAATATTAATTCAAAGATGGAACATGAGGGTTTAAAATTTTTTTAATTGTTTTTCTTTTTAAAAATGAATTACCGGGGGCAGCTGGGTAGCTCAGTGGAGTGAGAGTCAGGCCTAGAGACAGGAGGTCCTAGGTTCGAACCCGGCCTCAGCCACTTCCCAGCTGTGTGACCCTAGGCAAGTCATTTGACCCCCATTGCCCACCCTTACCAATCTTCCACCTATGAGACAATACACTGAAGTACAAGGGTTTAAAAAAATGAATTACCAACAACATCAATAAATCCAGTGATAAAATAACTGTTTATAAGAAATGCTACTTAAATTATGCTTTCCTAAGACATATATAAAATGATGGAGAGTTGAATGAAAAGAACCAAGAGATCAACTTATACAATAACAGCATTATAAAAATGAACAATTTTAAAAGACTCAATTTCTCTGATCAAAGTAATGAGGACCAATGATAAAGAATGTTACTTATTACTTGACAGAGAAGTGATGGACTAATATGCAAAATGAGACACATATTACTGAATACAGCCACTGTGGTTATTTATTTTGCTTGACTATTCATATTTGTTACAAAGTTTTGTTTTATTCTTCCCCTCCCAATGGGGTGGTTAAAGGAGGGGGGAAGCAAACACTTGATAATTTTTTAAAATTTAATTCATTTTTTAAAATTCCCTGTTTCTTAAAATGAACAAAAAGCAAACAGTAAATCACCTAATTATGATACAACACATGAGGATCAAATGCTAACATGTATGTCAAGTACTTTGCAACCTTAAAACACTATGTTAGTGTTAGGCTTTATTATTATTATCTAGTATCAATATAAATGAATTAAACCACTACATAGTATCTTTGAAAAGTTCCACATCACAACAGTCACTCTTCAAAGCAAAGCATTGTTTAAATTTTTTTTAACCCAGAAGCAATAAAATCCTTTTATGGACTAATCTCTTGCCAAATTTTGTTTTTTAATCAAATTTATTTTGAGTTAAACAAAATATGAAAATGCAAATGAAGGGCCTGATGTTCTCGATCTTGTGAACATGTAAGGACTGACACACTTCAAAGATGTTATTGCTGGGTTGTTGATTTTTTGCCTCCTAAATGAAATCACTCCTTCAATACACATACCCACAACTACATACTTGTAAGCCACTTTCTATTACACTCCAATGTTTCAGCATGATAAAAAAATATGGAAAACACTATTAAAAAAAAAAAGAAAAATCTTGAAAATATCTGTTTGCCATGTAAATATTGACCACCTAAATTCTAATTCATGCTTTATCCTCTTAAATTATAATTTTGAATTCAATTGTTTTACCCTACTGCTATCAAATCCCAATCAAACAGACCTGGAGATGGCTTCATGAAACTGCCTGTTTGCATAGCATTCCCTAGTGAACCTTTTCCATTTGAGATTAAATATTCATTAAGAGGCCTAAGCAAACTCTTCAGAACATTTTATCTTCAAGTGAGAAAACATTGTCTTAAATAGGCTACTAATGAAGCCATCCGCCATCTTTTTTGATGTGGTTCAGTGAGGAAGCTAAAGTAGCCTCTAAAAGGCACTAATCATCTCTGATTGTGGCTCAGGGCGACACTCTCGGTTGGCAACTGTTTTAACCTCTGTGGGGCAATGGTTTAACTGCACTAGGCTCTTCCCATTAAATGATGACATTCTGCCCCTTTCTCCATAGTAAAAACTGTCCACGAATGCCAGATATACAGTATCACATAAACTCTATTTTACTGCATGAAGTCACAACTATGGGACTATGTAATAATGTATCATTAGAGAAAATGCTATCCCTCTTAGAATTCAGGTATGAAAGAATTTTAATTACAAGACCTGTCCTAAAGCAAAACTTTGAGAGAGGACTGACAAATGAATGTGTACTGTGGATGAAATAAACACAAATAAGTAGCTTGTGTATATATGTCTTTCATCTGAAGAATTCAAAGCACTTAGAGACAAATACAATTCATGGGAAAGAATGTAACCTTACTTAGTAGTATCGGTAGATGAGAAAATGCAGGCTAATTATAAACTAATAAAGTTTGGACATAGAAAATTGAATGTTCAGATTAATGTTGTGGTGATTTTAGCATTTAAGTTTCTCCTTATTGTTTACATGGTTACATTTTGCACATTCTGGTACATAAGAGAATTCAGAAGATTCTGTCATGATTAGGATGCAATATTTGTCAAAGCACTTGGTTTCCTTCATTTCCTACCTGGCTACATTCCTTTGGATTTTTCCATCATGCCCCCATCCCAAGTGCCCTAGCCTTTACACCTTCATTTTATGTTAACTTCTCCCATTAGACTGTAAACTTCTTGAGGTTAGGAATCTCTTTTTCTTACCTGTATTCCCAGAATTTATCATAGAACCTGGCACATAGTAGATGCTTAATTAATGTTTATTGACTAACTATTATAAAGGAAGGCAGAAAATGTAGCATTACTTTCCTCCAAACCAGGGAACTGGAGTCAGCTCTTATGAGTTTATGGGCTTAAATTCTTTTTTTAAAAAACCTTTACCTTCCACCTTAGAATCAATACTATATATTGGTTCCAAGGCAGAAGAGTGGTAAGGGCTAGGCAATGGGGGTCAAGTGACTTGCCCAGGGTCACACAGTGTCTGAGGTCAGATTTGAACCTAGGACCTCCCATCTCTAGGCCTAGCTCTCAATCCACTGAGCTACCCAACTGCCCCCATGGACTTAAATTTTTGGTGTGAGCATTTACACTTCAGAAATCAGGAAATGTTAAAAATTATATTACTATTTTATTGATTATCTAAATTTAAGAAAGTAATAGAAAAAAATTTTAAATTATTTCTACTTGTTTCATAAAATATTTCCCAATTACATGTAGAAAAAAATCTTAATGATCATTTTAAAATATTTTGAGTTTTAAATTCTACTTTTTGTCCTTCCTTGAGAAGGCAAGCAATTTGATTCTGATTATACATGTGTAGTAAGGGAGAAAGGGGTGATACAAAGAGAGGGGTGTAAGCAGAGACAAGAACCAGAGTCCCAGGCGCCTGCCTACTGGAGCCCCAGCAAAAAGATCCTTCCCTATGTGGGATCTGCCCATTTATGCACAAACCCACCCCAGAATGTAAGAAAAGGGAACTCTGGGAAGAGTAGGGAATGCTGGGGGATGTAGTCCCCGGGGTACAAAATTCCATTTACACACATGTGAGGTCAGGCAAAATATATTTCCATATTAGCCACATTGCAAAAGAAAATACAAATCGATAAAATAAAAAAGATAAAGACATTTTTTAAAGTATGCTTCAATCTGTATTCAGAGTTCATCAAAACTGGAGGTGAATAGCATTATTCAGCATGGGTCCTTTGGAATTGCCTTGGATCATTCCCTTGACCTGAGTAGTGAAGTCTTTCACAGTTGATCACTGTACAATATTACTTTTTATTGTGTAAAATGTTGTCTTGGTTCTGTTCACTTCACTTACCATCAGTTCATATAAGTCTTTCCAGGTTTTTCTGAAACCATCTTGCTTTCTCATGTCGTTGTTGTTCAGTTATTCAGTTGTTCAGTCATGTCCAATTCTTTGTGACTCCAGAGACCATAGCTACCCATGGGGTTTTCTTTTTTTTTTTTAACCTTTACCCTCTTAGAATCAATACAGCGTATTGGTTCTGTAGAAATAATATAGGGTGAGCAATGCAAGGTGCAAGAAATGCTAAAGAGACTCTTGTTTATGAAAAATAAACTATTTATTTAAATATATAAAGAGGAAAAAAAAGATTTCTAATTCTAAGGGATTCTAACTGCTCCCAAATAAACTCCCAGGTCCCGCAAAGAACCACTTCTCCTGTGGTTCACAGGCTAAGCTAATCCTCCCTGATCTAACTAACCAAATTTATACTATTCTAAATAAACCTAACCACTATAGCTCTTAACCTCACCTTTAAGTTATAAAGATAACCAAGCTGGTTGAGTCTCCACAAAAATCAAGTTAAGATTCTGAGCCTTAACAGACTCAGAATCCAAACCAAAGACGAGGTTTTGTTTGGTATTTTCACAATTTAACCAATCTATAGACAGAAACAGATAAATGAATAGCGTTTCCTAAGTTGGAAAAAGAAAACACTCCCCTCCTTAAAGTCTTTCCCTCAGACTAAGATAGAGAGAGGCAAAGATGTTACCTTCTCCAGCCTTGAGAGAGAAAAGAACCTGCATGTGGCTCTGTCGACTGCCAGAAGCCCCTCCTGGAATGCCACACCCAGAGCGTGTAACTGTCATAGAAATAACGGTTATAACTGCCACCAGTTGAAATTAACACTCTCTCTCAGCTCTATTTGAAACTCCAATTCTTCCTCAAGCCAGCTTCTCTACTTCTTATTTTTGAACTAATAAAATAATACTTATTTTCTAATATCCTTATAGTTTCCCCACTTCGAGCATATGGAGAGATAAAAGATCTCTCCCATATACTTTCTATTCTATGTAATTCTAAAGCTATACCTAACCTTATTATTATATTTCTTTTAAAAATAGTCTTAATCTTATGCTTATCTTATCCTATTCTTATTGCTACACTTATCTATGCTAACCTGTACTAGGGATATAAATTAGAAAAGAAAATTTCAATGAAAACAAACAATCAATGAAAACATAGTTGCACAAATGCAAGTACAAAACATACAATTACAGAAATTCAAAATGCAAAATGTAAACTTTTGAAAAACATTTGAAACAATAAAATACAGTTACAAAAAAACAATTTAACTTATGTTTTACAAAAAACTAAAGTCTAAAACAATAACTATGCAAAACTCATGCAAAGTGCATTTAGGTCCAAAAATGGACCTAAGTATAGTGCTCTAAAAATAGTTTGATTGTTATCTTGTCCATAGTTTTCCTATGGTGAGTAGGGAATAAAATGTATCAGGTGATTTTTAGAAGAAGATAGTAGTGGATGGGGACTCAGTAAAGAAATCTCTTGAATTAGGCATTTTCTAACACAGAAAAGTTATAAGATTTAAAATCAAGGGATATAAAGCTAGAGTTTGAAGGGAAGTTAGAGGTAATTTTTCAAATCAGAAAACAGACATAGAATTGTTAAATGGTTTGTCCAAGGTCAAATTGGCATTAAGTGGAAGAGTAGAGATCATCCCAGGTCCAACAATTCCAGGATCAGCATCATAGAATTCAGAAGGATCACAAGACACTATTTTTTCCAGTTCCCTGCTTCCAGTAAAAAGGATACTACTTTAAAAGGTCTCCTGACCTCTTCTGTAAGCATTATTATATTAGTATTTTATCACTTTATGTTTAAACAGGCTCTTTTTGTTGAGATTCAAATGAATTTCCTAGAATTTTCTCTGTGTGGACAGCTATTTCTTTCTTATATTATTTTAGTTCAATAAAATAACATAACATTAAAATTGTCCCCCAAACTCTTTAAATTTCCTTCTCTTTCCCTCATAGGTACTATTTTGTATTTCTTGTTCATTTTTCCTGCTATATAACCATTTTCTCTTAAAATTTTGAAATGCAGTGAGGAGGTCTTGGATTCAAATCTAGCTTCAAAGGACCCTGGGCAAGTCACTTAACTTTGCCTAGCCCTTGCCTTTCTGTTTCAGGCTTGTTACTACAACAGAAGGTAAGGGATTAAAAAATGTGGTGTCCAGAACTGAACATCCCAAGATCACACTGGTTGGTTTTTTTTGTTGTTGTTGTTTTTTACAATTGCTTGGAATATTGACTTCTGTTAAGCTTGTCCCACTGAAATCCCCATTTAGGGGGAAAGAATTCTATGCTAGCCTTTTTTCTCTCATTATATACTTATGAAGTTTAATTTTTAAACCTGAATAAAGGACCTTATATTTCATATTCAGGTGGACTTTTGGCCAACTAAAATATAAAAAAAATATCTATATAGCAGCTCTTTTCATAGTGGCAAAGAATGGAAAACTACATGGGATGCTTTTCCATTGAGGAATGTCTGAACAAATTATGGGATATTCACATAATGAAATACTATTGTGCTGTAAGAATCAGTGAAGAGACCACATTTAGAGAAACCTGAGAAGACTTGTATGAACTAAATTTAGAGTTAGGAGAGTGGAAACAAGAGGAATTTGTAAGTAAAAAACTTTGAAAGATGTAAGAACTACGATCAATGCAATAATCAAGTGTGATTCCAGAGAATCAATAATGAATACTACCCATTTGTCTGGTGATGGTGATGCAGTTTGAGATATATTTTTTAATACAACATGGAAATTGGTTTTGCTTGACTATGCAAATTTGTTTTAAGAGTTTAAGGTTGTACCCCCTCCTTCTCTCCCAAAGGGGTTAGAAAAAGTGGGAGAAAAAGAAAAAATGCTTTTTAAATGAAAAAAAATTTAATTTAAAAAATGTTGGCTCAAAGTTCTAGCCTGTCAGGATCTTTTTGGATCTTGATTCTGTTATCAGAAGTATTGGTTATCCCCCTGAACTTTGTTATCTGTAAATTTGGTAAGAATATAAATTTCTACATCTAAGTCACTGATAAAAAAAGTTAAATAGCACAGAGCCAAGAGCTCTAGGGCTCTCTAATAGACTCCTTCTAAGTTAACACTGAACCATTGATGACTGTTCTTTTGGTGTAGACATTCATCCAATTCTGAATCTCCATAACTTTCATAAAATTTAGCCCATATTCTAACAGCAATGTGATTCTAACAGCAATGTGAAGGATGGAGGCCAGTTCCATAGTTATTTCAACAGTCCAAGCTTTGGATAACAAGGGGAGAGGCAAAAAATTAAGGACAGGATGTAAGGAGGAGCTAGATAGGGGAATTAGAATGGAGATATTGTAACTTGGCAAATGTGGGAGGGAGAGAGAGAGGAATCAAAGCTGAATATGAAGTTTTAAGCCCCTCTGACTGAATGGGTAGTAGCATCAATAGAAATAGAAAAGTAAACCAGAGGGACAGATTTGAAAAAAAGGGAGAAATAGCAAAACAACTTTTTCATATTTTTAGTCTATTATAATAATATAGAGAATAATGGCATATTTTGCATATAATTTAATATTATCTTTGATAACTCACATTCCATTAAGCAAGTATCAATTTCAAGGCAGTTCCTTTTAGTTAATAAAACCAGAACCAACACAACCAACCTAACCCCACCTTTCCCCAAGGGCAGGTGCACTGCCAAGTCTTTACAAAATAATTAACGTTCTTGTATACTATGTTGACATTTGTATGCAAAAGAATTCTAGGATATGGTTGGATGGAAAAACCTAGTTTCAAATATTTGAATTTCATAGGAAATTTTTAAAAAGAAAAATAAGAAGGAAAAAAAGGAGGAGCTAAATTTTAATTCAACATATTATCCTGGAGGCCAAAATATTTTCAGTTCATAGTAATACGACACCTATTTTTCAGGCCCCCAGAAAATTCCCTTTTATGGAATGCTCAGTGAAAGATAAGGTTCTGAGAGGATTTGCAAAGGCCAAAGTGGATAAGTATGAGAAAAAAGGAACTCATTTTTAAAAATGTGCCTTTTTAAAACAGGATAAAATTCTTACTATTTTCAACTCACTTGAAAGAAACTATGTTAAGACAATTAATATTTGTTTTATGATGAGGATATAATGCCAAAGAAGCCAAAGACTTACAGCATATAAAGAAGCTTCATATCTTTTATATCATAAGTAGTTTCTTCAAGAAAAGAGTTGGGTGGTGCTAGATATAGGGCCAAATAACATCATAAAAATTAAATTGATTATAGTCTAACAGGTAGAAAATGAGTGGTAATTGTGAAGGCGGTTTTTTTCAACTAGCAATCTGTGTATAGTCAGATGACCAATTTGTTAGGACAAAGATTAAAGTCTATACCAAATTGGAAGAAAGAAAATTAGAATAATATATGGTACCCAATAGAAGTAGCTTAAAACTGATCTATTTAATCAAGTTGCTGATGCTTAACATTAAATGCACAATGGATAAAAGAATAAATATTAACATCGACTCATCATTTCCTAAGGAAGTTTAAATTGTATAAATTTATTGTCACAACAAGGAGAGTCTGATCAGATCCATCCAGAGTTAAAAAACAACAGCAACTAAATGAGAAATGTCAATTGACCACACCATGATATATAATTGGGTGAATAATTTGTAGAACTCATCCATCAATATGTAGAGACCCTAGAAACAACCTTAGCCAAGAAATATTAATTTTCTTGTTAACCAGGAAGATAGCATCCAAGGATAACCCTGGTTTAAAAATACAAATTCATTTTGTAAAATCTGAAGAAGAGTAATATGAGCTGTAACACCTCAAAAACAGCAAAAATTCGTGAAGAGGAATAGTCAATCTAAAGAAAGTTTGGTGAGAAAATGTTATAAAGAGAGACCTGCCTAGGTCCTAGGGAGATATGGATACCAGTGAGGTGGATGTATCTCTGTATTCTCCCTAGATGCTGGTGATGGGGGAACACCAACCCCAATCACCCTTGGTAGTTGTTATAATTTCCCCTTTCAATAACAGTTGCCCAGGGAAGGACCCCGAAAGGTTAGGTGGATGAGTAACCCTTTCAGGTCCAATCTGGGTTTGGATCAATTATTAATATTGGGCTCTGATTAGCCTTGGATCACGTTTGTTATCTGACTGTATTTGCTCCCTCCCCAAGGGTCGTGATATAAAGACCACTCAGGAAGGTACTTATTAAACACTTTATCTGTAATCTATAATAAGGGAAAGGATAATCAGGATAAGGATTGGGGATTGGAGACCCTGTCAATCTAATATCTATAATTATAATCACTCAGGACTGGAGGCTATTGACTTAGTAGAAGCTGGAGCCTTTGTTCTTCACAAACCCTCTGGCTCAGCCTGGCCAATGCCAAACCAGAGAGTCACTGCCCTTGATGCAGTTGTGTTGGTGATTTCTATCAGCTTTCTTATTATCAGTGTTAGGAGATATGCTAGCTCTCACAGCCTTCAGGAAATATATAGATCCTACCCACCCTCTGCTTCTTCAGACCTCCTAGCCTCCCTTCACCACCCAGGGACCAAGAGACCTAAAGAGCTGGGAAGATTCAGAGACCTAAAGATCTAAGGAGCCAAAGTCCAAAGGAGCAAAGACCAAAGTCCAAAAGACAAAAAACCAAAGACCTCTTCCATGTGGCTTTTCGGGAGTATTTATACTCCCAGACCAATCAACTTTTCCCAGGCTCACAGCATCTGGGAACATTCCAATTTCTCCAACTGCCTCCCTTGTCAATCAAGGTGACATCCAACATTTCTCAGGATCTGAATATAACAAAATGAACCAGGCAAAATCATTCTAAGAATATTTAAGGACAAAATTGGAAGAACAATAAATAGATGAAAGATGGAGAATATCACATGAATGCTTTTATATAGTCAACAAATAAGAAATACTTGTGTCCTCCAAATCTTTCAGTCAATGGTATGATAGCAAATATGTGAGTCTACTGTGGTATATCACTGCCTATTTTTTTCTAATATCCTCTTCCATGATGCTTTTTATACCTGTATGGATTGTTCTTATAAAAATCTTACATAGATTAGAAAGTAGGCCTTTGGTCTCTTGCATAAATTCATTGCCTATGGTCTCCAACATCAGGGTCCTAGAAATGTCAAAACGAGAAAAGCAATCATACTAGACAAAGTTTACACAGAGGGTATCCACAATGGAGGTGACAGAATCAGGAGGGCATTAAGGAATTGAATTTCAAGTTGTTTAGAGGAAGAGAAGATAATGAAAGCATGGGGAAGAGAGAGATAAGAATTGGAACTTCCTGAAAAGTAAAGACAATGTAAAGAAAATAAATGACTACCATACAATATGCTTACTATTCAATCTAAGTAATATTCTATGAGGATCATCCACATAGGCATAAAAAGCATCCTTAATGAGATTAGAAAGGAACAGGCAGTGATATACCACAGAAGACTCACATATTTGCCATCATACCATTGGTTGAAAAGATTTGAAGAATACAAGAGTCTATAGTATCTCTTATTTGTGGACTCTATAAAAGCACTTCTTTGACAGAACAAAATGCTTCCTTAAAGGTTAAAAGATTCAAGTTGAAGATGGATTCTCCATAGTGGTGATGTCCTCCAAATGCTCCTATTTGCATGTTATTTATTGTGTCCAATTTTAAGTGACCCCATTTGTGGTTTCCTCGGCAAAGATACTGGAGGTAGTTTGCCATTTCCTTCTTCAGCTCATTTCTCTGAGGAGATGGAAATGAATAGAGTTAAGTAACTTGCCCAGGGCCACATAGCTAGTTTCTTAGGCTAGATTTGAACTCATGAAGATGACTCTTTGCTGACTCTGTCCACTGCACTAAGTTGCCCCATTTGCAGATGACACTGTGCTAACTACATTAATCCCTTGAACTCTGAAGAACTTGCTGTATAAAGATGATTCATAATTATTTAAAAGAATTTGGCTTAACCATGCACACCAAGAAGAAACCAAATGAATGAAGAATACTTATTGTGCAGATTATATATAGTTGGGTGGGTAGTTTGGAGAGTTCATATGGAGGGGTGTATATATGTGTGTGTGCATGCCCTCCACTGCAGGGGACACTCATATTGATGAGATCATAGATCTATTGTAGTATTGATTTGGTAGAACAAGCTGTCATCTTTAAGGGTTTTCTGCAATAACGTGTTTGCCATGGATATGTTAAAATCATATGAAATTCCTTGAAAGATGTAATAATAGAAATAAATACATATACAGTATATATAAGCATGCACATGTATATGTGTACATACATGTGTGGTTGCATGTATGAGTGTATATGTATGCATGTAGATATGTATATACATACACATATAGGAATACAACAGATAATGAACATGGATAATCAGTAGAAGAGGAGAAAAACAGGCTAGACTGCTTTTGGGAAAGAGTATAATTCTTTTAATGACCCTCAAGCTCCTCCCAGAAACAAAGGCCCATCTTTTGAATACCAAAATTTTTCCAGTAAAATGGTTTGGCTGCCAAGCCAGAGAATATTATATAGTCTTTGAAGAAATGAAGTCAAGGTTCACCCAAAGGGCAATGGAGAATTGAATAGTGTGTGAAAGGAGGCTGTAACATATTACAAATAAAGAATTATAAAGGAAAAGAAGCCTAAAGGATGCTGTCAAGGAAACTATGAATAAAAAGACAGGCCAGTCATAAAGCAAGGGTGAGGGATAACCACTGGGCACCCAGAGCCCTTTGGCAAATCGCTTCATTTCTCAGGACTTCAGTTCCTCATCTCTAAAGTGGGTTGGACTATGGTTTCTGGAGGTGCCTTCCAAGCTCAAAATTTACATTTCTTTGATTTTATGAGTGGGGTTAGGCAAGAAGGGTCTCCATTCATAGAAGCAATACTCATTTCAATGAGATCACAGATCCATTGCATATTGCACTCATATTATCAGGTATTGACTTGATTTGATAGAGCAAACTGCCATCTTAAAAGCTCTTTTGCGACAAAAGTATTTGTCATGTATGCTACCAAATCGTATAAGATCCTTTGAAAGATACAATAATAAAAACAGTTTATTCGGTTAGCCTTCAAACAAGGCATAAAGTAAGGAGATACATGCCTGCCAAAGTTGTTCTCCATGTGTTAAACGTAAAGGATGCCCAGTGGACTGTTAAATGGAAAAAGAGGGTCCCTGTGAATAGTGAGATCCTTTACATGATCCTGTCTGTGGATGATGTAGGGCTAACGGTATCACGCTTTGGGACCTTTTAGAGTCCCCTGAGAGAGCTCTACAGTGGTTCAAATGATCATCCTTAACGAATACACATTATATTACACAGGAGGCTCAGGGCACATCTTCCTCCAAAGGAACACTTCCCGTCAAGATTGCACAAAGGCAAATGAATTACACAATTACAAAGAATGTCAAAGAAAATGATACGTTAATAGCTCTTTCTACATTTAATTTTAATTAGCTAATAATTATATCTCAAAACACTACTGAATGTTAGGTATAACTGCCTTTTTAAAAAAAATGTGGAAATAAGCTGAGAAATTGAATGAGAGGAGGTAGCTGGGTGGCTCAGAGTGTTGAGAACCAGGTCTAGATACAGGAAGTCTTAGGTTCAAATCTGGCCTCAAATGCTTCCTAGCTGTGTGACCCAGGGCAAGTCACTTAAAACCCATTGCTTATCCCTTACCACTCTTCTGCCTTCAATACACAGTAGTGATTCTAAGATGGAAGGTAAGGGTTAAATTTTTTTTTTTGGAATGAGGATCTCAGGATGTTATTCTAAAGCAGCCTAGCACACTGTATGATAAAAACAGATAATCATTATATTAGCATCTTAAGGTTTGAAAAGTTTATGTTGCCAATGTCATCTCATTGGTCCTTACGTCAGTCCTGTAAGGTAGTTGGTGCTGTTATTATTCTCCTTTAACAGATGGTGAAACAGGCTAACAGGTTAAATGACTCATCTAGGGTCACACAGGTAATGTCTGAGGCAAGATTGGACCTCAGATATTTATAACTTCAGGTCCAACTGTGTCCACTGTGTCATCAGGCTAGAGAAATAGCCTCAGAGTGAAAAGCTCGTTATAAGCTAACTTCTACAAAAGTCTTCCTGTGGCAACAAGGTGACTCAATGGAGAGCTAGGCCTGGAGAGATGGGAGATCATGGGTTCAAGAATCTGACCTCAGATACTTCCTAGCTGTGTGATCCTCGACAAGTCACTTGACTCCAATTTCCTAGTCCATACCCCTTTTCTGCCTTGGAACAAATTGTTAGTATTGATTCTAAGACAGAAAATAAGGACTGTTTTTAAAAGGGAAGGGAAAAAAACCCTTTCCTGATTTCTTCCAACTATTAGTCTTCTTTCCTCCCTTACTATCATATATTTGTTCTCTTTATGTTTATTCTTTATATTGTTATGAGTTCTTCTCATTATCCCCCATCAGAATATAAGCTCCACGTGGGTAGGGATTGTTGCATTCTTTTTATTTATATCCCTACCTCCTAGCATTGGATGCCTGGCTCATGCTTGTTTATTGCTTATTAGCAAAAATAAAGTTATGAACCTATGAGCACCTTTTTCTCTTCACTTTTCCCTCTATCTTTCATAGCCATAGTTACTAAATACCGTCTAGACCTTCACATGTTCACATCTGTTCTTTGCCATCTCCATAGTCCAGGTCACCCATCCACTAGATAATTGCACTAGACTCCTCCTAGGTCTTCCATCGCTCCCCTGTCTACTCCAATCCATCCTCCATAATAAAATTATCTTCTTCGTCTTGTCGTGTCACTCCTTTTCTCAAAACTCTTGTGACTTTTGCCTTCTGAGTAAAGAGGAACTACATTTGTTGAATGGATTAGACTTTGATAAGACAGGACATTTGAATAATATGTAAGTATCAATATAAGCTGATTGCTAAAACATAATTTACATTATCTTATTGCCTCATCTCATATGTGTCTATAAAATACAGGCCTATAAGATATAGTGAAATTGTGTATCCTAATGAGCACGGTATTCTTCAAAACTGTCCCCTTGAGTAGCTACATGGATTCCAATGATGTTGCCACTGTATAAAACATTTTAAATCTCTGTTGCTTTTTGAGCCTAGATAACATTTTATCCTCAAATGATAGGCCATGTTTATCTAAAGGTGGGATTTCACTTTTAAAAGCCATCAAAAGTTATTTAGTGGAGGCAGCTAGATGGTTCAGTGGATTAAGAACCGGGCCTAGAGCAGAAGGTCCTAGGTTCAAATCTGGCCTCAGACACTTCTTGGCTGTGTGACCCTGGGCAAGTCTCTTAACCCCCATTTGCCTGGCCCTTACCACTCTTCTGCCTTGTAACTAGTACACAGCATTGATTCTCAGATAGAAGGTAGGGTTTAAAAAAATAATAATTTAGAGTCAAGTCAGAGAGAAGCTAGTTTTCATCCTTCAAAATGAAGTATGATTGTGATTAGATTTATTATTGGTTAACTCCAAAGGCAAATCCAAAAAAAGGAGCATCAAAAAAGGGTTTGAGTAAAATGTAGGGCCTTCTAAGGTGATGAATTTTTTTTAAACCCTTACCTTCTATCTTGGAATCAATACTGTATATTGGTTCCAAGGCAGAAGAGTGGTCAAGGTAGGTAATGGAGATTAAGTGACTTGCCCAGGGTCACACAGCTGGGAAGTGTCTGAGGTCAGATTTGAACCTAGGACCTCCCGTCTCTAGGCCTGGCTCTCAATCCACTGAGCTACCCAGCTGCCCCCTAAGGTGATGATTTTGAAGGTCACTATCATCTGGATGAAATTAAGTCTGAACTCTTATTAAGAAATCAATCTTGGGGCAGCTAGATGGCTCAGTGAAAAGAAAGTCAGACCTTGGAATCAGAAGGTCCCGAGTTCAAATTTGACTTCAGACACTTCCTAGTTGTGTAGCCCTGGTTAAGGCATTTAGCACCACTTGCCTGGAACAGATACTTAGTACTGATTCAAAGAAAGGGTTAAAAAAAAATCAGTATCACTTTTATATTCAAAATTCACACACCGATAGCATACCTATAATCATATATATTCACAGATTATGCAATTTTACATTATAGGCTAAGGTTCTGGTAGTCAGTTTGACATAGAGCAAATATAAATTGATGTCAGGGTAGCTAGGTGGCTCTGTGGCTAGAAAGCCAGCCCTGGAGGCAGGAGGTCCTGAGTTTCAATCTGATCTCAAACATTTCCTAGCAGTGTGACCCTGGGCAAGTCACCTAACCCCTATTGCCTAGCCCTTACTGCTCTTCTGCCTTGGATCTGATACTTGTATCAATAATAAGACAAGAGATAAGAGTTTTAAGTACATACACATATGTGTATATTTATGTCATAATGCCCTACTAGTCTATAAACTCTACAGACAAAGACTATATCATAATTAAATGGTTGTAGTTTGCTAGCTCCTACCTAATAGTACTTTGCATAGATGCTTATTTTTTGTTTAATAGAATGAACATATATCCATAATCCTAAAAGAGACAGAGGACATCCTGCATTCATGATCAATTTGATTCATGATCTCAGTAATATGAATTCTCTTTAACAGTTCACATAACAATCCATTGATACTTTCTCTGCTAATAGGAATCTTGTCTATGACTTCCCCTTTTCCAAGAATTCTTAACATTAAAAAAATGTTTACAGACCTCTTGACAGTCTGGTTAAACCTATGGACATCTCAGAACAATTTTTTTAAATCAAAGGAATGGAAAATTTCAGTTAGGAGTTAGTAAAAATAAAGCTGTAATTTTTTTTAATCCAAGTTCACAGAACTCCTAAAATCTCTCTATTGACCCCTCAGAGTATGTGGACCTCAAGCAAAAACCTAAATATTTATGAGGATAGAAAGCTAGGTGGCACAGTGGATACCACTGGACCTGGAGTCAGGAAGTCTGACTTCAAATGCTACCTCAGACACTTAGTAGCTAAGTGACGGTAGGTAAGTCACTTAAGCTCAGTTTTCTCACCTATACAATTGCATCTGCTTCCTAGGGTCATTGTGTGGATCAAATGAGATACTTACTTCTAAAACACTTTGCAAACCTTAAAGCACTATATAAAAGCTATCATCATCATCACCATCATCAATCCAATAGGAGAACCTTCCTCTCAGTCTCGACATTACAGTATAACACTTGAGCCAAATAATTTGTTATCGTTAGTTCTCATTTCATGACTATCCTCTTCCTATCCCCAAACTATATTTCCTGGATGAAATGCTACCTCTTCCATACAAGCAGTTAACAACCAACCTATTTATATTGACTATTGCTTCTAGTTCAATCACAGTTTTGACCCATCAGAGACTGTTGTTCAATGTGTAACTGCAACCAAATACATTTAGGAACTCCCTGGAAATTCTTGAATGAAAGATATTACATTAATATGAATTATTAACATGAAAATCCTTGGCTTGGAGAAAATATTTTAAATTATTTTTGTGTTCGGTTGGATAAAAAGATTTTTTTAAAACCACTATTTCCAATAATGTGCAAAATAGATCTAGAGCACAGCATTTGACTGTCTGACAAGACACCAAAAAAAAGGGTAGGTTTTCCTTAAAACTTCTAAGGTGATATTCTTAAATTCTAAGCAGAAAAAAAATTCAGAATGGATTGTTATCCTTTCTTTTAATTGAAAAACAATTTGATCTTTATTGGAGAAGATACCACCTCTATCCTTTCTCTCCCCTCTGTCAATCAATCAGGGAGCTGTTTGGGCAATACTTGTATCTAAGCCCTGAGGCTTTACCTTGTATAAAAAAGACCAAACTCAAAATATTAAAACTGTAACATAAACATATAAAGAGAAAGTGACTCTGACATATCGAGGAACTCATAAAATTTGAAGCAAAACAAAGGCAGACCGTTTTCTCTATGTTCTGGTCTAGCTATGCACATTTCCAGAAGACAATAAAAATATCTTTTTCATCTACTACCGTATTTTTATCCTCATTAGAATTCATGCTTATTCTCTGATTATCCTTCCATAAAACATTAGTGTATCTGAACTTCCATCCACACCATACAATGCAGATTTTGTTTCTAATAAATGGTCAAAAATCATTTCAAAAACAAAATAACCCAATTGTGTTTTATAGGCCAAAGACACCCTTATATAGTTCCAATAATCAGATGTTTCAATATTCCTGGGTACAGATGATATAGCAGTTATAGAAGAGGCTAAGTAAAACTCAACCCAATATACACTTCCTGCTTTGAGAATTTTATCCTCAGGACGCTTTTGACTTGTTAAGATTTTGGCTTCTCTCATTTTTCATTAGTGCCTACACTTTTAAAATAATGTAGTTTAGACATGTCATGACTGCTGAAAACTCATGGCAGGAGCCAGGAGCTTGAGCATGACAACAAATAATCTTGCTGTAGCATCAAGAACCATGAACACAGAACAAACATTGGGACATGATTGAAAGTATTAAGGAGCATAATGAGAATGCAAAAAGTGGGAAATGTCTTACCACAAGAGTGAATAATTGGGGAAGCACACAGGATCTGGAAAAGATGACTTGAGTCTCTAAAAAGGGACTTATTGAGAAGAAAAAGAGACAAGAACTGAAGACTTGGGATATGAAGCAAGTTGCTGGAAATGGGCAGGCAATGAAACTTGGCTGGCTGTAAGGGGATTCAGGTTCAGAGAATGTATAAACTGAGAGATGTGATTCTGCAAAACAAATCCAGTTGTGCTGCTCAACTTCTAATAGTATTTTAAACATCTAACTTTCTTGTATGAGTAATGTTTTCATTATTAAATCACTGTTAGCCTCAAAGGTATACATTTTGAGGGATGGTTAGAGATAGAATTTAATAGACTTTTAATGGTAATTTTAAAGAAAAGAGCATTAAGTCTAATGTGTTTCTGCAACATGTTTGTACTAAGTGAACAAAGTACATTGAATGTTCCTAAATGGAGAACTTGTCATGCCAATTAACGAATCAAATTTAATTAACTTTAGGTTAATTAAAAACCACTGAAACTCAATTTTTATAAATGTTACCTTCTGGGAAGAATTGTCTTAAAAGTCCAAAAAGAGCTGATATTCTTAAAGGTTTGTAAGGGAGAGAAACTAGAATCATTAACTGTAGCTCTAAATGTTTGTTTTGCGTGGGAGTAAACTGGAATGTAGTAATATGTGAATTAGACTTTTGAACATCTTCCAATCACACCTACTTTGTTTTCCAATCACGCGTGTAAGTTATGTTTTAAATACATTTTTATCCCTTCTGTATAAATAGAACACATCTATCCATAAATAAGCACAAAAGGGTTAAAGTTCATTGAGACCACCAACCACTTCCCAAAGACTTTCTGGGTTTATTGAGAATTTTTAACTCTTCTTATATTCACACAATCTGATGCATCTGATCACAGGGAACTTGAAGTATTTAATATCAATGTCACACATAGTGACTATAATGCAAAGAGATTTAATTAACATATGCATATTCAAATGAGTACTGTCCCCAAATGTACCACCAAATCCTAGTTTCTGGGAACCATCAGTGAATGACTGGACAGCATTTTTTCTTCTCTCCAAATAGCACCAAATGTTTACGTTAACCATATGAGGAGGTAACATTTTAAAGCTGTATTCTGTTATACATAAACTTCTAAAGAGTATGTGCTGACTCTAAAGAATACAATGTAATGTTTTTTTCTTCAACCATGTATCATCATCTTTACCATGAACATCAATTATTACATTGGGTTGAAATAGTGACTTCCTAAGGGGGGCAGGAAACAGTATAGGATTGTTTACTCCCACTCTCAATGGCCTCACATTGTTGTTATTTCTGAGTTCTTATGTCCTTTTTCAATTGTTTTTCAGACTTAAGCTACCATGACAACAACTGCCATGTTGTCAGCCATTACTTCTCACTCTTGTCAGTGGGTCTTCATTTGATCCGTGTGGAAATGGATAATTAGGTTTGTTCAAATGTCACGTAAGAGAAATAAGCTGAGTAAGGGTCAAGGGGTTCTTCTATGAATAAAGTTCATAGAATGTATTGCATTAATTTTGTGAAATCTATTTTGGCTGTCCATTGGATTTTTGTTTTACTAAGTGCCTGATCTTAAGCTGTGCTCCAAGTAGCTGAGTTCCATATAGATGAGTTGCTTCTTGTGATGCTATGATACCATCATTGCTCAAAAACATTTCTGAAATTCCAAATCCACTTGCAAATCACACAAGAAAACCACTCTCACTCTCATTACTGTAGTCACAGCTAATTTTTTTCAAACCAAAAATAGCATTAACTATATTTAATGACACATTACATTCCTCAAACTTGGCTCTGAATGACTTGTGGCTACTTTCAAAAATCAAATCTCTTCTCAAAGAATGAAGATTCACCATGCTGGAGATTTGGGCAGGCAAAAGCATAGGCCACTAGCTGTAAAGACAATTCTAAAAGGAGTTACAGGGGGCAGCTGGGTAGCTCAGTGAATTGAGAGCCAGGCCTAGAGATGGGAGGTCCTAGATTCAAATCTGATCTCAGACACTTCCCATCTGTGTAACCCTGGGCAAGTCACTTGACCCCCATTACCTACCCTTACCACTCTTCTGCCTTGGAGCCAATACACAGTATTGACTCCAAGATGGAAGGTAAAGGTTTAAAAAATAAAATAAAATAAAATAAAATAAAATAAAAAAAAATGTTACAAAAATGAACAATGGTAGCATCACTAGACTAAACATCTAGGGTCCCAAGAGGATGACTGTGTGAAGAGAACAATATTCATCAGAATGTGGAAATCCTGCTGTTTCTTTACAAATGAATCTCATTATCTTGGAGTTCCACCTCTATTGGCTACCCTCTATTTCTCTCAAAATAAGGCTTCATTTCAGAGTCCATGCAAAACATTTCCCCAAATGAAATCCTTCTACTATATTGTGGCAGTAGGACTACTATATTACTGCCCAAAAGTCATAGTTCAAGCCTTGGATTGTAGAAAAGCCCTGCACATGCTCAACTCCACTTTTGATTTCACCACAATTCTAATTTAGACCATTATAAGAGACCAGAAAAACAAATGAGATGTAACCATTCATCTTCACTAAAGAACATACACTTAGTAATAAAAAGAATGCTTTTTTTCACATTGAACTTTATTAAGAAAGATAGAAGAATTTCTCCAGATATTGACTATCCATTGTCCAAAGAGTAAATGAAAACAAAAAACAACCAGGCAATTGGGTGAGTAAAAGTCAATAACAGAATCTGGAAAAAAATATTTTATTTGTCAGCTTTTGATCCCCTTCTAAAGATTTCTCAACACATACCAACCCTAAGTTTCCTGCAAACTGTGATGATGAGGTTGCTAAGTAAAAAGATGGAATAATTTATTCTAGTTCTAAACCTATTAATTCTGAGTCTGAGTAAGCCTAGAGTAAAAGCATATCAGTTTCATAGTGAATAAAAGTTTTCCTTCATGTAAACAATGATTTCCGAAATGACCATAATAAATTAACAAAAAAAACCACCCAAACCTACAACAAATATATATATATATAGAATATAAATGAGAAAATAGAAAAAATTATTTCCTCTTGAAAGCTGACTAAGTGCCATGTACATTGCAGACTCATACAACTCAGGATGGACAACTGAGGATTTATTATGTATTTTCCCTGCACAAGAGAAACTCCAAATTGACAATTACTATTGTTTTACATCTTCAAAGGAGTTTCACTTTTTAAAATTGATTAATCATACTCCAGCTTAACACAAAAGAACTTGATTATCATTATTAGTAATGTGGAGCAAAAGAAAAACCCTGTGCCTAATTTGTACAACATGTGAAACTAGAATATATCTCAGATTTTCCAGCCTCAACCTGCAATTCTCGTTTATGAAACAAATTACCAAGAACTCCTTAAGAGATGATTTAATGAGCATATTGCACTTTGTCGTGGTGCCATTTTGCCTTAGTCATAATCAAATATACTCAGCCCTTACATGAAACAAGTCTAGGACTGAGAGCAAACACTAAAAAAAAAAAGCCATGGACGTTTAAAGATTGAGCTCTATTATTAACTTTTAATTTTTAAGAAGATGATCAAATCAAGGTTTCACTTCTTTGAAAATGCTACTTTTAGTAACAAATTAAATTTTTATTCACGATGGCATGATGGTGGTGAAAATGAAAGTTTTAAATAATCTGTTGAATGCAAAAAGAATAATTTCCTACCAGTGACTATTAATAGCGATGCTAATTTTTATATAGAAGAGATTGTCAACCATTTAATCATTATTTCAACAAATAGGCACTTCTATAAAGTATATTTTTTTCAGCTGGCATTCTCAATACAGGGACATCACAAAGTATGGCTTTATTACAATGGATTCAAGATGGCAACTACTTAGAACCCAGTGCCAACCAGGATTATAACAAATCCAGTGAGTATTTTGTTTTTCAATTATTCATAGAAAATTTAATCCTGATTAAGTATCCTTGGGCAGGAATTCATGGGTAGTTGATGACTGAAACCAACATTTATGTGAAATGCTTCTGTTAATTTAATCTGTGTATATGGCTTAATTATGATTGAGGATTCAATATAAGAGAAATGAATTATATCAGGATTAAAATTTTAGTATACCATATCACACATTCCATTTTTCATTTTTTCTTTTCAAACATTCGAGCCTGCTATTTTTCCATCAAAATACTATGACCTTTTAAAAAGCTTTCTTCTGGGTTTCTTGTCCATATCATCCATATAATGTTTTTAAATTTTATTTTTCAAATTACTGTTTATCAAAAGCCCCCTGCTACTCAAGTTGAAAGCTGAAACAGTCAATAGTGGAGAGGAAAAAAAATGAGGTTTTCCCCCACCCACAAATAAACAAAAGCTTACTAAATTTAGATGTAAACACTTTACATTAATTTCCTGAAATGATTTCATTTTCCAACCCCTTTTTACCCTTAAACATGACCACATTTTCCATAAAGCTTAAAAAAAGAAGCAGTCTTACTCAGTGTATTACACTGATTTCATAACTGGACTATCTGAGACATGCTTGAGCAGGTAATCACTTAACTGATTACTTTTTATAAGGCTGTCAAACTTGAGTCAGCTATATTGATACAAGATGAGGAAGTATATGTATTGAAAATATCTAACCAAAATATTACACATTCCTTTTCTCCTTTTGTTTCCATAAGGAAAAAAACTGCTCATCATGAAAGAATAACCTTTCTTTAAAAGTTCATACCTCATATATATTTCATAATGTTTCTTTTATTGGCTTTCTTCAGTTTTGGTACTGTTCAGATGCCAGGGCTATAACATGCTCTGCTTTTTCTGTTCAATTTTTCCCATAGAATGTATGAACAAAAATATGAGACATCACTGTATTTGGATCCTTATTGCACCTTGTTAAATGAATGTACTTTCCCTTTAACCAAGTATCAAAAATGAGGTCGACTTTTGTGTCCAGATGATATTGTCAATGGTAGTGTTACTGAAGAAAGTGAAGAAACTTCCCAGTATAGACTATGAGACAGAAAAAGTCTGTAGAGGATAACCATGGAAACAGATTGGCAGATGATAACACCTATTGTAATAGCCTAAAAGAGAGAAAGTGAATGCTTTTAATATGTAAAAGTCATCATTGTACATGAAGAAACACAGAGATTATATTCAATTTATTATACGCCTGCATATTTATTATTTTAAAATATTACTTCTTTCCTCAACTTCAACAGACTATTTTACTATAGAAAAATATAAAAGGAAAATACCATTAAATGTTCAGAATTGTAATTGTCTGCATGTAAAAATCCTCTAGCAGTAAGTTTGTAGATGGCAAAGAGAGACACAAAAGAATAATTTTCAAGGCCAAGTTCCCTCCCTAGGGAGTCAAATTGTACAGAGGGAAGAAGTTTCTACAAGTAATGAGAAAAATTGGGTACCAGGCTAATACAGTAATAGGAATAAAACATCCCCCCCACTTGAACCTTGAAAATGCTCTAAAAGTCCTTTCAAATCTCAAGTCACTTCCCTATTTTTGTAGACTACCTTTCTACCTATTTTACTCTTTGTAAAATACCTCAGGCTCAGAAAACATTTGTGCATTCAAGCACACACTGCATTGCTTGTAAAGAGCTGCTGGCAGCACTCCACTTTGGAATGATGGAGTTATTCACCTAAGAAGGTAGGTATCGACACAAATCAAAATATGGCATACTTGAGCGTGGCAGCCTCCTCACTCCAGTTCCCAGCATGTTAAAGCAACAAGACAGATTCCTGTAAATCCACCCTGATTTCTGCTGTTGTTTACCCAATGAATAAAGCATATAATGAATTTTTTAAAAGTAATCTCTGGTCAAGGACTACATTGTGCTGTGTTTTTTCCAATAAATTTTATTTTGTAAAACAATGTTTTGCAATTGGCTAATCAGTAAAAACAAAACAAAACAAAAATCGAGCAAAAGCAATGTGAAGTGATGACTGAATTCTCACCAAAATCAAGTTTAAAGAAAATCAAGTTGCAAACATTGCTATTAGTAGTTACCTTAAAAACTGCTTTTTGCCTAATTTTTGGTTTTGTGTTAAAGAAAAAGAAAAAAAACTTTACTTTTCTTCTAGGTAGTTTTATTCTAATTTGCACATAGGTTTTAAGCAAAGACTCATAGGTTCAGTACAAGCTGTGTTTTAAAAAAATCCTTCTCTGCCCCTTTCCACAAAGACTTAACTTCTGAATAGAGACAATTTTGGCCTTTTCATAACTACTTAACCAAACATATACATAATTATATCCTCATAATTATTTAACCAAATATATATGCATATGTGTATGAATAATGATTTCTAACCTTTTGCATTACTTACCTTTTCTCTTTGATAGTCACTAAAAATAAAAGAAATGGCTGCCAGAACTGGATGACATAAAAACCATAAAATACAGCCCTAAAACAGAAGGATAAAATGTTAGTTGAGTAAGGTTGGGCTTATACTCTGAAATGAAATCATAATAAAACTATAGTACAAGGCTGATTATATTCCATTCCATTTGTCTTCAAAGTGGAACTGTTTAGGATCTGGAAGAAATGATATTGCTTCTGTCATATTAATTAATTAAGCCTTTTGTCTTACCAGGTTAATTATATTTTTATAGCATTTAGAATCTTACGCTATGTATACATGAGGCCTTATCCTGATGCACCAAAAAATTTACGTATCTATCAATTTATAGGCTTATATTATATTTACCGTATATATCACATTACCTTTTTTCCTGAAATTAAAAAACTGATTAATAGATGATAGATTTTAAAAGTTAGAATCACTAAATCCAAGCATATTACACTTTGAATCTGAAGGTAGTAGAAGAAAAAGACAGTTCTAATAAATAAAATTCCTCAATAGTATTTCTTAAAAGGTATAAAAAATATTCTTTAATCTCTAAAGAATTTTAAAAATGAAACTTCCGGACAAAAAAGGGGAATTTTCTTCCCTGATATCATGATAGTGTTGTGAGGAAGATTAATAAATGAGTATTTAGGAGACTTAGTAGGCAGGGTTAAAGGATTCTAAATGGAATGGGGAAAATAGGGGAAGTTAACTTAAATATTTATCTGGGTTCAGAAGGGTGAGTAGGAGAAAGGAATGGACAATAGTCTGGGATCTGAAATACTCAATATAAGAATAAGGGAATTGTATTGATATGACTGACAACAGGTGTGGCTCTTAGTAGAGTCTAGAAGGGATGACTTGGGGAAAGGCTAAAATCTACCCTATTTCCTGAATCCTTTGATGAATCTCTGTGGTCTGAATCTCTGAATTCCCCTTCTTAATTCAAATTAAACTAAATTGGCTTCAGGACCACACCAGAAACAGAAGCAGAAAGGCAAAAGAGAAATGAGAATATAATTCTCTCTTCTCTTCTTTGTCTTTGAACAATCATGTCAAAAGACCTCTCTCAGACACAGGGTCATAGGATTTAGAGTTAGAAAGGCTATTAGAAGTATTCTCATGTAGTCCCTTCATTTTACAAATGAAGAAATTAAACCAAAATAGTTAAATGACTTGCCCAAGGTTACAAAGTGCAATAAGAAGCCAAGCTGGGCCTCAAATTCTGGTCTCTAATTTCATATTTAATACTTTTTTTCCAATAAGCCATGATACCTTCTCTATGTGTAATCATGTATATAAGTATTCAGAGGTGAAGTGGAACGTATTGAAACACTTGGCTATATCTGTTTTTGTAGAAAGATCACCCAACTTCAGCCTCTGATAATCGAGTATGAAAGACTACCCTTCAGCTGTAGCATCTTGTATTTGCTTACTACACAGTATGGTCTTAGGGGAGGACTGGGGACTAGACTTGTGATTTTACTGATATAGGGAACACTCTGGTAAGAAAACTCCCTCTTAGCAACACAGATCAGTGTATGTTCTGTACTGATAGTCTTAAAGTTATCTAGAGCAGTGGGGTCAAACACAAAGCTCTCAGGCTGCTTGAAGCTCACAACACTCTAGAGTAGTGATGGCAAACCTTTTAGAGGGGCAGGTGATATGAAAAATGTTCTGAGGTGCCCATGGAGAGAGGGAGGGGAATATCCTAGCTCCACATTGCTCTGACTTTCTAGTAACAAACTCTGGAAAAACTCTGTGCTGGGGTGATAGTGGCATGCTCACAGAGAGGGCTCTGAGGCCCCCCTCTGGCATGCGTGCCATAAGTTTGTCACCACGGCTCTAGAGTCTGACCCAACTCAAATTAAAATGCAATTTGGAAATATCTAACAAAATAAATAAAAATACAATAAAACATATATAATAATATTACACTTTAAAACTAAATCAATGCGAGTCCCTCAGGGATCTTTATGTATAGCTTGGTGTCTCTGCTTCTATTTGAATTTGACATCACTGGTCCAGGGCACTGACAGGTTCAGTGACTAGACTTCTAGTATGTGTCAATGACATTTAAGCTCAGATCTTCTGGGCTCTATTCACAAAAGACATATCCTGGGTTAGTCTAAACTCTCTTGAAGAGTTCAAACTGTTTTATTTATTCTTATAATTTTCTTTTTTCCTTATAACAGTCTTGTACAATAGCAGAAAATAAATAATCCCTCCATTTACCAAAAAAAAAATCTATGGGTCATAATTACAAGATGAATCATGCTAGTCTAGGTCTGCTGTCTCTCAAATGGATATTCTACAAATATATACCATCCACTTTATGAAAAAAGTCTGAGAAAAACATAATTAAAAAGTTATTTCTTATACAGAATACTTACTTTGGCAAATGTGATGTAGAACTCCCTTTTAAGGGTAGTTCTTTCCACTGTGATAATCTGGTAGAGACCACAGCCTAAAGATAATGCCAGGCAAACTCTTAAAATAATTATAAATATCTCTGCTAAGTTATGCTGTGCATGATAACTATGGTGTTTGGTATCTTCAAATTGTTCCCAAAGCAGCAAAATACTCTGTAAAAAAATCAACATTAAGTAATAGAAAATATTTTATTTATATGCTATATCTGTTTAAAGAATTTTCACCAAGTGCTTCTCTAAAAACTGCTGATGATTACAGTCAAGCAAATACAAAAGTTGTCACTAGATAAAGTAAAGACATTGTCCTTTATTCAATGATGAATTGCCATTCTTTAAAGACAATAATTTAAAAAAACAAATCAAGATGGTTGTTCCAAATCCAAAGTATCAAATACAAAATGGAAAGAAAGAGATCTTTACATTTCCCCTAAAACTCATTCATTGCTCTATTCTTCATCTGGTTAGTTCCCCAAGCCTACAACTTGGGGACAATCTTCAATAACTCAGGTAAATCTATATATTTAGTATATAGCAGAAATTATATATACTCTCTGAATCTTCAACACTTTTTGATCAGAATCATTAAGTTCTACAACCAGTCCATCATTCCTCCCATTGCCAAAGGTTTTCATCAAATGCTGAACAACATGTATCTGAATTGCTGTAATAAATTCTCCAGAAATCTCAGTCACTGAGAGTCTCCTTCAGTCAGTCCTAAGCACTGCTTTTAAGACCTACAACATGTAGACTTGAGAATGTTATCTACAACCTTAAGATGGTAGCCTAAATCTATATGCATCAGTTTTGACTGGTTAAACTCCCTTGCCATTCCACATATAACAGACATCCATCTCAGCTTAATACCTGTGGGTTGCTCATTTTCCCTACTGAAATAGCTTGCCCTACTCCCAACCTCTTTCAGCCCAATTATACGGAACCTTCTTTAATCTGTAAGCTTCAATCCAAAACATTCTTCTAAGGAAATGCTTCTTATTTTACAGAAAACTACTCTTTATACTCTTCACATCATTTTTACACATTCCAGCTCATTCTCATTTATAAAACATAAGCTCATATATATTCAATGTATACATTTATGTTGATAGTGTCTAACTATCTTGTTCACCTTATTAAATTGGGGATCCTTGACATGCAATCTATACTATATAAGCTCTCCTAGCATCTAGTACAGTGACATATACCTTATGAATGCTCAATACATAATTTGTCTATGCCAATGTGTTAAAATGAAATAGATCAAAGAGTTTGGGATCAAATTCCTTTACATTCAATCTTTTCTCCTTTTTAAAAGTTAATAGGAATTCCATTAAGGAAAAAATATAACATGGGAAATAAAAATTTGATTTACCAGTAAATCTTTCTGGTATACTAATTATTTCCCAGGATCAAAACATTATAATCATTAGAACTTTATACTTTTTCATTTATTTTTAAGTTTATACTAATTATTTCCCAGGATCAAAACATTATAATTGTTAGAACTTTATACTTTTTCATTTATTTTTAAGTTTATTTCCTTCCTGTTCATATTTATTTCCTGGAATAACAGAATTGTTTCCTAAGTAGTGAGTGTATATGCTTGACTATGATAAGCGATGGGGCTTCCCTTTCTCAGATCATTAGTTTTTTATTCTAAACTGTTTCTTACAGAATTATGACATAATATTTATGCTTACTTGGAAATACTATCAATAAAACCTAAATCATCCACATCAGTACTTTACTCAGATTCTTATAACTACATCTTATGCCTGAAACTTGGTATCTTGGAATAAAGTGGATATCATCATACTACCTTCAATTTAAGAAAAAGAAATTGAGAGAAATCAGTAACAAAGATTTTCTTAAAAACAAAATGATCTCTAATTCACTTAAATTCTGCTTTTTTCCCTTTCTAGGTTTTCATTTCTAGTTAAATTCAAACTTTATTTTCAGCTAGTGATTTGAATTCTTATACACTTAGTAATAAAATTAGACTAATTCCTTTACAATTAATTATCTTTACACTGGGTTATTTAGAAATAGCATAAATTTCTCCACAGGAGACTAATTCAGGTAAGTTACAGTAAAATGACATTAGTAGTGTCAGACTCAAGTTGGAAAAATAGCTTAAATAAAAGTTTCTGAGTTAGGTGCTAGCAACTCAGTTCATTAAAATGTAGCAACTCCCTGTGGCAATCTATTCATAATTTTAAAATGGATATACAGTTAAGCCTGACCATACTCCTCCAATTTAATGCTACGCAAAACGAGTTCAGACTAAACAGCACACACCTGTATTATGACAATGACTACAGCTATGCCAGTAGATGCTGGAGTAGAATCCCACTGGAGAGGTCTGCTTTGATACTTCTTCATTCTGCCTATTGTCCAACCCACACATAAGCTCAGTAGTAAGTACAGCATCTGGATCTGGGAGGCTATGTCACAAACTGATGAAAGATGGAAACAAAAATGGACAGTTATTCATCTCCATGTAAAGTATTCATTCCCAGTAAACAAAAGAGATAAATGAATAGCAAATCCAGAGAGTTAAATTGGCACACAAGAACTATGCTTTTGATTTAGAACTCAATATAACATGTAGATAGTTTAGATAAACATGAAAATGAAGCCAGAATTGTTTATTTATTTAGCCCACTAATTTAACTAACTTTTATTAGTCAGAGCTTCATAAATCACTACCACTACCATTAGTCTATTTTTACCTTTTTTGTTTTTTTAAACTTTTCCTTCCATCTTAGAATCAATACAAAGTATTGTTTCTAAGGCAGAAGGGCAGTAAGGGCTAGGCAACTGGGGTTGAGCGGCTAGCCCAGGATTACATAGCTAAGAAATGTCTGAGACCAGATTTTTCCCTTATTTTTAAGATATGTCACAACCCATAAAAATTTCAAAGCCTGAGAACTATTGCCTAGTAAAATGCTTTACACATAGTAGGCAGTAAGTGGTTGCTAAATTTAATTCAATTAAATTGGAAAGGGTAGACTTATAATCTGGTATAACCCTGCACTTTATAAATATGGAAACTGAGGTCTACATTGATAAAGGTCACACAGTTTATGCATGGTAGAACCTGGATCTTAATTCCCCATTAGCATGCTTTCCTGGATCATGTCAAATTGCATTTTAAAATCAAGTATTTGTAGTATAATTTTTACACAAAGAAAAATATGAATCTATTCAATCAGAAATTTAATCACAGAAATAAAGTTTTTAATAAATCTATAAGATCATTTAGATCTTTATCCTTATACTTTGAATAAATATAACACTGTTGTTGTTTTGTTTAAAAGGAACACCTATATTATACCTCTGGAATTACCTATCTTAAATCTAATTTTGAATAGCTATGTGGTATAGCAGGAAGCACAATGGACTTGGGAACGAAAGACTTCAGTTCAGTTCTCTCCCTGTCTGTGCGACTTAACAGCTATCTGATCCAGAATAGGTCATTTCTTCTTAGACTATTTCCTCATCTGTAAAATGGGGGGAATAACACTTGCACTACCTATCTCATGGGCTATGAAAATAGGTTGTAAACTGTAAAATAGCTTACATAAGTGTAAACTACAATCATTAGTAAATTTTTATACTTTTTCCTTAATCCAGTTCTCTTAATACAACTTGTTATTTATTTCACTGAAATAGTTTCAATTGTTGTTGCGCTTCTTAAGCACAGTAGATCATGATATTTTGTATGTTTCTTTAACCAAAGTACAGTGTTTAGGGGAAATATTCTCTAACACAAAATTATTACTATGAAACAGTATGGTAACAAACACATGACTACTAAATGATTTGCTATCTAGGGATTAAAAGTATAAAGTCACAGTTTCAAGTTCTGAAGAAAAATAAAGGCCCATTGCACTAGTGTGCTGCGCCATCAGGTGGCCATCATTTAAAATTGCAAGTTGACATCCATTGAAGCACTATTAGTGCACATGAGGCATTAACGAATGATGTTAACAAAATAGCAAAATCAAGTAAAACAAAAAGACAAAATATACTTACGTTTATGTGGTTGTTTTGCCACAAATTATTTTTTTCTGGCCAAAAAATATAGAGCCACTTTTATGTCCTAATGAATTTTGATTTGGTCCACTGTAAAATTTATCACAATTTAACAAAATAGTTCTTCACAATCTTCTCTATATTTCTGAAAGCTACTTAGGACACCTACTACTGACAGCTGAAACGATTTTAAAAGTGAAATAAGGCTAACTATATAAGAAAGTTTACATATGTTCAAAAAGCATAAGTCACATATAACTAATATTGACATAATTTATGGGATTAAATAATTTGATTGCTATAAACCCAGATAACCATAATTTTAATGGGTTATTTTGCTTTAATACTTACATTTTCTTCTCAGGATATACCATATTCAGTTTTATTAAATGATAATTTCAAATGATATAAAGACATTTTGGATTTTGATACAATAATTATATAGGATCTCAGTCACAAGCTAAAGTGTTAGTTTTGGTAAACTGCACAAATGGCTAGTAATTTTATCATGATTTAGTTATTATTATCTTATATAAATAAGGCAGCTAGGTGGCACAGTGGATAAAATACTAGAGCTAGAGGCTTGAAGACATAAGCTCACTAGCCTTAGACACTAATTAGCTGAGTGACTTATAAGTTCAAAAAATTCTATTGGGACTAGAAGCTTTAAATACCTAACTGATCCAACCTTAACATATATACAATAAAAGCATTATTATTTAATAAGTTTTTCTTACTTTTCTTGATCAACCTTTGGTAGAGGTACAAATGAAGTGTTTGGCAGCCATATAGTATAATAGATATTTCTGTTGTCAAGAGACTAGTCCAAATCTCTATGCATAAATTTCCTCACATTAATAGCAGGCTTGGACTAGATGATCTCTAAGTGAGAATATTATGATTCTGTGAAAGATAAGTTGATAACAAGAAAGAGGTAAAGAACCAAAGGACCTGAACACTCCACAAACTGGATGAGCCCTTTGATAAATCAAAGTTGATAGTGATGAACTGCAAGAATTCATTCATTTATTGTTTTTGAATATGAGTAAAATGGATGTTTATTATTTTTTAAAATCCTAGACAACAAGATTAGCAGAATAGATTCCTGGACCAGTATAGTAACTAGTCAGATGACAACCCACTTGATAGTGAAATTTTGGGGAGACAAACATAAAGAATTTAAGAATATATTCATATTACTGTGTGACCCTGGGCAAATCACTTAACCCCCATTGCCTTGCCCTTACTGCTCTTCTGCTTTAGAGCCAATACATAGTATTGATTCTAAGATTAGAAGGTAAGGGTTAAAAAAAAAAAGAATATATTCATATTTAGAAGCCGAGTTTTAAAGTAGACTCTATTAAGGTTTGCCCTCAGATTATTTTATTCTCAATTTTAAAATGGTATATACTCAAGCCTAGTCATACTTTTCTAATTTAATTCTGTTCTACAGAAATAAAAAGAAGGGAAAATAAGGTTAAATATAGACACGTGTCTGCAAAATTACTGTATCTATGTAAATCACTGTTGTGTAGTACTGATCCAGACTTGGCAAAAATTCAGATGATCACTAAAGAAACTGGTTCTCATATAAGAAGAATACTTACTGAATGATAGATGTAGGTACTGGTTATTTAAAAAAAAAAAAAAAAAAGCTAACTAGTGCATAAAGAGTACAACTCTAGCTGAACTAGTGCCAAAATTTAATCAACTGAACTTACTGACCTTAGACAAATAAAACATAATCACAAACAAAAATAATTACAAAAACTAATGGCTACACTAAAAAATATATGTAGTTTTTAAAGGTACTCACATTTTGCCAGACTTCCCATAAAAGGGACCCCTATTCCATCTTTGGAGTAACTAAGAAATGGAAAGGAATAGTTAGTGTAAATTAGAAAGTTCTCAAACAAAATTCATAATCAAAACAACCATAATTTGGAAATATTCATTAGAATTAATTAACTTTAATGACTGAGTCTCAATGGTAGTAAGGTACCTGGAGAAATGCAGGTAATTAGCTAAAGCTGAACCAGCTTGCCAGAGCAATGCAGTTGTTAAGACCTTTAAAACCATGTGCATGGGTCCTCCTTTCTTAATAGCCTGCCACAGTGATTGAGCATAAATGCAGGCAGTCACAAAATATACCAGGACTAGAAGGAAAAAGAATTCATGTAACCCTGGAAGAGGAAAAAAAAGAGAGAGAGTGCATCAATTGAAAAAATAAAAGGTGTATTTATTTCTAAGTCTCTGACAAAAAGTTTCTAAAAAATTTTTATAATCTGAATCATTTGATTTTAAAAGTAAACTGGACTCACATATAATTATAATTCTGCTTTTGGTCATGAATTGAAAAAGTGATTTTAAAAAATCAATTTCTCTAATTTTAGGTCAAATTTTCAACCATAAAAAAGCAAGTCATGCTATAAACTGTTATCTTTTAGTTTATTAGTTTGAGCAGCATAAATATCCTCCCTTGGTTACAATAATATAAAGAACCAAGGTGAATGTCCCTGGCCCTAATAGTCTTACCAACAGAACTTGGGTTTTTATTCAAAGAAAGTAAGCTAAAACAATGCTTTTAATTGGCATTCATGTTTTATATAGATTTGCCTTTTTCAAAAAAGTGTTATTAATTTCATGTTAAAGTAAAATCTGAGAATTTATTTTTGTTAGAAAAACATCGTTATGGTAACCAACAGCTTGGTACACTGTTTCAAATGCCTCAACAATTCTCTCAGCAAATTAATAAAGAAATGTTATGGAATATTTTAAAATGATCATTTGGGTAGTAAGACTAGCACAATATTTTAGATCCATGGAGCTAATTCCCTAGTTAAACTTTCTGATTAATATCTGAATCCCATTAATGTGTGGTGGCAGTGGCTGCAGTCAACTTTGTTTCTATTACAATCCTGCATTAACAATTATATTAACAGCTAAGAAATGATAGAGATTATAAGGGGAGAGTAAGGAAGAATCCTCTTTCACATATACAAACTCTCTAGGACCTGGCTCTCAGTGTTTCAAGTTAAGAAAAACTAAGGATTGGGGGCAGCTAGATGGCTCAGGGGATTGAGAGTCAGGCCTAGTGACAGGAGGTCCTAGGTTCAAATCTGACCACAGCCTAGGCCTGTGTGCCCTGGGCAAGTCACTTAACCCCTGTTGCAAAACCCTTATTTCTCTTCTCCCTTGGAACCAAAATAGTATTGATTCTGAGACAGATGGTAAGGTGTTGGGGGCAGCTGGGTAGCTCAGTGGACTGAGAACCAGGCTTAGAGACAGGAGGTCCTAGGTTCAAATCTGACCTCAGACACTTCCCAGCCGTGTGACCCTGGGCAAGTCCCTTAACCCCCATTGCCTAGCCCTTACCACTCTTCTGCCTTGGAACCAATACACAGTATTGACTCCAAAATGGAAGGTAAGGGTTTAAAAAAAAAAAAGTTAAGGTGTTTTTTTAAGGTAAAAAAAAAAAGAAAAAACAAGGATTAAGCAAATTTTATAAAAATGTCTTACTTTTTTGGTTATAGATAGCTTTACTAATTTTTAAAAATATAGAATAGTGAATGGTAATTTGTGGCAAGTCTTATTTTAGTTAAATAAATGGTGTGCTCAATACATTTCTATATTTCACAGTAGCAGAAAAGCAATTTTAATTGAGAAGTTTTAAATTTAAGATTGAAAATTTTGTGAGCAAACTGAAGGTTTAATATGTTTTTAAAGATATCACATAGAGTATCACTTCTTTTATAAACATTCTTGTTAAAGAAAATGGAAAACATAATAGTTTTTGAAATGCAAATAAAAACATCCACATGGATAACCAGGAAAAGATTATATTAAAGAAATGATTCAATCATTAAGATTTGATGAAAGCAAGGAATAAAATGAAAATGGAAAAAAAGGGAAAAGCCAATAAATAGTTTAGCCACTGGGTGTCCCACTTGCTCCACAGAAAATGAATTCTAGGCTATAGTCCATTCTGGCACCCATGTTACAAAACTACAAAGATCTGATTTTTATCAATGTGGTTACAACTTCCATAGAAATAACTCCCATTTACATCTGAGCCAACCTTCAAGAATTTCTGGGACTAAAGAAATTCATCATCTGGAAGGCATTCTGGTGATGGGTCTCTCCATATGTGAGAAGGCTGGATTGCAGGCATATACTCCATCATTGATCCCTAGCTCAAAGACTTTGCAGAACCTATCACAATTTGCACTCTCTTGGGATCACTTCTGAACCCTGATGAGGACTTTAGTGAAGGATTATTAGAAAATCCAAGTGAAAAATTATGTTTAGTCTTAGTTTAAACTTGGGATTTCATCAATGTAGGGAGTTCTTGGTATGGACTCTCCCTCCATCAATGCATGTTAGCAACTTGTCTGTGACTTCTAGTCTGTGGCACTGTCTGTGGCACTGAGATATTAAATGATTTGCCCAAAGTCACAAAGCTAGTATATGCATCAGTATCTTCCTGACTCCAAGACTCATCATACTCATCATAGTCTAGAGACCATACCATACTATATCACTATATTTAGACTTAAAGCAAAAAATGAGGGGATTACAAGTGGAAACCTATTCCCCTATTACTTAAAAAAGTATATCTGTACTGATATAGCTTATATATGTCTGAACAGGGTAGGGGCAACATTTGACCAATATTATTTCTCATAAAGGAACCAGATAGGCACTAGGAATGTTCCACATTTCATTGTAGCAGATACTTTTAAACATGGGTACCATAAGTGAAACCATCTGATTTGATTTAAATTATGCTATTCTATCTATGAACGTGTATTCACAAAGACAAAATATATTTACTTCCTTTTCAGGGGAGAAAGCATTAGCAGCCAATATGGTTTTGCTGTTACTGAGAGGCTAACAACTAGTTGAGGTCACACAACTAGCCCTAGTTGGAGGCTGGACTTGAATGTAGGTTTTTTTGACCCCAAGGCCAACCCCATTATCCACTATATCATGCTGCATCTGACTTCCTCTTACCTGTCAGTGTTAATGAATTAAAGCTATCTTTCTTTTATCCAAAATCTTTCTATAAAGGAGAAAATGGGCAAGTTTCATAAGTCTACAAATCTATCATGAAAGGAAACATCCTCCACTATTTACCAAGTAACATGAGGAAAAGACTTTTGAAAATGAAACTCATATAACCAGAAAGATGTTTTGGGATTCTTCAGTATGAATGGCACTTCCGGATCCCAAGATAATAATCAGCAGAGGAAATTATTTCACTGAGACAGCAATGCATAAAATGAATTGGACTGAAAGCATTTGTGCAGCCATGGGTAGCATTTTGCTCACAGAATGCAATTTCACTGAAGTTTGCATAAATCATTCTTGCCTTGATTGCCTACAAGATAGTTTAAAAATATACTCCTTGTTTTGAATTCACTGTTAAGTAAATACAGTACTAACAGAAAACAATTTTCATATACTTTTCAATTTTAGTTTTGCCAATTTTAGTTTTATTCAAATGGTTATCCTTCATCAGAAGGAAACAGTAATATGTTTATTAATTCTGAAAACTAAGTTTAATTTTCAATGATGGTACTAAGCAGTAAAACTTGTATAAACTCAAAAGAAAGAAAATATACTTTTAAGGGAGCATGAAACAGATGATGAATGCTACCTGTATTATGAAATACAAAAATCTGAACACAAACCAAACTGAGAAAAATCCTTTGCAACTTTATTATATGTAACTGGCAAATGTTTCCTTTTTTTACCAATGAAGAAGTCAAATCAAAAATTACTAACATGAATTTGGTGAAAGATAATAAAGTAATAGAGGAGGGGGTGTGCTGGTGAAGGGAAATGACCTTTCATGAGTGATATATTGAAATTCTGGTTTTGGGGGTGAGGAAGAGCAATGAAGGCTAGGGAGGTAAGTAAGTGAATATACACTGACTTTCATGACAGGGCTAGAAGTGTACATCAGTATTTTATTCTCACAAATAGTGAGATGTATGTGTTATAATGGTAACTGGACCATAAACCAATGAAAATTTGTATAATACCACCACACTTGGTTCATGTGTGAATCTTTTTCTTGTTCTTCAAAAGAAACCATATTATTTGGAGATATAAATACTTAGTATGACTACATTTTTTTAAATGCCAAAAAACCACTTTGACTTTTAAAACATTTTACTTTGTTCTGTTCACAAATGTGATGTTCATAAGCAAAAGAATATTGTGTTGATGTGAATCATAAGTGACTTCGTTTTTTTTTTCTATTGAAGATCCTGACTGTATAAAATAAATCTAGGATCAGCTCAAGTATGGCGATATACAGAAATATATTTGATTTAAAAATAAATAATGATCACATATAGCCTGAATTGCAAACATTTGCAGCTTAATTTTACAACTCAAAATAACCCTGATGAATATATTTTAAGTTAACTCTCACCTGAAAATGGGCACAGTTGAGACAATTTTCTTCATTTAAAGGTAGAGTCTAGAAATGAGCTAAGTAAAACATAGACTAACAGACACTTCTGAAATGGATTAATGGTAAGTGATTCACTAGAAACACAAATTTCATACATGTCCGCACATGGGAGGAGTTTCAACTTAAAAACAAAAGTGTCCCTAAAACATTTAGGAACTTGTGGTATTTTGGACTTGTTAGATATTTCAGCTAATGAATAATAAAGTCTTTAGGTACCATTTGATGGTAATGTTATAAAAAGAAACCTGGTAGTTCTAGTAACACTTCCTTTTCTATATATTGATTCAATGATGAGTCTAATTATATTCACTTCCAAACTTATAAAATGGCACTAACACATACTCGTTTTTTTTAATAATTAAAAATTTTATCCTTACCAGACTCTCCAGCACTAAAATGATCCAATGGATTCCCCTCAGCATCTGGATTTAGTAATATCATTTCAAATGAGATGTCTTCTAATACAGAATCTTCAAAATTATTGTCACATGTAAACTTGTCAACATAAAACACATACCAAGTTTGGGGATATGGAATCTGGGACACAGTCAGGTTGTGTTCAGTATGATTCAGAGTTACTTTAAAGAAAAAGAAAAAGGCACATGATTTTAAATTGAAAACAATTTAATATCTTATAATATAAACGATAAAGTCCTATTCTTGACCTTCCTTACTTGAGATCATACAACTTTTCATTTCGTTCTTATTATCCTGGTATTGCTGCATTGTTGGAAGGTGAGTGCAGGTAATTACTGTAGGTTACAGAGCAATCAGAAATTGAACATGAGTCACAATTATACATATTTTTTGATGAATGAAAAAAAAACTTATATTGTAAAAGTATGACTTTTAATGGAATACAATTTATCTGAAACTTTACTTCATAACTATTTTAAATACACTTGTTTACAAGTAAAATTACTTTGCTGAAAAATATCTAAAAAGGAAAAATTTAACAACACAAAAGGTTTAAGTTGGAGATTTATAATCACTAGAATTTGCTAACTTTCACAGGCTTTTTTATATAAGAATTTTCTTGATAAACTACTTTTGAAAAAAAATTTTTTGAAGCAAAAGGAAAAATTAGGAGTCACTTTCATCATCTAGTCTTACTTCAATTTCTCTGGGAATTCCTCAAGGTGAACACTCCCTCCAATTGTGCAAATCACAACCTACCTACACCTTTTAATTCGCTCCAACTCTTGTTCATATCTTCCCAAAAATCCTCCACAGGAGCCCTCAATGTGTCAGAGAAATTCCTCTAGATCTCATTGTGTTCTTAACAGTGGGGCAAGAGGACAATTTGTTTGTTTGTTTGTTTGCTTGCTTGCTTGTTTATTTATTTTTAAGCCCTTACCTTCTGTCTTGGAGTCAATACTGTGTACTGGCTCCAAGGGAGAAGAGTGGCAAGGGCTAGACAATGGAGGTTAAGTGACTTGGCCAGGGTCAAACAGCTAGAAAGTGTCTGAGGCAAGATTTGAACCTAGGATCTCCCATCTCTAAGCCTGGTTCTCAATCCACTGAGCCACCCAGCTGCCCCCAAGAGGACTATTTAGCAGTTGTTCCTCATTCTTACTGCATGACTTCTTTTTCTAGCCAGAATCTACCTGTTGTTCTGGTCACAAATCTCTCTGATAATATCAATGATTTTCACTGTTTCTCTTGGACTACCCTTTATCAGAAATCTCCCGCACAATCCTACCATGCATCCTATCCTTTGAATGAACCATAACTTTTAATTCTTTGGAGACTGCCATATTCCATGACTTTCAATGATATAACACTACCCAAAAAGTATACTGATGTCAAAAAGATGAGTCTTTGTTCTATAAAATAAGAGGATTAGACTACATACTAAGATTCTGTTTCCTGCTCTAAAATTCTCTTCCTTCTCTAAATATGACCTAATATTTGGTCTTTGAAAGTGGCAGGATATGGTGGTCCTCCCTTGCTATCAATTTTAAACATCTCAATTTATTTTTAATGGTCTTATTCCACTGCATATACTATGTGGGCACTACTGTTTTATGGTATAAGCTTACTTTGAAACATTATGAACACTTTAAGTCTCAAATGGGTAAAACCTAAATACATACAAAAGGTCACATGATTTTAAAAATAGCAGATAATGGAAAGAAGTACCTTTCACAACTATGCCTAAAGGATGAATTCTAAACTAAAATTTTAAACTAATTCTAAACTAAGGGGGAAAGTGTTCACAAGAGAGGAAATAGGCAGTTTTGACTACATAAAATTGAATATCCTTTTGCATGAGTGAAATACTAGAATAAGAGATGAATAAAGAATCATTGTATCAATTATCTCTAAAGAGTCTGAGATCCAAGATACATGAAGAATTATCATAAATAAGATCAAGCCATTCTTTGATAGATAAGTGGTCAAGGATATATAGTTGTCAAAAGAACTGTAAACTATGAACAACTAAAATGGCTAAAAATAGAAATGAAAATTTTGAAGTTTCATTTCACACTATAACAAATGGGCAAAAAATGGAAAAAGTCAAACTTTGAGAGGCCAAGGACAATGTGAAAATTCTGAGAAGATATTGGTGAAACTATGAATAATTCCATGAAATTCATGAAAACCCTCCTTTCCACTTTTAATATCAATCTGTAAGTATGAAAGAAATTTACCAATTTTGACCCAGAGATCCCAAATCAAAGACAGAAAAAAAGACCCATTTATACTGAAATATTCATAGCATCACATCTCAAAAAAGAAAAAAATAGAAACAAAGTGATGCCATCAATTTGGGAATGCAACAAAGTGTGGCATATTAAAGCAGTAGAATATTATTGAATAGTAAGAAATGATGAATATGAATTAAGAAAAACATGGGATAACTTGTATGAATTAAAAACAGCTTGAAGTGAGTAGAACCAAGAGAACATATATACAATGGCATTAACATAAATGAAAATGCACTATTAAATAAAAGTGAACTCTGGAATCTGTAATGACTAATGCTAAGCCCAGAGAACAGATGAGAAAACACACCTCCTTCCTCACAGTATGGATGTAGGGGCCTGCAGGTGCAGGATGTTACATTCAGCTGCTCTGGAAGATTGATTGGTTTTGCTTCACAGGTTGTCTTTGTTAAAGAGGTGATCTTCATGGAGGGTGTGGGGAATGATAGATCCAGAAATGACTATGATTTAAAAACAAAAGTCATCAATAAAATTTACATTAAAAATGTTATGGAGAAGGATGATAGATGATTTCAAGTAAAGCTCCTCAAAAAAAGGCAACCTAAGGAGAAAATGAATCAACAGAGAGCTTGGAACTAATTTTAATTGTGTGGAAAGTGTTTTGTAGTTATGTTCATATAATTCTTGTGTTTGTCTTGGCAAGCAGATTCGTAAATATTTTATATTGTATAGGGCAATTTTAAATGGAATTTCTCTGACTTGCTGCTAAGTTGTGTTGGAAATATATAGAAATGCTGATGATTTAAGTGGGTTTATTTTGTATCCTGCAACTTTGCTAAAGTTGTTGATTATTTCCCTAGCTTTTTAGTTGATTCTCTAGGATTTTTTAAGTACACCATCATATAGTCTGTAAAGAGTGATAGTTTAGTCTCCTCATTACCTGTTTTAATACCTTCAATTTCTTTTTCTTCTCTAATTGCTACTGCTAGTGTTTCTAGTATGTTAAATAGAGGTGATAATGGGCATCCTTGCTTCACTCCTGATCTTATTAGGAAGGCTTCTAACTTGTACCCATTGCAGATGATGCTTGCTGCTGGTTTTAAATATAAACTGTTTATTAGGAAAGGACCAACTATTTCTATGTTTTCAATAGGAATAAGTGTTGTATTTTGTCAAAAGCTTTTTCTCCATCTATTGAGATAATCTTGTGATTTCTGTTTGTTTGGCTATTGATGTGGCCAATTATATGGATGGTTTTCCCTAATATTAAACTATCCTTGTATTCCTGGTATAAATCCCACCTGGTAATAGTGAATAATCCTTGTGATAACTTGCTGTAGTATTTTTGCTAGTATTTTATTTAAGATTTTTGCATCTATGTTCATTAGGAAACTTGGTCTGTAGTTTTCTTTCTCCGTTTTTGGTCAGCCTGGCTTTGGGGTCAGTACCATATTTGTATCACAAAAGGAATTTGATAAAACTCCTTCTTTGCTTATTTTGTCAAATAGTTTGTATAGTATTGGGATTAGTTGTTCTTTAAATGTTTGATTGAGTTCACTTATCAATCCATCTAGCCATGGGGATTTTTTCTTAGGGAGTTCCTTGATGGCTTGTTCAATTTCTTTTTCTGAAATAGGATTATTTAAGTATTCTATTTCCTATTTTGTTAATCTAGGCAGTTTATATTTTGTAAATATTCACCTATTTCACCTAGATTGTCATATTTATTGCCATATAATTGGGCAAAATAGCTCTTAATAATTACCTTAATTTCCTCTTCATTAGAGGTAAGGTTGCTCTTTTCATCTTTGATATTGTTAATTTGATTTTCTTCTTTTTTTATTAGATTAACCAGCACTTTATCTATTTTATTTGTTTTTTCAAAGTAACAGCTCCTAGTCTTATTTATTAGTTCAATAGTTCTTTAATTTTCAATTTTATTAATTTCTCTTTTTATTTTTTAGGATTTTCAATTTAGTTTTTATCTGGGGATTTTTAATTTGTTCACTTTCCAGTTTTAAATTGCATGCCCAATTCACTGACCTCTTCCCTTTCTGATTTGTTGATATATGCACTCAGGGATATAAATTTTCCTGAGAACTGCTTTGGTTGCATCCCATAGATTTTGATAAGTTGTTTCCTCATTGTCATTCTCTTCGACGAAATCAGTAATTGTTTCTTTGATTTGTTCTTTGACCTACCAGTTTTGAAGAATTAGATTATTTAGTTTCCAATTAGTTTTAAATATGCCTTTCCATAAGCCCTTATTGATTATGATTTTTATTGCATTATAGTCTGAAAAATTGCATTTATTATTTCTGTTTTCCTACGTTTGCAATGTTTTTATGCCATAGCATATGGTCAATCTTTGTATATGTGCTGTGTGCTGATGAAAAGAAGGTATATTCCTTTTTATCACTATTTATTTTTCTCCAGATATCTACTAGTTCTAATTTTTCTAACATTTCATCCACTTCCCTTACTTCTTTCTTATTTATTTTTTGGTTTAATTTATTTAGTTCTCATAGGGGAAGGTTGAGGTCCCCCATTAGTATGGTTTTACTATCTTTTTCCTTCTTAAGCTCCTTTAGTTTCTCCTTTAGAAATCTGAATGCTGTGCCATTTGGTGCATATATGATGAGTACTGATATTTCTTCATTATTTATATGGCCTTTCATCAAGATGTAATTACATCCTCATCTCTTTTAATCAGATCTATTTTTGCTTTAGCTTCGTCTGAGCTCATAATCACTACTCCTGCCTTCTTTGTCTCAGTTGCAGTCCAGTAAATTCTGCTCCACCCTCTTACCTTTACCCTGTGTATGTCTACCTGCCTCAAGTGTGTTTCTTGTAGACAACATATGGTAGGATTCTGGTTTTTAATCCATTCTGCTATCCGCTTCCTTTTTATGGGTGAGCAACAGAGAGTGTGGTATGAGATCCAGTGAAGCCAAATTTTCTTGAGAACACTAGTAGATGAAACCAAAAGGCAGATAACAAACAGATATAAAATGGAACAAATCTACCAGTGTTTTTATAAGGCAAAAAAGGAACAAAGACACAAATTCTAACTCTATCATCTCATTACCCTATAATAATATGTGAGGAATTAAAACTTGACAAGATGAAGGCAGGAAAAGTGGTTATATTTAAGCAAAAGCTTTTTTAGAAAAATGTTCCCGCTGGAAGCAGCATAATTTTAAAGTCCCTCAGACCATTTTCAAGAGAAAGTTTCCAAGGGCATGAAAAGGATTACGGATATTATTTTCACCTCCTCAAAAAGAAGACTAAAAGCATATTAATTAATAAGCTATATGCCTATTTTCAATCTCTATAATTTTTTGAGAATGGTCTATAAAATCAATGGAATCCTAGATGGAATTTGAAACTTGAACAGGCAGGCTTTCCTAAATATTTTTCTATAGCAAACTATTTTTAGTCACATAACTAAGAGGTATAAATAATACAAGCTCTCACTATAATCTCTTTCTTGGCTTCAAGAAAACCCCATTCAACTCATTGGGAAAAAATGCAGATTTAAAAGCTTAAACAAGATGTCCCCCACATATTTTAATTAATTATTCAAAGTATGATAAATATGACTATGGAGAGAGGTATATTGAATAGGCATTATAAGTGAATAATGAGCTAAATCTGAAGTGTTCAAGAGGAGGTGATAAAACAGAATCATCTAAGGGAAATCTGTTGTTACTGCAAAAGCTCATCTCTTTAATATCAATGCTCTCCTAATGATGGCATATTGCTACAAATCATGGAATGATATAATTCCAGAATAAAAATTAAGAGTTATCCAAAAAAGCCTTAGAAAGAAGATCGATATAAATCAATCACTGCATATTCTCAATAATGATTTGTATGTGGGAAATTTGGGAGTAGGTAAAAGAAATCATCAAATACAGGTATTACTGGAAAAGGATGTAGCCAGGTCACATAGTAAAAAATGGAAACACTATAAGTAATAGCAAAAAATATGGAAATAAACAATGTGCCCAATTAGTGGGGTCTTGCTGAATAAATTGTGGTACATACATGAATAAGGATAGGGATTAGAGACCTGTGATTTCATTAATATAATGAACTTTCAGTTAAGGAAACTCCCTCTACAAAAGAAGACTATCACCTGTGTAATTTATAGTCTCAATATTGTCTATAGCTATAAGAAAGTGACTAACCTAAGACTGCTCAGTCAGTACTAGAGGAGGGACTTGAATCCAGGTCTTCTGGTTCTGGAGGCTTTCTAACCATTATATCACACTGCCTATTATGCATAAATATATTAAATCCAATTAAATTAAATACATTAAATTCAATTTATCAAACTTTTATAAAGTATCCACTATGTACCAGGCAGACACAAAAGAAAAACAATCCCAGGAACTTACATTTGTGCTGTGCCATAAAGGAAAATAAATATGAAGAATTTAGAAAAACTTGGGAATTCTTGTATGAAGTAATATAGAATAAAGAAAACCAGAAACACCTCATTATCAATTCATCAAACAACAAGCATTTATTAGGTACCAACTGTGTGTCAAACACTGTGTTGGGTACTAGAAATATAAAAACAAAAATGAAATCATTCTACCCTAAAGGAACTTATATTCTAACAGGGGAGTCAGCATGTATACAAAAGGCATATACAAAACAAATATAAGTTAAATAGAGCGAGTACTAGCATTTGGAGGAATTCAGAAGGTCAATAGAAGGTGGCAGAGCAAACAAGGAATTCTAACATGCAGAAGTGAGGTGGGAAGGTCTTTTAGTATGAGGCACAGCCAGTATCCTGGTGAGGAGCATAGAGAAAGCCAATGTGGAAGAACAGATAATAAGACTGGAAAGGTAAATTAGAGCCAGAGGTGTAAAGAGCTAAAAGTTCAATAGGATTTGATTAAGAGAGAGTAGAGAATCACAGGGGTTTATTGAGTGGGGGAGTGACATGATCAGACATGCACTTTAGGAAAAACACTTCAGCAGTTAGCTAGAGGATATATTGGAGAGGGGAAAAAGTTAAGGCCCAGATACTGATTAGGAGACTAATGAAATGTAGAGGTAAGAGTTGAGAGACTTAATAAGGGTAGTGGCTTTGTGAGGAGAAAGGAGGAGGCAGATATGAGAGATATTATATAAATAGGATTGACAAAAACTTGGCAACTATGTATGTGAGATGAGATATTGCAACCCTGGCCTATTCTTTGGGATTGTGTACAAATATAATTCTATCTCATATTTATAATATCACAAAGCACTTGAAAGCCATCTTTTTCTATCATTTTTTAAATACAAGCACCAATTAAACTACTTATTCTAATGTGGAATTAAATGTTCATTAGGAAAGAAGTTTTTATAACATAGAATGTTGTAGTCATGAAATAAAAAATGTGATAGGGATATGGGAAATGAGAAGTGTTTATAGGTAAGTATGCTACTCTTTATAATGTAAGTGTTCATTCTATGAAACAGAAATTCTTCACTGGATCTTTAATCTTATCAATGTTACTCTTCAGGGACTGATTTTCTCTTTGTATTCCCAGTGTTGACCATAGCTCCAGCAGGCATTTAATAACTTCTTATTAAACAGGGCAATCACTATCAATCTATACTTCTCTGCTCTGTGGACTTTGTCCAGGTCCTTCCATAAATTCTTCATAAAGTATCTGCCTAACTTGATGACACTTTCAGTAGATCTTTTAACATTTCATACTAATGCAGAAAAATTCTATGTTCTGTTTGGGGTACAATTCTTTAAGAGCAAATTTATTAATCAAGTTATTCTAAGAATCTCTACATAGAAGAAAATTTGAAGAATGGAAATCCATCCTGTCTTTCAAAACCTCTCTACCCAAGCCACTTTCAACTTATACTTGATAAGATTTAAGAATGAAAAAAAAACTCCAATAAGCAAGATCAAAAAGAACAATAGTTTTAATTCACTGAATGGAATGACAATCATTTAACTTTTGGGTATCCTAGAGAATAATTTTCCTAAAACTATTCAACATCTCCTTTAACAAATTTTTCCCTCTAAGGTTTCTCTTTTCCACTTGGTCAGAGGTGAACTCAAGATATATTTCTAGGGGTAGCTAAGTGGATTGAGAGTCAGGCCTAGAGACGGGAGGTCCTAGGTTCAAATATGACCTTAGACACTTCCCAGATGTGTGACCCTGGGCAAGTCACTTGACCCCCATTGCCCACTCTTACCACTCTTCCACCAAGGAGCCAATACACAGAAGTTAAGGGTTTAAAAAAAATAAAGAAAAAAAAGATATATTTCTAGTAATAGAAATCATCAAAGACTTCTTTCCTTCTTTTAGTATGATCATTATTGTGATAACTTCAAGGAAGAATCTTTCTTGGGCTGATTTAAGCCTCTTTCCCTTTAGAAATGTATTTGTACTTTCATATGAATGATTTTAAAAGACAATGTTAGGAAATTAATAGTTAAAAAAAGATTGATAAGGGTTCGTCATCTGTACTGGACCAAGGACTTCAGACTAAAGTATCACCTTAGCATTATTTTGAAATAGAAAGCCTAGATAGGGAAGAAAGAGATAAGGAAAGAGGAGAAGATTGCATATGCTTCCACAGTGGATATCTATGCATAACTTGGGCAAGTTTGGGTGCTATCATTACCCCTGATTAGGAATTAAAAGGCAAAGTTAGTCACACATTTCCAAGAAGGTATTCTTATTTGCTATATATGCCAGCCACCACTGGTAATGTGCTGCAGGATATTTATGTTTATCATATTCTACATTGGCTTTTGGATTACTGCAAATACTAATCCTTTAGAGATTGTGCTATACTGTGATTCATATCCATATATATTTAGAGAGAATACTGGTGTTAAAATAGTGGGTTTCATCAATAGGGGAATAGTTGAACAAATTATGGTATATAAACATAACTGAATACTACTGTAGTATAAGAAATGAGAAGAGAGATGGTTTCATAGTGAAGACTATATGAACTAATTTGGAGTAAGCTGACTAGAACCAGGAGAATTAATTTATACAATAATGACTTCAGTGTAAAAAGAAACAACTTTTAAAGACTTGAGGACTCTGATGAATGCAATTAACAATCATAATTTCAGAGGACTCATGGTAAAACATGCTATCTGCCTCCTGACAGAGACATGATAGAATATAGATTGAGACATATTTTTTAGACAAGGTCATATAGGAATTGTTTTTGCTTTACTTTTCATATTTGTTACAAGGGTTCCCCCCCACACACACACCTACTTGTTGGGAGAAAGGAGGAAAAAAGATGAAAAGGAGAGAAAAGAATTTCTGCTAACTGAAGAGAAATAAAATTTGACCATTTAAATTTCATTTTTTTGTGTCTATCAGAGTGGTTTTGGAAGCTGCAAATGCTATATACTTTACTAAACGCAATCCAGTTCACTTTTCTTGCCCTATTAAATTCTGAGTCCAATCCAATGCCCATCTATAGTATCTCTCCAACATATACTTGCAGATGGATTAACTCCAACATACAACTGACGTTCCTAATCCATAGTTCAGACAACAGAATTCTACATCCACTTTTTTCTATTATGGATGATTGGATCAAACTCTTTGGAGTGATTAGAGGTCTCTTTAAAAAGGCTCTATAGTTTTAGGGGACTTGTTTCAGCATAGTATCATTTGCAAATAGGAGCATCTGCAGGACCTCTGAATTTGTAGGAAATCTCTCTTCCATCTGGAACTATGCTAGAATTAGCAATTACGGTGGTAAATGTCTCTAGTGGCCCTACATAGCTCTATTTCATGCTTCATTTAATACTAATAATCAGAGGATCATTAATAAGAGTTTTCTACGTGAGTACATTTACTAAGGAAAATTCTATAATCTTAATATTTGATTAAAAACAACTCAGAGTAAGATCTTTAAGTTGTATTTCTGCTCTACCAAGTCAAATACTTTATGATCAACAAATAGACAGAGTGAGATTTTATAGTCTGTACTTTTCAGTCAACTGATGTAACTCTAAAGCTATGATCTGATGCAAAGAGTCATTCATGTTCTCAACTGAGGTGTCATCCTTGATACTTTACTCTCTCATATTACATATCCAATTTTTTTGCCAACTCTTGTAAAGTCTACCTTTACAATATCTATTATATATATATACTCCCTTCTCTCTTGATACTTTCATCACCCTGAAATAGGCCCTCATCACCTCATCATTTTGCAGCAATAGTCTGATGGTTGGTTCTTCTTGCTTCAAGTCTCCCCCTTCTCCAGTTCATTCCCAACTTAGTCAACTAAATTCCTAAATATTTTACATGATTGCTTATGTAAAATCTGTATCAGATTGCTTATCATCTCAGGGAGAGAAAAGAGATGGGAGGGAAGAAGAGCAGGAAGGAGGGAGAAAATTTTGAACTCAAAAAAAAATTTAGATAAAAGTTAAAAATTGTTTTTACCTTCAATTGTAGGAAAATAAATTTTTTCTGTGTAATTTTTTAAAGTAATTTTCCTAAAATACAAATCTGACAACATAACTCATTCCTCCCCATTCAATAAACACCAGTGGCTCCCTATTATTTTCAGGTTAAAATATAAAATCCAGTACTTGGTTTTAAAGGCTTTTATAAACTATCCCCTTACTATTTTTCCTTCTTGCATCTTAGTCCTTGTCCCCTCCACTTACTCTTTGATCCAGTGATCTGGCCTCCTTTCTGTACCTTGAACAAAACAGTCAAAGAATCTTCCTAATCCCCAGATCTGTGTCACTTCTCTGCTCAAAGATCTTTAATGGCTCACTACTTTCAATAGGATAAAAAACAAATTCCTAAATGTGACTCCAAACCCCTTAAAAATCTGGCTTCAACTTATCTTTCTAATCTTAGCTTGTATTACTTATTCTTCATGCACCCAGTATCTCACACTTGAATTATAAATTGTTTCCAAATGAGAGAGACCATCTCCTACTTCTTTGAATTTACCTAAATTATACACCACAATTGGAAAGAACTCTCTTTACATCCTAGCCTACTAGAATCTTTCTCTCCCTCCCCAGCTGAGCTAAGGTGCTACTTTGTTTCTTCCTTTGTAAAATGAAAGGGTTGAAGCAGATGCAAGTCCCACTTATTGAGACCTTCTAGCACTTGCATTCTATTGGCCTAACCCTGCAAAATACAATGTCACCTCCAGTACACAAAAAGGTATCACAGTAAGACTTTAATGTAGAGTGATGTATATAGTAAGCTTAATAAATATATACTGAATTTAGTTTAAAGTGACTTGCCTAAGGTCACACAGGTGGCAGGACTGGGATTTAAATCCAGGTCTACTGTCCTCAAATCCAGTATTCTTTCCACTATCCCAGGATGCCATCTCTAGGTCCTGTCTTCTAGATAATTAAAAACCTTTCATCATTAATTTTAAATATGACATGAATAATGATTCAGGAACTATATTTTAGATGCTAATTTTCAATTATATAATTTGGCAATTACTATCTAAAGTTTTGCCATTTTGTCATACGTAATTTTTCACTTCAGGATAGATGCATACACAAATTATCCATTATCCTGATCAACACTTTGAAAATCAATTTTAATGACTACATATTTTTTGTGGATTTATACAGCAAAAGAAAACAAATTTGGGCTCCATAAAGATAACATTGGCCTTTTGTTTTGTCTTGCCACCTTTGAACAATGCTGTTTCCAGCAAGCCAGGGAAACATGCCTCTTGACAAAACTGTGTGTCATTGTTTTTGAAACAAAAGACTACAGCACAGCATGCATATTCTATGCTAGTGTAATTAGTACCTCAAATATTAACAACATTTGAATTACAGAGATTGGTGTACTACAGCTAATTGCTGAATCAAATTATAAAAGGAAATGAATAATGTTAACTAAAACTACATGGAATGACAACAATCATCTTTATATGATTTATCAAATACAAGAAATATGTAAAAGGAAACTGTAATTATAATATGAACAGGAATATCACACGTGGCTTTAACATCTAAGTATAAATATATGTATATGTATGTGTATGTAAATAATAGGATAAAGTATATATATACATATATATATACATATGCATACATTGTGATTCTATGAACTCACAACAAATGTTGATTTTCATCTTAAGATTACTTGCAGAGAAACCTATACACTATTCTGAGTGCTTTTAATTAATAGAACTTCTTAGCACTAACTTACTTTAAAATCTAAAAAAAATTATTCAGCTATTTTTTGTGAAAGGAAATAGTACTGGATTAAAAAAAAAGTGACAGCATTAATTTGCTAAAATAATCTAAGCAAGAAAATACTACCTCCAATTGTAAAGTTCTACAGTTTCTTGATCTATAAAATGTAAGCCAGTCTAAATGATCTCTAAAGTTCCTCTCTAGCCTATAATGTCAAATAAATAACAAAATCTCTCCAAGTTTACACACATTTTTAAAATTTGCTTATACTTTTTGTGGCACATAATGGCATTAATGTATTGAACAGCCATAATTGGACAATCTCCTAAATAAGATCCATGAAGATTCAAAAGAGTTTTGCTACAATAACCACAAAGGAAAAACCAAGTATACAAAGAATGTTTATTATCTAAACTATGATATACATCAGTGGCTCCCAAATTTTTTTGGCCTACTCCCCCTTTCCAGAAAAAATACTACTTAGCTCCCCTGGATCACTGCAGCACCCACCAAGGGGCAGCGGTGATGGCCACAGGTGCATTTATCTTTCCTATTAATTGTTATTAAATTTTTTAAAAATTTAATTTCCGGGGAGCTAAGTAATATAGCAGGATAAAAGACTGATTATTTTTAGTCTTTTGGAGAAACTGAAAAATGCTTTAATGAGCTCCTGCTTCTCCATAAAATAAGAACCTATCTTTTTCATACCAATATTGTACCAGGGGTACTATGTGTTTATGAATCACAGTTTGGTATTCTTCAAAAATGTAAAGTTCTAGATCACTCAAAGGATAAGGAAGACTCTTGGTAGATATAAAATTGCAGCACAATACCAATAGTGAACCAGACACCAGAAACAGTGTAAAACAATTACTAGAGAAATAACATGATGAAGAACACTGGATTGTGAATCAGAGGACCCAGATTTAAATACCACTTTCACCTTTATTACTTGTGTGACCCTAAGCAAATCACCTAAACTCTCAAGTTCTCAGTTTCTTCATCTATAAAAGGAGATTAGATTAGATGGTGTCTAGTCTAATATAAGATCCCTTCTAACACTAAAATCATAATCTAACAATCCTAGAGCCATGCCTGAAATAAGAGGTCAGCCAATCAAGTAACAAGAACAAAGACAACAAATGGAGAGCCTATGGGACCCCCTGTCTTCCTGACTGGTGAGTGTTCTCCATATCTCATCCAGTTCAAAACCTACTACATAGCTCTTTGGGCACCTTCATATCATGCCTCCTGGCTCTAATCTCTACTTCTGCCCTGGTCCTAGATTGATGAGAGTTCTCCATACCAAGGCCAGATAGATCCAACACATTACTCTCTCATCATTTTTATACCACACCTCCACCTTGACTCTTACATTCCCCATCACAGAGGGTATACCCTTTTCTCCATCATGCCTTCCATTTCTATTTCTGGGACTATTAATTAAATCAACATTTACATTTTAAGAAAGAAAATGAAAATCATTTGCCCTCTGGCTTCACTCATAGTCCTAGTTACTTCCCCAACCAAAATACCCCTTTTTGTTTACCACTCCCTATATGTGAGCTGTTTGAAGGGAGGGATTATCTTGTTTCTTGTGTTTGTATCTCCAGTGTTTAGCACTGCATCTAATACAAAATAAGCACTTAAATGTTTTTTTCTCCATTTGTTCATGTCATATCGAAACTCTGGGAGCTGAGAGTCTCACTGTTGATTGACAGGTGAAGACCGTTGGACCTCAGAATGTTCCCAGAGGCCATGAGGACAGGGGAGAAAGCGGTTGGCCAGGGGGTTATAAATACCCTGGCAGTCCCTGACAGGGGGTCTTTTCCCTTTCCTTTGGACCTGGGATCTGTAGACCCTGATCAATTGGGATCTGAGGCTTGCTTGGCTCAACCTTGCAAGAACTGTCTGAACCTCACTGACATTTGCCAACCTGTATCCAGACCGTGAATCCTCCTATTCTTCTGTCCCCGGGATATTTAGGAATTCAAATCATCTTTAGGTATCTAGGTATCCCGGGCCCAGGAGGGATCCGGGAAGTGGGCAGGAGAAGAAGAAGAGGGTGGAAAGGGTAGTTCCTAAAGGCTGTGAAAGGCATAACATCTGGCAAGAAGAAGAAGCTGAGAGACATCATACAACAGCTTGCTTGCTCTGGTTTGGCTGTGGCCAGGCTGAGCCAAGAGGAGCTAATAACAAGCCAGAATCACTCACCTGCCTACAGTCCTGAAGGATTAATATTATCAAAGATTAGTTTAGGGTTTCTTATTCCTCTTCCCATTTCCTAAACATTCCTTCCTTGCCAAATATACAAAACTCTTCAAGTACCTTCCTGGAATGGTTGTTTCATCACTTCTCTAGGAAGGGAGCAAACGCAGTCAGATAAACATGTCCAAGGCTAATAGAGCCCAATATCCACCATTAATCAACCCCAGGTGGGACCTGAAAGGGATACCCATCCACTGACCTGAAGGATCCTGCCTGGGCACTATTATAAAGGAGGGAGGTGTTACAACATCTAGCTAGGTGGCAAGACTCAGGTGATCTTGCACTAGCCACATATCTGAACTACCACTACTGTCACCCAATTAAGAGTGGTAGTATCCAGTTTCCCTCTCCTATATTTATAACATTCATTAGTATTATACAGTGTCAAATGATCTGAAGGAACTTCCAACATGCTATAGGTACTTCTTGTGTGGTATATTTATGATATGACATGGCCAAGGGAAGCACAAGATTGGGTTGTGATCACCACTACTGGAGCACATAATCAACAAAGGTCACAAACCTGAGTTTATGGATCTAAACTCATTTGAAAAATTGCATTGCTATTCAACTTTCCTGATTGTTTTTATTCAATAATGATTTATTTCCTCAATGTTTTAGTCTTAAACTTGTAAATCTCTCATAGATTCTACTTCTTGATATTTTATTGACCTATCTTTTTTTTTTTAATTTTTTTTAAACCCTTGACTTCTGTGTATTGACTTATAGGTGGAAGATTGGTAAGGGTAGGCAATGGGGGTCAAGTGACTTGCCCAGGGTCACACAGCTGGGAAGTGTCTGAGGCCGGATCTGAACCTAGGACCTCCTGTCTCTAGGCCTGGCTCTCAATCCACTGAGCTACCCAGCTGCCCCTATTGACCTATCTTAATTTTTCATTCAATAACAGTTTTAAATATTATTTTTATATATGTATATATAAATTAAACATAAAAAGATAAAAAACTGTGCCTGTGAATCTCCAAAAATGAAGTTTAAAGTACAATTTGTCAACAAATTTGAAAGTCACATTTTTCAGACATTTTATTATTTTGGCCATGTAATTAGAATATACTAAATTTTGCCAAATACTTATTATATGTCTACTGTGTGCATAGAATATTGTGCTTAGCACTGGAGGAGATAAAGTTTAGATAAGTGTAGGATTAGGGTCAGATGGCAATGGATTCTCCCCAGTCCCAGATCAGAGGAGAAGCAGGCAAACTTGACTGGATGGGAGAGGCAAGAGCAAGTGGATTACTCCTCCACCTACCCCCACACTGTAAGCAGTTGGAAACAGTTAACAGAATACTCTCAGAGCTGGTTATGGAGGTTATTCAAGCTTTGTAAATTCAGGGCCAAGATGGTAAGTGGATAGGGATTAAACCCCTTGTGATGATAACTTTCTTTGTATAAATTATTCTCTCACAGGATAGAAATATATAGACCAGGGTCTTCTTCAGAACAGACCACAGGCTCTAGGACTTTTAAAGCAGCTTCAGTCCCAGCTTGGATGAAATTCTTGGCTTGATGAAAGGAAGGTAGTAAGTATGACCTCAGGTTAACTGGATACAAGCTCTATCTTTCACAAACTAAATGAATTTAATGATTTCAGGGAACAGGAGAAGGGAACCAGGTCCGAGGAAAAAGGAGGAAAGGTAAATTAACTGAAACTTGCTAAATACAGACTAGCAACACATTCCCCTGGGGGGAGGGGGGGGAATTTATCTTGAATGGCTGAACTCCTATCTAAGCCCCTAAATAATCTTCCTTCTAAAACCTAAACTGCTAAACTTAAAGTAGACAATGATCTTGCTTGAAGGTCTATCTTTGAGGTTAGCTATCTAAGTAAAGCAGCCCCCTGGCTGTCAGAGACTGAATGCCTCAGCCCCTGAAGCTACATACAGTGTGTGTGTCAAGAGCCAAGAGCCAAGAGTCAAGGGGGGGTGATCTGGCTTTTTTATACCAGGACTCCAACTGCCCTTAACTGCCCCCTCCCTTGGAGTTCTGGGGGGCAATATGGAATTCTGTGATGCAGCTTGAACCCCTCTCAGAAACATGGATGCTACATAAGGCAGTCCCTGGAGTTTATAGTTTAATAGCACGTAATCAGTTACTGCAGATATAACTAATGTTTGAAATTACTTGTTGACAGTTTTTATTAGTGATGGAAAATTCTTTGGCTCAAAATATATAAGAACTCAGATCGAGTAAGTTTTTATAAGTACCAAATTTTGGTTTGCTGTTACAACAATGTTATCAGGCTTTGTTCCTTCATTAACTGGGAGTTGAAATCCAATAATTTTTTGTGCATGTGTGATTATTTAGAAAGATAGCAAAATAGCAAAATCTTCTCTGCTACATGGTTAGAGAACTGACCAAATACAAATAAATTCCTACTGCTAAAAGCAAGTTCATAGTCACAAGAATAATTTACACAGCAAATTGCCCTTATGATTTCTGGATCTTATCACTCAAATCTCTCTAGTCCCAACAACAGCATCCTGTCTCATCCACTTGGATTAGAGTCCTTGAATGGGTGGCAAGAGATGGTAAAACACAATTCTTGTTTTCTCCCTGTTTAACTGTCTGACCAAGTAGCTTCCAAGAATCAAATAGTCAGCATTCAGGATGTATAGGAGTGGAAATTTAATATGTGCCCAGATTAAAATTGAAGTATCAGGAGCCATCAGAAATATGGAGACCATTCAACAGAGTAATTCCTAAACTGGTTCTTAGTGTCTCCTACTCATCACTTACAGAAGTAATCATTCTAAAATGTGTGATGCTTCCCCCATTGGTATTCAAGACATATTAAATGACCAATAGTAAGGCCTCAAAGTACATTGGGTGACAGCACCTCTATTATATAGCACATGGGTAAGATTCACACAAGATGAAAAGGCATGGATGGTTAATGATCTGCATTTGTAAAGTATCAACTGACTGATGAGACCATGGATTTATTAAAGTATGCTTTTAAAATGATTAAAGAAAGAATCAAGTAGAATTAGCATATATAGCTTACTTCTTTATTAGCAAAGATTTCCAGTATACTCTGGATAATTAAAGGCTTATTGCTTTGAATGATTTTGAAAGGCTTGGAAAATCTGAAGGATTTCCAGAATTAGTTTGAGTTAGTGAAAGTGATTTCTCTTTAGAGACATGGCCAGGTTGAAAATTAGACTATTACAAATAGGTGTCTGATCTTTTGTCTCAGGTACATATATCAAGAGGAATATTCCTTCAAAAGGATAGCACTTAAGATGAAGTTCAAAGCTCTATGGAGATTTTCCAAAAATACATATGAAAAAAAAAGATGTGCTACTACTTCAGTAGTATGAATTCTAGAATTTGTAAAAAAAAAATGTAATTGGTATGTAGTTTGCCAATGAAATATTTTGGAAAATTTTCCAAAAGAATGGCTAATTAAAAAAAATTGATTCTGCCAAGTGGCAAACAAATAATACATATCCATGCAATTTTCATTTGTAGAATACAAACAAAACAAAATATCATAAAAATGTAAACAATATTTTTATCAAACAATGGATGTGGAAATATTAAGGAAAATACGTATGAGGGGATGGTTAAACTCACCTGTCAGAGGAGCTTTGGATAATTTTTCTGTGCAGGTATAAAGCTCTTGGTTGCCTTCCTGTAGCCTTAGCCATTCCTGTGCTTGAAACAGGTAAATTTTAGCTTCTTTTCCAACAGCTGCTGCTATGTTGTTGATTCTGACACAAAGAAGAGCACGGTCACCTTGACATAAAAAAAATGTTATTAACTAGTTTGATCCCATATAAAATCATGAAAGAAATGATGGGAAAATTGTCAAACTCAGTCCAAAATTCTTAAAACCCCAAACTACTTTTCCAGCCTTATCTACAACTATTCCTCTTTACACAGCCTATGCTCCAATCAAATTTGATTAATCTTTCCCAGGACACCAACTCTAACTTTCCTTCACACTATAACCTCCACCTTGAAAGTCCTTCCCCAAAGTTACTCTGAACTATTTCTTAATCAAAACTAAAGTTCCAAGTTAGTTGCCATCTTAGTCACCTCTAAAAGGATCATAAAGGTAAAGCTAGAAGGGCCTTCAAAGATCATCTTGCCCAACCTCCTTATTTTACAGATAAGATCTAAAAAAGTCTGGTGACTTGACCAATGTCAAATGGATAAAGAGGCACAAGTGGGATCTGAGTTCAAATACTCTGATAACAAATCTACCACCATTCCTTCCACTGTACTGCACCATGACACACCTCTTCCCCTTCTCTCGATCCCACTTGCATCTCTCTTGCTGCATTTAGTACATTCTATCTTGTAGTATAACTATTTGTGTAATTACTATGTTCCACATTATTTCCCCCAGAAGCCTGAATATCCCCAAAGGTCCATGACTATAATTCTACTCTTAGAACACTTAGCAAAATCTTATATACAGTAGATAATCTAATAAATATTCATTGAATGAATGATATGACAAATTAATTTAGTATGAAATTCAAGAGAATATATTCATTCGTGACTGGAATTCTGTTGGAAAAGTTCATTACTAAGCTTGGACTTTTCCCTATTTTTGCTATATTTGTAGGGGATGCATGTAATTACATTTATTTTTAACATGATTTGATCTCTTTCCTCCAAATGTTCTATAAGTCATCTAAGGGTCTATAGGGTCAGTGCTTAGCACAGTGTCTTTCATATAGTAGGCACTTAAATTTTTGTTAGTTAACTAATTAATTTACAATTATGATTAGCAATTCATAGTGTTTCCTTTCAAATTTTAATTTCCTCTTTTAGAATCTGGAATTTTAAAATTCATACAAAAAAACATTTAAAAATCATGATTTAAAAGTGACCATAATAAACTAGTCAAAACATTGGAGCTGAAATAATCTTTATTTTTTGGTGGGGAAGTTAACATTTTGCATTGGCCCTCATGTGAAAGAGGTAAATAATAAACAAAATAGCTGATAGTAACCATTCATATTTACATAATATTTTGTGGTTAAAAAACCCTTTTCGTGTATCATTTCATTTGATGTTCACAATAACCCTGTGAGGTGAGTAGGTTGTTAGCTCTTCTTTACTGATAAACTAAGGATCAGACTTACCCTTGGTCATAATGCCAAAAGGGAGAGAATGAAATTCAAAACTAGGTATTCTGGCTCTGAGATCAATGCTCTTTCCATTATAGCCTTCTCTAAGCTGAAACTGGAAGTTATTTCAAAAAGACATTTTGCAATATGGTATATCATCATGATATCAGTGCATGTTGAATCAGGTCTTCTAAATTTTCTAAACACTCCATAATACAATAATAATCATTGTGCATGATAACATCTCTGAGGCAATGCAAGATTATAGGTGTTCTATACAGTTCTGATGTTATATTTTTTATTATATTCTATTTATTTTATATTTGCTAATGCATGAATATCATATCTAAAAACTTAGAAAGAGGAATATGATAAGACCTTGTTTTAGGTGAATTCAGCACACATAAATTCAGTTATATGCAACTGTTAAACAAAAAAATAAAGGCAAAAAAATACATAAAGTAGAAATTTTTAATTATACACTAAATCTGGGCCATTTTCCCAAGCTGCATCAAGTCTTACAGTAGTTCATACAATCACACTCAATTCTTGCTCTGAGAAGCCTTAGTGTAAGTCACTACATTGTTTTGCACCAAATGCTGGTCCTGCATTTCTCTGGAGTTCTTGTTGTAACAAGCCATGTCCTAGTCAAAGCAGTTCTTCTCTTTGTTTTATTAACACTATTTAGTTATAAATAATGGCTCCATTGTACAAGTAATGCTGGTAGCTCTGGTAAGCCTAAGAAAAGTCATAAAGTGCCTATATATGTTCATATAAATATTTATTTTACTATAGGCAAATTTCAGCTTATGTGAAGGGTCTTAGAACATTTTGGTTGCCATAAAACGAAGTCCTGCTATATTCATTTAATCAGAATAACTTGTTCTCTAAATATATGTAGAAAATTTAGTATGTAGTAAATGTAATTTCTTATAAGATTTCTGAATGTCAGGTTAGTACACTGAAGTGTTAGAACAATCTAAGTCATTCTGCAAGTAGTGAGTAGCTTACATCCTCTTGAAGAAAAAACTATAAAATGTCAGAGTAGAAAGGTGCCTTAAAGATCATCTCTAGTTTCTCATTTTACAGATGAGGAAATCGAGAGCCTGAAAGGGTAAGTGAGATGTTCAAAGTAACAATGCCAGTAAGTGGCAGAATCAGGATTCAAAGGGAGATTCTATATACAAATCCAATGTTCTTCCCATTATATTGCATTGCATTAGCATTGCCTAGGTGTTAGAGGTACATAAATACAATAAAAGGTGCTATAATATTTAGTTGTCACAAAAAGGAATATTTTAGTAATCCTCTATATGCTTTGCTTAGTCTTGAATCCCTATGAAGCAGTTAGAATCAAATTTTTAATTATTAATACTGGGTTGTAGTCTATTTTATCATATTATCTATGTCTATTTTATCATGTCATCATATAGAAAAACAATATAGTTTAGGTATAGTTATAATCAATTTACTGTTAAACTGAAAATTGAATAGAGTATGACAATACACATATGGTAGCTATGGGATAATACCATATACAAATAAAGATTGCATTTCCAGAATTTCACCTTTTCAGATAAAGTAGCCACTGATTAAATTAAACTATTATACAATTACATTTTCCATATGGTTTTTTCCCTCTCTTCATTAATTAGCCAGTTTAACCTTAACTCCCCCAAACACCCTTTCTTTCCTTCTTCTCCACAAACAACAGAAAGCAACATGCTGTTATGGTATTGAATAAAACTGCACTGAAAACCTAGAGACCCGAGTTCTGGTCTGAGCTCATCATTAATTTGCTCTGTGACTTCTGGTAAGTCATTTTATCTCCCCACATCTGTTTTATTTTCTGCAAAAATGAAAGGTCTGAATTTGATGATTAACCTTCTAGAACTAAAATTCTTTGACTCTAATTCTAATTTCTCCTAAGAAGTTTTCTAGCCCAGTGTATTCCCCTTAGAATTATCTCTGGACCACATCCTGATCATCACATTGCCACTTTTTGGCCCCATGAACTACTATTTACCTGTGGAACAAACCCTACTTTGGTAAACACTGATGTTAGTAGGATAGTCTCTGTTAAGGAAAGAAAGCATATGGGTCATTCAGAATAAATCACATAATCGGTAATGAGAGTGGATAAAGATCAGGTCATGGACAAGTTTGATTCTTGAAAAAATATAAAAAGATGGTGACTGAGGAAAAATTGATAGAAGGGATCTTAGAGATCACAAGATTAAGAGCTCAGTGGGGACCTTTAAAAAGCTATGCAGTCCATTTTACAGATGAGGAAACCAAGGCCAAGAGAGGTATCACAAAATGAGTTAATGACAGAACCAGGACTTAATTGAAGTGTCAATGTTGTGGTTTAGTTGTGTCCGACTCTTCATGACCCCATGTGGGTTTTCTTGGTAAAGAAAATGGAGTAGTTTGCCATTTCCTTCTCTAGTGAATTAAGGCAAACAGAAGTTAAGTGATTTGGCCTGGGTCATACAGCAAGTGAGTATCTAGGCTGGATTTGAACTCAGTTCTTCCTGATCATGCCCAGGGGCTCTCTATCCACTGAGCTGCTTTGTTCATTCCAACTTTTATGACTTCGTTTGAGGTTTTCTTGGCAAAGATACTGGAGTGGTTTGCCATTTCAAAACTTTTCCAATTCATTTTACAGAAGAAGAAACTGAGGGAAAAAGAGGCTTGCCCAGAGTCACAGCTAGTATCTGAGGTACCACCTAGCTGCCTCCATTATTGACTACAGGATTCCTCTTTATGGATCTTTTATCCACAATTCCACTTAAATATTTAACTACATTAAGTTAAATATAATGCACTATTATATATTTAGGGAACTAAAGATACTTAGTATGATCCTGTTCCAGCTCTCAAGGACCTAACAACAGAGAAACAAATTACTCAAACCATGAATAACTGGAACTTAACTTGGATTCCAAAACTTTGTATGAGTTCTGAATGAAGCAGGCATAATTAAATAGTCTACAAACATGAGAGCAGAAACAAAAGGTCATGAAATCAAAACCAAAGCCTTTTATTATGGGTTTGGTCTTTTTTTGGTCACAGTAAACAATTTTTAGTACCTTAGTTTGTACACCTCTAATCCAAAATCACAGCAGAGATACTTCAAAAGAGAAAGAAAACCTGGGCTTAAAGAGAGGAATAAATAAAAAAAAAAACCCTTAAACATTTGCTACTTTGAAATTTATCTATATACTTTTACTTTATATCCCATTAGAGTATGATCTCTATGAGGGCAGAGGCTGTATTTCTTTCTGCTTATATTTATATTCCTAGTGTTCAGCACATTATCTGGCATATGTTGTTCAGCCACATCCAACTCTTCCTGACCCACTATGGAGTTTCTAGGCAGAGAGTAGAATGATTTGCCAATAAATTAAGGCAAACAAAAGTTAAGTGACTTGCCCAGGGATCCACAGCTAGTGAGTGTCTTGAGGGAAAATTTGAACTCTGATCTTCCTGACTCAAGACCCAGCTTTCTATCCACTGAGGTGTGATTGTGATGGCATACTACTGTGCCTTGAAAAAATGATGAGAAGGCTAATTTTGGAAAAATGTGGAAAGAACCACATGGAATAATGAATAGCAAAATGAGTAGAACCAAAACATTCTGCACAACTACAGATTGTGTTGTAGAATAAATAATAAACTTGAAGAATAAATGATGAATGTCACCTCCAGAAAATGAACTGAAAAATGGAATCCATGAAAGATACCATTTATATATGCATATCTACTTCCCTGATGATGCCTTCTATGATGTGGGGAGCAGAGAAAGAGGCTGTCATTAGTAAATAAATTATATTAATAAAACAAACAAATAAATAAAGATAAAAAAAACTTCATGACCTCATGTGAGGTTTCTTGACAAAGATATTGAAGTGGTTTGCCATTTCCTTCTCCAGCTCATTTTACTGCTGAGGAAATTGAAGCAAATAGGATTAAGTGACTTGTTCAGGGTAACACTGCTAGGTTCTGAGCTCACATTTGAACTTAGGCCTTCTTGACTCCAGGCGAGACATTGTATCCACTGGGCCAGTTAACTGCCCTATCTGGTACACAGAGGCACTTAATAAATGTTTCCTGATTGATGTGCTTTTTAAAAAATTGGAGTTGAAGATTGGGAAGATACACTGAGAAATGAAGAGGAGGAGGATTAATATTCCTACACTTGGGCGATGGGTTGTAAAGACGGTAGATTTGTAACCAAAAGGCCTGGGTTAGTATCTCTGTTCTACTACTTACCATTTGTGTGACATATCTTTCTAAGCCAGCTTTCTTTTGTCAAATTGACAAGTCCCCTTCCAGCTCTAAAGTTAAGTATTCTCTAACTGGGGAAGCACGTTGGAGGGGGCACGGAGGAGACAGTAAGTGGTTCTTGCAGGTTCAGGGAGCTGGGACCCAGAGGAAGCCCTTTATTTCTAACCCCTCCCCACCCACCCGCTCCGAAGCCGGGGGGAGGGCAGAACGGAGGAGACATCCTCCCTCCTTTCCACTTCCACCCTCCCGCTGTCACCACATAGGCATACATCGAGGGCCAGAGGCCTAGGATGCATACGTGGCTCAGGCCCCGGGGCGAGAGGCGGGGGCAGAGAACCCAGTGCCCCCTCCTCAGCGCCAGGTACCTACCATAGAACTGGAAGTGGCTGATGCTCTGGCCTTGCAGCATCCAGGCCGAGGAGCTGCTGAAGCTGCCCCTCAGGGTCTTGCCCTGGCTGCTGGGCAGCCAACAGAAACAGCTGAAAGCCATCGTCAGGAGCAGCTGAAGCCCCCACATTCCCGCACCCAGATAACCGCAAACCCTCACTCTGGGACCAGGGACTCCACCCCCGACCCCCGACCCCGAAACTGCTCCAGGTCCCCCACGTAGACTACTGAGGGAAAGGGCGGGACAAGATGCCGGCAACAGGACACCGCCTCAACTGACAGCCAATGATCCCCGGGTTCCTCCGCCTGGAGCGAGAATGCGCGCCAATCAGAACAAGATGTGGGCGGGACAAACATCACCTACTAGGCTTTCACCCCTCCCGTATCCCGCTGACTGGTTCCCGCCTTTCCCCCAGAAAACTGGAAAGATTTAAGCTTGAGGCTGTAGAAATTTGTCCCCACCCTCCCCCTCCTAGCTTCTAAGCATGAGCGGAAACCTTCGCGCAATCTCAGTACAGCCTTTAGAAGGTACCTTGCTCGGCTTTTATATTGCCCGAGGGAAGGAAGATTGAGAAAGGAGTTGGAAGACAGTTTCCAAAAGCTGAAAAACTGTAAACTGCCTGCGATTTTCAATTCACTTCAATACATAAAACACTTATTAAGTGCCAGCTATGTGCTAGGTAGACGTTAAACGCTGTGCAACGTGCTAAACGCTGAGGAGATAAAAAGAAGCAAAAGACAACTCCTGCCCTCAAGGAGCTTAAAGCTAATGGAGGAGACGACACAAAATCATATATAAGTGAGATATTCAATTCAACGAACATTTATTTAGTGCCAACTATGTGCGGGCATTGAGCTAAACTCTGGGGACAAACACAAAAAGCACCTCCCCTCAAGGACCTTACCATCAAAGGGGGGGGGGGGGCAGGACCACGTGCAAACAAATATACACAAAACAAACTATATAGGATAAATAGGAAATAGTTGAAAGGAGGAAAGCGCTGGAATGAACAACCAACAAAACAAAGACTGCACTGAGACTAACCTTTTCGGGTCAGATTCCAGTCTGACCGTAACAATTATCTATTACATAAATGTCTATGTTCACACTAGACTTAGTTATCTAGTCATGTATACAACTTCCTGGACTTTTACAATCAGGTGGTTCTAGATGTAGACACTGAAAAAAAAATTGACATTTTTATCTAAACTAAGAGGTCTTTCTTCACCTGATTTTCTTCCAAAAGCTTCAATGCAATTAACTCTTTCTATAACTGTGATTTCAACATGACTGACTTCTTTTGTAATCCTTTGCATTTTCTGTATTAAAAACGTTATTCTGAGAAAGGGTCCCTAGGCTCTCTACCTCTCCCCAGGAGTGCTTTTGTGTCTTTACATTAACTCATTGCATCCTGGTTAAGACCTTGTAAAATCAATATAAATGGGCTCCTTTTACAAGTGAGGAGACAAGTTTATAGAGATGAAGCGATTTACTCAAATTCTCACAACTGTTATATGTCAGAGGTGGAATATAAAGTTGAATCTCTGATAATTCTCTTACCCTTTCCAATATAGTATGCTATCTCTAGCAGGTGCTTCAGTACAAGGAACCTTGATCATTCCTCAGATTAAACACTGCATTGTTTTAATATATACATACACAAAGAAATATAATAAAGTAAGATTTTTAGGGGGGAAGGGGAAGGATGAGAGGAATGCACCAGAGCAATAGCTTCTAAACTTTTTTGATTAAGTAATTTTTTTCAGAAAAAAGAAGTTTGAGCATATGACCCAAAATATGTATATTTATTTACAAATCACAGTTGAACACTACTACTGTATTAATGTGCACACTTAAAGCATGCATAAAAAGACATCTGAAAAGATGAAGTGAAAAATAATTAAAAATAGTTCTAATCTTTCTTGTTCACAGCAAATAATAATTAGAATTTGCAAAGCACTTTACATATAGTTGGGCATAATATCTCTAGGGTATAAGTGCTACTATTATTCTGATTTTACAGGTGAGAAAATGAAAGCAGACAGGTTAAATAATTCAGTCAACTTCACATAGCTAATACTCATCTGAGGCAGGATTTGAACCTAAGTCTTTCTGAATCTAGGTCCAATGCTCTGTGCACTACACTACTTTATAGTGGTTTTTTGCATATTCCTCTATGTCAATATAAATGATATCAACAATAAAATTCTTAAGAATATTTTTAAATCTTGTTTTAACATTTTCTGATTTAACAATATGTCACAATATTGCTAAAAGTGAACTGAGGGAGAGTACTATTGTCAACTCTTCACTTGGGATATCTCAGATTAGGCAAAGCGTTTATTAAATTTTTATTAGTAAGTGCTGAACTAACCCAGAGAATATAAAGTTACAAACAAAGAAATAGGCTGCTCTCAAATGGCTTACATTCTAATGAGAGATGACTCCAAAAAGGGAAGTAAAAGAGTAGGGAATAGTTTGGGCAGTCAGGGAAAGAAATGACTTGGAAGTGAGTATATGAACATATCCTCAAGCGAAGGTTCTGAAAGGAATATGCCATTTAAAATATATATAAAGGGGAATGGCTGAACAAGTTATGGTCTGTGATTGTAATGGAATACTATTGCACCATAAAAAAATGAACAAGTTGGTCACAAAAAACTTGGAAAAACTTACATGAAGTGATGAAAAGTGAAGTGAACAGAACCAGGAGAACTGGCACGCAGTAACAGCAATAAAGTACAATGATCAACTGTGAAAGACAACTATCATCAGCAACATAAGAATTCAAGACAACTCTAAAGGGACTCATGACAAAAAAGAAAAAAGCTTTTCAGTGCTGTAGAAGGAACTAAGTCTCAATGCAGATTGAAGCATACCATTTTTCACTTTATTTCCCCTCATGAGTTTTTCTCTAGTGTAAATAATGTTTCCTTTCATAACATGATGAACATGGAAATATATATTGTATAATAAATACATGTACAACTTATATCATATAATTTGCCATCTTGGAGAAGGAGGAAGGCTAGAAAGAAGAGAGAACATGGATGGCAAAATGTCAGAAAATGATTATTGAAAACCATAACAACATGTAATTTGGAAAATAAAAATAAATAATTTAAATAAATAATTTTAAAAGAATACCATATGTGACAAATGACAGATGAAGTGAGCATGTCAATGGTCAAACCATGTATTAAATATTGTTGTTAGATCATTTCAGTTATGTCTAATTTTTTTGTGACCCCATTTGGGGTTTTCTTGTCAAAGATACTAAAATGGTTTGCCATTTCCTTCTCCAACTAATTTTACAGATAAGGAAACTGAAGTGAGCAGGGTTAATTGACTTGCTTAGGGTTACTCAGCTAGTAAGTGTCTGAAGTCTGAGACTGGATTTGAACTCAGGAAAATGTGTCTTCTTGACTCCAGTTCTAGCACACTATTCCACTATGCCACTTAGCTGCCCTATATTAAATATAAGTAAAGCTTAATTTATTTCCTGTTATTTATTCTTCATCAGCATTTCCAATTTATTTTTCCCAAATGCATATAAGGACTATTTAGATATTGCCCTTGTCATATCCATTTAATCAGCAGCATCTGATTTTCTGTAAAGAAACATTGTAAACTAAGTAGAACCTGAGTCTTATTATTAGAAGCACAGCATTATGCATGACACAATAGCCCACTTTTAGATTATTAGAATTCTAGACTAAAAGGATTGATTGCCTGGAATGGGCCTCTTTATTTTGTCAACTGTTATTTGAAATATGAAGGGGATACTGCAACAATTATGCTGGAACACTGATTTAGGTGTGGATACAAGATTTTGTTATAATTAAAATTAATCTTGGAGACTATATTAACTTTATAGTTATTTATTAGTAAAAGAGAAAAAAGAAAGAAAACTATTACTACATCTTTCTTACTAACATAGTCCACTGGCTACATTGCTTCTTTAGATTCTGTATTCCCAACTGTCCCTGACCTATTTTAAAAGTGGTGGCAAGGGGGCCCAGTGAGCCACATGGTTGGGCCAGATAAATTAAGGCCAAAAAGAGAGAGAGCTTGAGTTCAGAAAGGGACCAGAGCAAAAATAAAAAAAGACCCAAGTCTTATACAGCCAATGACATTACACCAACTTGGCTTCCTGATTGGGCAGTTTGGGTCATGTTTTAACAACCAGGCATATAACCATTGTAAGGATGGGATTTGTACAAGGGGGATGGGACCAAAGGAGCCAGAGAAGGCAGTTGCTGGTAGTTGCTGACAGTTGAGAACAGAGAGGATTCTGGGAATTTCTCCCCAGGAAGAGGAAGAGGAGAGGTCTTCGGGCTAAGGACTGGGAGGAGGGAGGAGGAAGACATCCCAGCTCGGATCCAGTCCTGAGGGCTTCCTGAGGATCTTTCTTTCTGAAATTAAAACCCTAATTTCCTAATCAAAGCCATTCCATTGCATCTCACCCATCAAGACATCAACCATTGAGTCAGCTAAGTTTGGACTCCATTTTGGGAGCAATCTTTTACTCTCCTTCACCCATTCCCAACCTTGCTGGGAGACCCTTTTCTGTTAAAACTTACAATTATAGAAAAGGATAGAAACAGAGAAATAGAAATAGAAGTAGAAATAGAAATAGAAATAGAAATAGAAATAGAAATAATAGAAATAGAAATAGAAGGAGAAGGAGAAGGGGCAAGGGAAGAAGCTTAGGAGTAAGAACCATTAGGGATCCCTCCTAAGTGATAGACCCCATAAGAATGGCAAAGAGGGCACCCCCAAATCCCTCTGCCCTTCATCCCTTTCCCCAATCTCTGATATGAGAAAAAATAAAAAAGCCATTCAATAGTCAGAGTGTGTTCCAGAGTGCCTGAAAGACAAAGAGGGAGAGGGGAACCACAACTTGGTCTGGCTGCCTCCATCTTGAAGCTGGACCACCCACTGTGAATTTGACTGATTGGGGGGAGGTTTGTGTGAACCCCATCCTTATTCAGGATTGGATTGGGGTACCGCATACCTCCTCTTACAAGGAAGTCTTGCCCCCAGCTCCTGTGGGGTGGCAGGACCATCCAGGTCACCCAGTTTCAGGGTGACACCCCCTTAAAGTCTCCAAGTGTATATTCAGCCCCAGGGAAGTGCTGTAAGAGAGATTCACCACATAGAATTTCTCTATCTCTCATCTATGAAACATCCCTAACCGGCTCCTTTATTATTACACCATGCAATCCCAGTGGCTGAGTCACTTATGCAGACCATTCAGGAAGTCAGGCCTCTATAGTTGGCCATACTCTCTCCCCCTCACCTGACTTCGCATTCTTTATTAATGTGGCAGCTAATGGGTTATATTTTTACGTTAATTTCACATGATCCCCCCTCTTATTCTCTGGGAGGCCAACATGTTAAGTTTTCCCACTTTTGATTTCAGGAGACTAACATGCTAGTCTCCCAAGTGGATCATTCCATGGTGTCTAAACAATTTAGTATTGTCTTACAAGGAGAATAAGGAAGGGCACAAAAGATATTTTACATTTCATGGAAAGCATAACTACAATTTGGGTATTCAAAAAAGAAGGGAAAAAATGATCAATAAGCACATTGACAAGGAGCCGTTAGGGGACATTCCCCTTTTTTGGCACAAGAGCTTTACAATCGGGATAAAACAATCACTCATGGGAAGAACAAAAGTGGACAGAGGGCTCAACCCCTCTCAGTTTAGTTCATTATATCCAAAGATTAACTGAGAGTCTCATGATGTGGTGTTTGATTTCTGGAAACATCCTCTATTGCTGTCATCTTTGTAGTGCATTTATAATCATAATGGTCTTTATAGCATCTTCTGCAGGATATCTGCTTTCCTGGTCCAGGTTATTGGCAATTTTTAAAACTGCTTTAAAAAGATCTTAGACTATGGACTTTTAGAATAATTATAAGCTGGGTGTCATAAAGTTTGTCTTGTTACAGTGGACCAACTCACTAGGTGGATAGAAGCTTTCCCCAGTGCTGAGGCCACAGCAGCTTTGTTGCTAAGACACTATTGAGGGAGATTGTTTTCCAATTTGGCCCACCTGCATGCATTAATTCAGATAGGGGAACTCATTTTACTGACTCTTTTAACACAGATTTGTTCTTGTTTGGGAATTATTCCCAAATTCCATACACATTATCATCCCCAGAGCTCAGGCCAATGTATTAATAGAGAACTTAAAAACATAATAGGCAAATTGTGGACTAAGACTCACTTGAAGTGGTGTGAGGTTCTACCTTTAGCCCCATTTTACCTTTGCAGCAGACCTACAGGAGACCTACATGTCTCACCATTTGAAATGCTTTTTAGACATCCCCCTATATAGGCCAAACCTTTTCTCCCTGAATACACATCATTACTAGGGGAGGATATTTCTGTTGCTTCTTATATATAGGATTTACAGGTCAAATTATGTGAACTTCACACATCTGGAACTGCTGTACAGGCTAGACTTATGGACTTCTCACTCCATGATCTACATCCAAGAGACAAGGTGTATGTAAAGAACTTTCAGCAAAACTGGAGGAGCTCAGCCTTCTTGGGAAGACCCTTTCCAAACTTTTTTTTTTTAATCCTTACCTTCCATCTTGGAGTCAATACTGTGTATTGGCTCCAAGGCAGAAGAGTGGTAAGGGCTAGGCATGGGGGTCAAGTGACTTGCCTAGGGTCACACAGCTGGGAAGTGTCTGAGAGCAGATTTGAACCTAGGACCTCCCGTCTCTAGGCCTGGCTCTCAATCCACTGAGCTACCTAGTTGCCCCCTCCAAACATTTTTAACTACTCCGATTGTTATCAAAATTAGAGAAAAGGCTCTTGGATTCATTGTTCTCATGTGAAACAGGTACCATCCACTGACAATGATTAACTGTATCCTGTCACTCGAATTGTATATTATTGCTTGTTTGTTTTTGGATTTGGTTTCTTTTTTATTCTTCTCTTTTTGTGACTAAGGAGTTTATAAAAGATAAATCTAATCTAGTTCAACCTGTTAAAAAAAAAGGAAAAAAATGTTAGCTTCATTTAGTACTATTTGGTTCTTAGCCCTGAGTCATGTTACATTTTTCTCATTTCTACCCTTTTGCCATGACTGGACTAGGAATAAGGGTATCATTAAAGTCCATAGCTAAGTAGGCATACCTCATACCAGACTTATAAGGTCATTGGACCTTATGGATGTTGGATCTGTCACCAGCTCCACTGAAGCTCTGTTTTGTCAGAGGCAATAAGTTCAGTCCATAGGAATAAGACTTTGCTACTATTTGTACCTCCTTAAGGTCATGTGCTCCTTAAAAAACCTTTTACCCCTTTTGCTTTTATTATATGTCATATAAATGATGACAGATGAACTCCATCTCATTGGTTACAACCTCTATCTTTGAGAAATTTTGTCTTTGAGAAATTCAGAGTTGAAAATCTCAGTTAAGTTTAACAAGTCTTCCAAGATACTTTTCAGATATTTGGGAATCCTACTCCCTCTGGCTGATGATATACCTACCTTTGACTTGTGTGTGAAGAAAGGTAAGGGATGAACAAGTAGCAGATATATGAGTGAAAATGTGAAATGCAATCTCTCTATTCCATTCCATAGCACAACATTTTGAAGTCAATTTTAACCCTGACTTTAATACTTTTAACCTGTATCGCCATGAACAGGCCATTAACCTACCTATGCCTAGATCTCCTACTCTGTAAAATGAAAGGATTGAGACACATGGTTTTTAAGGCCCTTTCCCCTCTAAATCCATAATCCTGTGATCCTCAGCTCTTCCCGGAATGATGTCTTGTGTTTCTCCTTCTTTAACTATAATTTAATAAGGTAACCACAGTTTAGGCCATTTTTTTTCCCTTTAGGAAATCATGTTTTCTATCCAGTCTTCAGGCTCTTCCTTTCTAATACTTTTAGATATACTTAGTGGTTGCTCATTTATGGGAAAAACAAATGTCGTTGTTCAAGGGCTTCAGGCAGGAACGAATCATGAAAGTATTAAATATGTATTCAAAAGCTGACTCTAATAAGCAAAATGCTCACGGACCAGACTTATGGATATATTTCTGATATTTCACATGATTGATTTCTGGATACTTGAATTGAATTGGGCCCCAAATTCTGTGGAACTCAAACTTCTCCCCATGTCTGTAGTCTGGAAGGCTGATATGCAATTTCTATAACTTCTTTGTAATGGCAAAGGCATTCACTCAGCATTTGTATGAGATGGTGCCAGTGTTATAAAGGAAGTAGAACTTTCAAATGAGCTACTGATCTGGAAACCAGCTAGGCCAGTATGTTGAGTTCCTTTCTTTTGTGTTATTGCTCATTGCCAATATGATGCTAATGTCTCTATCACTCTAACTGTTTAATTGACAATCCCACATCCTCCGTTCCTGAAACCCTCAATAAAACTCAGTTCACTGGCAGGTCTCTCTCTCTTACCATCAGAGGAGGACCTGACAGGCTGGAGGTCATGCTGAAGAATCCAGTGTCTCTGTGTCTCTTTTCTCTCTTTATGTCCTTACTACCTTAATCTTTAACCCTTCCACCCATATTCCTTCAGTCCCCAGCTTCCCTTTCAGGTGCTCAATCCATGCAAGAATATCTTGTAGCTGCAGGACAGCCACACATTGCATTGTATCTAAGCATAGGGGAGGAAGATTTGATCCCCGGCTCCCCCCTCAACACCCCCCACCCTTGCCCCAGTTTATGTATCAGAGGAAATAGCCACCAATGATGAGGTAGTCCCATAGATTATGGGAAGTGTTACCAGTGATTCTTTTGCAAAGTACGAACAATTCTCTCTGAGTCAGAGGGGACAATATGAAAATAAAAAATAAAAAAAAATAAGACAGGTTGGGCTGAAAACTGGATATTCTTTTAGGAAATTTAAATATCTAAACCTTGGAGATATCTAAACCTTGGCAGTTTGGTTGTGTTGAGGAAGGAGCCAGGAGTTGGGGAAAGACTAAGCAAGCTCTTCACCTCTGGCTGGGGTGGGGAGAACAGATGTTTTTCTCCTCCTCCACCGGCTATCAGCTATAGTACCTAACCACAAAATTACTCACTCAAAAGAAGACACCGTAAGCTTAAAAATTAATACACAAAATCTCTAAGTATTATATTTAATAAGATTTATTAATAATAACTTGAAGTAAAGGAAAATTAAAAGCTAGAGTAAAGAGGGAGCTAACCCAGCCTGTGTCTGGGAGAAGAGAGCAAGAGGGCGAAGTTACACCCAACTTATTTACCAAATGTGAGGATGCAATGTGGACAAAAGAAAAAGGATTCTGAGAGATGAAGTGCAAGGGTTCAAGATTTCTAATTACACAACACTCCTCAATTAGTAGCTGGAATGTCATTTCAAAAGATTTTGAAACACACTTAAGGGGTCACAGACACATTCTCCAGATAGTTATATGGAAAAGCTCAAACAGGAAGTCGCTTCAAGGAAAACAACCCTTGGCAGCATAGAGGAGAACCGGCTATGGTCCCTAGGAAAGCTTCAGAGAAGAGTGGATCTTACAAGTTTGTTTAGCAACCCAACCAGCAGAAATATTGTATCCAGGAAGGAACTTTATGAGGATTCCAAAGAAGAGAGAAGATGCTGAGGTACTGCAATGCTGGAAATGTGAAAGTATCTGCAGATGAATTGGCCAAATCTGTTCTCTAATAGTGGGCCTCAATCTTATTGTATTTGAGGTTTGTGACTATTCTTCCCAAGAACACTGTGTGTATTTGTGAGATTGTGCACCCTGAGTTTCTGGGGAAAATGTAATAATAATAATATAATATAATATAATATAATATAATATAATATAATATAATATAATATAATATAATATAATATAATATAATTTTTACCATGCTGCCTCACTCAATGCCATTGATTTGAGTTAATGATGTCTCTTGGCTGACTAGTAATGGGAAACACACCAATGATAATGCAAGTAAGCTCTAGTACAAATAGTTTCACTTCAATACAACATCGCTGATACAGGAGGAAAAAGAGATCTCATCTATTTTTCTTCCTTCTCTCTACCCCATTCCATGCCCCTTCACTCCTCTGCCCAGATGTTGTCCTTTGATATAGGCACAGGATGTCCACCCTTTACCAATGCTTCTCCAATCTTGGACTGATTCCAGTTCTTGAACTCTTGAACTGTTCAATCATTTAAGGGCCATCTGGGGAGGAAAAGCTATTCTTTTTCCAACCATTGTTTTCAGTAAAGACTCTTCTAATTTTGTTAAGGAATTTTTTCACATTCCAAAAAGTTAACATGTATACTGTAGTAATAGTAGTATTACACTCAAATAGAACTGAGGCCACTAAGTTGAATATAAGGATCCCTGTGGGGAGCATCTTAACGCAGAAAACCACAATTTAACATTATCAGTGCTTTATTCTCTTTTGTTAACTATTTCCCAATTACGTTTTCATCTGGTTCAGGCCATACTTCCCACTATTAATTTGACATCCCTGATGTAGTGCAGAAGGTGTAAATTGTCATTCTATTTGTGTTAATGGTATAGTTGATTCTCTCTACTTGCTCACTCTCCAAATTGATGATCTGTATATTAGGAAACTGAGCTGAAGATATCTTGGGAAAATATTCTCTTATAAATCTCTTTACTATGATATTCCAGAAAATGCCTTTGTTTTGAGCTAATTGTATCTCCTGAGCAACTATTGAAAGATAAACATATAAGTAGGAGCTTGCAAGCAATAATTTTAAGACTACAGACCTACAGAATAATTTGAAACTGGGGCTTTTCCTAGATAAGAAGAATTTGAGGTGGGAGGGTTGCTACTTGAGCTTTAATTATAACATCTAAAATTTAAATAGGATTTTAATGTTTAATTTTTGCCTTTAATTTTTGTCTTTCTGCCCCTAGCTTCTAGCAATGTGCCTCATACATTTTGGTTTGGGGATTGGACTCTGATTTCAATGATATAGAAAACTCTTGATAAAGAACTTCTTTCCACCAATGCAGATCAGCATCTACTCTCTAACTTTCAGCCCTAGAGAATTTCCTGGAGGAACACTGATAGAGTTAATTGGCTTGCCTAGGGTCACAGAGACAATTTATGTCAAAGAGGAGACATTTCCCTCTTAGAACTTAAGGGATGTTTAATAAATTATTGAATCAATGAAATAAGATCAAGAGATTAAGTGACTTACCTAGGCAACAGAATAAGGCTTCAAATAAAAAATTTTGAAGAATGCCTGCTTGTTAGGAACAGTAAAAATAGTAAAATAGACCTCTATGTGCCACTTGATGAACATACAAAGACAAAATGAAAGAACTTTTAAGAAGATCTGTTTGTCTGATGCATATTCATTTGATGACTTTTGTTTTTCCTATCATTGCCAAGGATATTCTAGAAAATATTTAACAGCTGGTTCTACAGGGGGAGGGGGGGCTGGAAATAGATATGACACACAATTTTAAGCTTAACCCACATTATTAACATTCACCCCCAATGATTATCTTAAGTCTAGACCAGTGATGGGCAAACTTTTTAAAAAGGGGGCCAAAGGAAAGGAAACACTCATCTGTCAGTCTGTTTCTACAGCAATTCTTTCAAAGTTTCATTGTATTGTATCCTACTCATTGTATTCATCAGATTAGGAATAATGATGCTGGACAGATAGAACATTTCAGGCCCCCCCCCCCCAAATCTGGCCGGGTGGGCTGTAGTTTGCCTATCACTGGTCTAGACAATCAAAAAAAATCTCATTTATGGCGTTTGTCAGTTTCTGAGGTATAAATGCTCAAATTAGGAGTTATTTTAAGATCTTTCCTTCTGCCTTAGAATCAATACTAAGTATCAGTTCCAAGGCAGAAGAACAGTAAGGGCTAGACAATTGGGGTTAAATGACTTGCCCAGGGTCACACAACTAAGTCTCTGAGGTCACATTTGAACTCAGGACTTCCCATCTCTAGGGCTGAACTCTAAGAATGTAACTATCAACTCTTTTTGAGGCCAGTGGGAGTTGGCACCAGCACACTTCTAAATGAATCTCAACTCCTTGATATTCTAAAAAGGTTCTCTATTTTAAACAATTTTTCCTTCTTATTCTAAACCTGAAAAACATAAACTAAGATGATAGGTGGTACTATGTTTAGTATTGGACTTGGAGTCAAGAAAACTTGAGTTCAAATTCTACCTCAGATATCGACTAGCTATAAGATCCTAAGCAAATCATTTAATGCTTTTCAGTCTGTTTTCTCATCTGTAAAATGGGGATAATAACAGCACCTTTCTCACAAAGTTGTTATGAGGGTTAAATGAAAGCATATGTAAATTACTTTGCATATATCAAAGCACTATATAAATACTTTTGTTGTTCAGTCATTTCAGTCCTGTTGATTCTTCACATCCCCATTTGGAGTTTTCTTGGCAGTGATGGGGGAAGGTAGGAGAGGGCAGAGCAGAGGATAAGGAATGTTTTCTGTTCTGTGGTTTTATTTTTATTTTTTAGAAAAATTTTCCATGGTTACATGAATCATGTTCTTACTTTCCCCTTTACCCCCCTCCCCCATAGCCAATGGGCATCTCCACTGGTTTTAACATGTGTCTTCAATCAAGACTTATTTCCATATTATTGATAGTTGCATTGGTGTGGTCATTTCAAGTCTACATCCCCAATCATGTCCGCATCAACCTATGTGTTCAAGCAGTTGTTTTTCTTCTGTGTTTCCTCTCCTGTAGTTCTTCCTTTGAATATGGGTAGCATTCTTTTCCATAAATCCCTCAGAATTGTGAACTGATCCAACCATTCTGGATGGCAATTTGGAATTATGCCAAAAGAGTGCTAAAAGAATGCCTGCCCTTTGATCCAGCCATACCATTGCTGGGTTTGTACCCCAAAGAGATCATAATTAAAGACTAGCACAAAAATATTTATGGCCGAGCTTTTTGTGTTAGCAAAAAACTGGAAAATGAGGGTATGCCCTTCAATTGGGGAATGGCTGAACAAATTGTGGTATATGCTGGTGATGGAATACTATTGTGCTCGAAGGGATAATAAACTGGAGGAATTCCATGTGAACTGGAAAGACCTCCTGGAATTGATGCAGAATTAAAGGAGTAGAGCCAAAAAAAAACATTGTACACAGTGAGATATACATTGTGGTACAATCCAATGTAATGGACTTATGTACTAGCAGCAATGTGTTCTGTTTTGGACATGTTGAGTTTAGAAAGTCTACTGGACATGTGGTTTGTGATGCCTAAAAGGCAGTTGGATATGTGAGATTGGAAGCCATCAGAGTATGGGGCAGGATGGGTAGATTTGGGAATAATCAGCAGTGCTTGTAATTAAAAACATGAGAACTGATTAGTGAGGTAATGTAGAAGAGAAAAGGGCCCAGGACAGAATCTTGAGGGGGCTTCTAGGTTTAGAAGGCACGATGTGGATAAGATTCAAAGAAAAGAATTGCATAATGAAATTGTGTACTATTTAAAAAATTTAACGTGATAGTAACAAAATGGCCTTGCAGTCTTCAGAATCCTTCCTTCTTTTTTCTCGTACCTTTTAAAAATGTTTCACTTAAGTTTTTATTTTTTCTTTATCGTCATCATCAGCACTCTTCCATTCTCTGCCTCTCAGTCTGTTACTTCAGTTCAGTCAAGCAAATAATTGTTCGTCCATTGATTTTGTCTTAAGAATCAATCTCTCAACTTGAACTAGTCATTAGGAACATCTTCAATTCTTCCCCTCTGTCTACCAAGTGTAAAGTTCCAGGCGATTTACTGAGCATGCGCGGAGATGCACGCATGCCCAGTAGCCTTTGCGAAGTTCTGGCCGGGGGCCCAGGCTGAGGCGGGGAGGGGTGAGGCTCTCTCCTGGCCTAAGGGCTCAGACATTCCGTGTTACCGTCAAGTAAGCCTGAAGAGAAGGCAAGGGTGAGTCGCAAAAGGTCGTAGCGTGGTGGTTCCCGTCAGGCTCCGGGGCAGAGCTGAGTCAGAGATGTCAGGGGAAGCTCGGGGGGAAACCCCTGGTCCCCCAAACGGCTTCGCCAAGCGAGTCCTGGTCACTGGCGGTGCTGGCTTCATGTAGGTAATGGTAGTGTCTCTCCTCAGGGTGGACTGGGGTGGTGGTGGCGGCCCCTCTGGTGGGCGACCCAGAACGAGGATGGGCGTGGTCGCCGCCTCCTTCTTGCCTGGCTGGGACACTGACGCCAGGCGGCTCAACAAGTCATCATCCGGGTCCTGAAAGGTCGTATAGGCATCCTCTAGGTCCTGGAAGGATGTAGTGCTGAGCTCATTAAGTCATCTCTTTGAGATGTTGTTCTCAGAAAATGGTTAAAAGAGAGATCTTTTTTCTTTACTTTTTAGCCACTTCAGTATCCTCCTACACTTTATCTTGGCTGGGATGCCATAGGCATTCAATCAAGAAGGATTACATCAAGCTTAATTGAATATAGCAAATTATTGCCTACCGTTTGTGGAATGTGCCTTCAGAGAGATGCAAAGTTTAAATAAGACAGAACTCTGCCCTAGTTTATTTTACTGTTTAAAATAAGGGTATGATTAGTAACAGTAATTCATGAGAGTCCTGGAATAACTTATATTAAAGAGGAACTAAAAGTGCTTTGAGCCGCATTTAAGCATGGAAAGTTTGGTAGGGAAGGAGATACATGAAGGTGGATGAAAATTCAGGAAGGGGAGAGGAGGGAGGACATTATAGGCAGGTTGTTTTTATTTGAAAATCCTTACTTTCCGTCTTATAATCAGTACTGTGTATGGTGCTAAAGTAGAAGAGCAGTAAAGGGTAGGCAATAAGGGTTAAGTGACTTGCCCAGGGTCACAGAGCTAGGAAGTGTCTGAGGTCAGATTTGAACCCAGGCCCTCCCATCTTTAAGCCAGGCTCTCTATGCACTGAGCCACCCAGCTGGCCCCATACCTTTAATTTTTTTTAAATAAAGTTTAATTTGTATCTTTTATTCTTATATCCCCCCTGTATTTCTCCATTTTCCCCTGTTCTGGAGAGCCATACCATATAACAAAGAAATTTTTTTAAAGGAAAGAAAAAAAACAACTCAGCAAAACTAATCAGTACACAAAACCCTGAAAATATATGCAGGCCTCCACACCCAAGAACTCCTCTGCAGAGTAGTAGGGTGAGGTGGAGTTTTTGACTCTTCATAAAAACCTTTTGAGCTTTTTTTTTTTTTATCCTGGGACTCCAATTTTTCTAGGAGCATAGGGCCACAACCAGTAGGCAATGGGTCACACAGTCGCTCAGGGTCACCCAGCTGGGAAGTGTCTGAGCCCAGGTTTGAACCTAGGACCTTTCGTCTCTAGGCCTGGCTCTCAATCCACTGAGCTAGCCCAGCTGCCCCTACTTTAGGTTGCAGTTTCTTTAGCAGATATAGTTTTTACAGGATGGGGTTGCTAGCCCCACGCCCAACCCTCCTCCTTTTTCATCCGGGCTAGGGACAGTCCTTGGCCCAGGAGTGGTAAGGGTGGGCAATAGGGGTCAAGTGACTTGCCCAAGGTCACACAGCTGGAAGTGTCCGAGGCCAGACTTGAACCTAGGACCTCCAGTCTCTAGGCCTGGCTCTCAATCCACTGAGCCACCCAGCTGCCCCCCTTTTGAGTTAGCTACTATAAATATTACTACCCCCAATTTACAACTGAGGAAATGAATGTTTTAACTTTTTGTAATTACGTATACAGATGAATCAGTAATCAGTTTTACATACTACTATAATAATTAGTAATTAGGCCTTAATATGTGAGTTGTAAAGGGTACAAAATCCTATTTTCATGTTAGGTGTTTTGTCTTTTTTATTGTTTATTTTCTTACTTTGAGCATCAGGATAATATATTTGTTTTTCCTCTTTTGCCATTTCTCAGAATCATTTTATTGGTAGAACATTATCATATAAAGTAGTACAATAATAGTACTTATAATATGTTTGACACTTGATTAATTTAAGAGTACTTTTGCATAAAAGGCTTAACTGTAAAGTAATGACTGATTTACATAAGTCACATATAAAAGCAGTTTCATAACTTCATGATACATATGTATTACCTCATCTGATACTCTTTCTAGCCCAGTGAAATAGGGCAAATTTAATGGGAAGTTTAAATCTGACTGTAGTATGTAAAATGGTGTGAAGGTAGAATGGAATGTATTGAAAGACTTTTGCAGTACTTCTAATGAGACAACAGGAATGGAAAAGAGATTTTATAATGAAGAAGAATCCTTAGCAGTTAGTATTTTTTACATATGAGTAGTAAAGGAGATGATAGTAAAAGATTGGTACCACTGATAGAAATAAAGGAATCAGGACTGCCTCTTTTAATGGGACAAAAAAACCAAACCAAACCAAACCAAAACAGTCTGTTTTGTAACAGTTTATTTGAGATTCAGGTGGAATGAATGTGTAGATGGAAATGTTCCCTACCAAGTTAGAAATGGTATATTGGAGTTTGGGGGAAAGTTTAGGACTAGAGAGATTTGTGAGTGATTTGCATGAAGGGGAAATTAAAATCATTGGATTAGGGGTTAAGAAATTCCCAAGTTTATTTTGAGAAAAGGGCCAAGGACAGAGCCTATGTTTAGGTTGTAGGTGGCAAAAGTAAATAAATAGGAAATAACACAAACACACCCACACCCCACAAGGAAAGGATTAACTAGGTAACACTGAATAACCACACAAGGTATGTGGGGAATGACAGTTGACACTTGAACTGTCCACCAAACAGCCAGAAATGCTGGTAATTTTAATAGTGGGTCCTTGATGGTGTAGAGGAGATAAAGGAAGTATAATAAAACAGATTTTAATGTTGGTAAACTGGAAAGTGGGTGGAAGATTTTCTAATCACTAAAGAAAACAGACCAACTGACTTTAGAATGTAAGGGGTCAGCTGGCTTGTCTCTGCTACACTAGCAGACAGCTCTAGCTATATTGGAGAGGGCTGAAGTTTGGGATTCTCCTGCTCAGGTACAAGCTGCTCCAAGATGATATCAGGAATCAAGAACAAGTTCTTGAACAGCTATTAAATCGAAAGGAAGCACTAGGGAGAATAGGCTATCTGACAGCTGTCCGCCAGCTGCAGATCTGAACCTTATCTCTACATCGGCTGAGTTGATTAATGGTTTTGTCAGTCTTCTGCTAAAATCCCAAAACTCTGAGCTCCTTGAATCTCAGCAACCTGGACCACAGATACATTCTCCTTCTCCTCAGCTTAGCCAAGAAGTCCACTCTCTTTTTCAAACCTCTGGCTTCATTCCATCCTGGAATGTCCATGCCCTTAGCCATAGCTTGCTTTTTAGTTGTCAGCTTTCTATCCTACCTTAAATCTAAGTAATTGCTGCAGAAAGGTTAAAGGGAAGTGGGCTGAGGAAAAGCTATGGGATTTGGTTACTAGGAAATCATTGGTGACCTTTGAGAAGAGGATTTTGGGGGAGAAGTTTGAATGAAATGTTTGCAGGCAGAAGTGAAGAGCCAGTGGAAAATAAAAGATTGAAGATGCAAGAAGAGAAGGGAGACAATGGATGAAATGAAGATCCCAAGGGACAAAGTGGTCAGATGATGAGAACTAAATTGTTATAAAAATACAAGTGGAAATAGAATTCCACTTTGCAAAGATTATTCTTAATGTTTGGCTTATCCTTAACGTTTACAATTTAAGTCATAAATATTTTTATAGAAAAAATTGGGTGTTCAGCCTCTGATTAAACACATTTTTATTGGATAATAGTGGCTTCTTTTTTTTTTTTATTTACCATGTCAATCAACCAGCAAATGTTTATTTAATGCGGAGACTAATACAAAAGTGAGACAGTGCTTGCTATTGAGGAGTTTACGTTCTTTTGGAAGAAATAACAAGTTTACTGATAAGTAGATATAGGATATGAGCAAGAAAAATGCAAAGTAATGAAGGGTATCATCAACTGGTGGAATCAGGAAAGGCATTGTAAAGGAAAGTTTTTGCAAGAAAATCCATTATATGTTCTTGTTGCAAGTGAGATCAAGAAATTGTCCATGTTTATAAGTATTTTGTGACCAGTCTTGGCTTCTCATTTAATTTTGGTGCTAGAGGAGCAGAATTTGGGAGAGAACATTGAGTTAGGCTTTTAAGGATTAAGTGGGAATTCAGCAGGCTAGGTTAGAGTATTATGCCTTAGGGGTATCAAACTTTTTGCCATAAAGAAGGTTTTTTGGGAGGAATACTGTTTCCATAATAAAATATTGACTTAGGATCCAGCTTCTTAGTGTGAAATGTTAAACTTGGGAGGTAGAAACAAATTTTAATTTTTAGTGATAACCACTGGTTTGTAATCAAGATATATAACTTATTAGGTAAAGAAGCTAAATAGTTTATTTTGTTTGCATTTCTAATTGCTCTTGATTTGTCGAACCATATTATTTGTCCTTAGATTCCAGTTGCCTCATTTTACTTTTGGGGAGAAGGTCAAGTAGTTTGCCCATGGTCACATACCTAATGCATAATTTAATGTTCCTTCTTTTAAACCAGGCTGTTCTTCCTGCATTGATAAATGTGTTGACCAGGGTACCTAAGCAAGTTAAATTATTTTTTTTTCTTTGTAACTCAGTGTATAATAGATGGCAACACTAAAATCAACAATGACACTAAGACACAGATATACTAGAACTTTGAAGTATGTCCTTCCTAACTTGAAATTTTGAGACTGCCTTTTTGCAACTGTCTGTTCATTGAGTTGACATAGAATTTTTGGAGTCAAAAAGTCTTCCTTGTTTTTATGAGCCCAAATGTAATGAATCAGGTGCTAGGATTAGAAGTCAAAGACCTGAGTTCTGGTTCCAGCTGATACTTGTATAGCTATGTGACTAAGCAATTCTCTTCAACTTCCTGAGGCTGTTTCTTTCTTTAAAATTACCCTAACAGTAATAGCTCTGCTTCCCTAACAGATTTGTTAAGAAGATAAAATGAGATTATGATTGTGAAAGTACTATAAACTACTACACAAATTAAAGACATTGTATGAATGACTATATTGTAATGGGGAAGCTTAGCAAGAAAAAGAAGATACTTCCAGGATTCAGTATTTAGAATTTTACTGCATTTATGTAGGAGGCAAGTCAGAAGACATAAAGTGCATATTTTTTCCCCAAGATATAAATAAAGGGTAATCTAGATAAAGGATAGATAAACCTAATATTCTAGAATTCTAAGGAGATGTCAGCATTTTCTTCCAAAAGTAAATTGCCCTCTTTGATTTTATTTTTCTTGTAGTGCATCACATGTGATAGTCTCTCTAGTAGAAGATTACCCAGACTATATGATCATAAATCTTGACAAGGTAAGCTTTATGAAAAATATACTTGGGCAGTATAACAAGTAATGCAGAAATATAGCTTAATTTAAAAATATATATGTTACCATGAAGAAATGTCAGAATTTGAGGTTAATCATTTTAGTAAATAGAAAACTATTCAAGGTAAAATTGATATAAAGTCCTATGACCATATTTTATTATAACATGCACTGGAATGATAACAGATGGATAGTCTAGGCGCTTAGAAAATATAAGAAGACCTCTAAGACTGCTTCTATCATATTGGATTCATCCTATATGGAATATACAAGGGAGAACATGTATAAGAAGCAGATATGGGTTGTGATTTGCATCAAGGTAGCAATTACCCATACCACTTAGGCCACAGATTCATTAAGTGTCAATTAAAACTCTTTATCTGGACAATGCTGCTTTTGAAGTGATACTTATCCCTCAAAGCAATTTGATTTGTGTAGCAAACACTAGTCTGACAAAGTAGGCAATACAAGAAGGACAAGTTTTTCCTTCATTTTCAAGAAAAAACTGTTCTGATTGGAAGCAATATGATTATGGTGGTCATACAAAACCAATTTTAAAAACAATAGCAAGTATCTTAGATCACAAAGAAGATTTTATTGAGGCTTGAATGAGAGTCTTAACTACAAGTCTAAGAGAGTGTTGGTCATTAAAAGATATAAGCATTTTTAAATGGAAGGAGTGAAGCACTAACCAAGTTTTAAACTTCATTCTTTTTTATCTTAATAAGAATAAAATGTTAAAAATGTGAATTATAACATGCACTTATTTTTAAAATTACCATACAAATCTACTAACTAGAATTTTTCATTTACTATGGTATTTTTTTTTAAACCCTTAACTTTTGTGTATTGGCTCCTAGGTGGAAGAGTGGTAAGGGTGGGCAATGGGGGGTCAAGTGACTTGCCCAGGGTCACACAGCTGGGAAGTGTCGGAGGTCGGATTTGAACCTAGGACCTCCTGTCTCTAGGCCTGACTCTCAATCCACTGAGCTACCCAGCTGCCCCTTTACTATGGTATTTTAAAAAATTAAATGTCTTTGATTAAAAAACATTGCAAGCAAAACTGCATCTCCCTTCTAAATTAAATTTGTACTATAAATATAATCTAATATTTTAAATTCTTTAGTGTTATGTGTTATGAGGAAATTAGATATTTAGGGTAAGTTAACACCCAGGCTGTCTCTAAAGACCTGAGAGTTCCAACCATGGAATGAAGAGAAGGGAAGTTTTCCCTCTAGAGACTCTGGTTAAGGCTGAGACAGGGAGAGTGTGGCTGCTTACCTGTCCCAATGGAGAGCCCAAGAAGTGTGGATTCAACACAAAGAAGAAAAACCTGCCAGTGGAAGATCAAGTGAGCAAGAAGATCAAACTGAGGTGGTGGCCATCCCAGTCTGAGTCAAGCTCCTTGATTTTACTATCTTGGATTTACCTTGCTGTGGACCTGGTTTTCCTGTGACCATCAAGAGGAGCAGAAGTGGACAAAATCTTCCAGCCAGCCAGGCTGACAGCCTGTGTTAGAGTAGTGTAGTTTTTGACCTTTTTCTCAGCCCCTGTGTTTGTCTTTAGTGTCCTAGGTTTAGGGTGACCTCTCCCCATTATCTCTTACCCTTATAGGCTTGATTAAACCTGTGTTTTATAATTCCTTTGTCCCAGTCTCACTCACTGTAGTTTGTAGGTTTCACAGACCCCTAGGCTAGGTGGATCTGAGGTAGCAGTTGGTATCAACTGTCATTCCAAGATTTCCCAAACCCTGTATCTTGGTGTGGTTTGTGTTTCCCCAGTTTGTTGGTTTCCAGACTGTTATCCCTCACCCAAGCTGCCCTCCTGTTCCTCACTCTTTAAACCCAGTAATTATAAAAGTTACTCATGAAATATGTCACCTATTTTTTTCATAAACTACTTTTGAAAAATGGTATTGACATATTAATTTAGTTTTAAAATCAAAATGAAGTAAAATTAATTTTGAGAATTTTGCTGTACATGGTTTTATAATTAGAAACAATTAACAGAAACTCAGGCAAAACACTCAGAATCTTCAATAATTGACATGATTTCTGAGCTTAAACAAAAGTGTAAATGTTCTATTTACATTTCACATTCACCAAGTTGACCACAAAGTGGTGATGAGTTTTTCACTCATAGCAATTTTCAAAGTCTGTCTACTAAATCATAGAAGTGCTGTGATTTGTGTCAACAAAAGGTGTGTTGAAATCAGTGACTATTAAAGCATAAGTGAAATGTAATTGTAAAACTTTTTATCTTTTAAGAAAAATTCAGAAGTCTTACTTTCCTTCTGGAAAGGAAATCTTTGCTTGTCCCAATAAAGGTATAAAGCTATTTATATTTTATAATGACCTAGAGAAAGGCAGAATATAGACTACAGAAAGCAGAGGTTTTTTAAGTTTTCATAGGACCTTAGGTTTTTTTTTTTAATCAAACATAGAGATCATATTCATTATCTGGTCCAACATCTTTATTTTACAGTAAGAAAACTGAGGCCTAGAGAGGGTTAAGTGGCTTGTCCAAGGCCATGTACAGTGTAAGTAGTAGAGCTGGATTTGAATCTTGGTCTTTTAATTCTGAATCCAATTTTTTTCTAATTACGTTAAAAGTTTAAAATAGCTAGAACTGACCCTTCTGTAGTTATTGAAATAAATCGACACAGTGACAATTCTATAATGAAAATCAGTAGTGATTTATAATGATTTTGTTGCTTTTTTCCTTTTAAGCTCGACTACTGTGCAAGCCTGAAAAACCTTGAAACTATTTCTAACAAACAGAACTACAAGTTTATACAGGTATATCATCTTTCTTATTTCTGTTCTGTTGCTCTTGTATGTTTTGTTTAAAATCTGATTAGTCATAAGAGGAAAAGAAAAGTGTAAACTTGGCAACAAGGAAACAAAATTATCCTCATTTGTTAATGAAATAATACCTTATTTAGAAAACTTCCAGGAATAAGTAAAAAAAAACTAATCAAGATGATTTAATGGCTTTCAATAAAGTATCATGGTTCCTAAAAAATCCAGTATTTCTACATAGTACTAATAAAAATCAAGTGGAAGTTAAGAAGAAATTTAATTTAAACCACCTATAAAATATATAAAACATTTGTTTAGGGCTACAATATGAGTGTTGGTACTACTTTAATTCAGGATATAGTATTATAATAGTCATTCTAATAAGGGGTTGCTTTATAAAACTAGATAAAATAATTTTTAAAAATTCTTTTGGATAAACAAAAGATCTGGATTCTCAGGAATTAAGACGGCATAGCACATTAGAAAAAGCTATTATAAAACAGTAATCTTCAGAACTATTTGGTACTGATTTTAAAGAACTAAAAAGTAGATCAGTGAAACAGACTGGAAAAGCATAACCTAGAAACATCAAATATAATAAACTCATGATAAGAACACAAACTACTAAGGGAAGGACTCCTTTTCTACAAAAACTGTTAGGAAAATTGGAAAGTATTTCTGGCCCAAAAAAAAGGTTTATATAAGTCAGTATATTGGAAAGTATTTTTGGCCAAAAAAAAAAAAAAAGGTTTATTTAAGTCAATATCTAACACCATATAATACACTAAGCTTCCAATAGAAACCTAAGTCAAATATCACTAAGTCAAATATTCAGGAAATACTTCTTAAGCACTGTGCTAGGGATACAAAACAAAAAATGAAATGGTTCTTGCACACAAGGAGCTTACATTCTATTGGAGGAGATATATATCTTTTCAGATTTAGTTATAACATTTTCATAGATATTTTTTATCATTTTTTTCTTAATCAGTGATACAAATAGTATAATTATGCTCACACTTTAGAATCCACAAAACCAAATTTAGAATCACTTCTATAAGAGCATGAAAGTGTTAATGTCAATATGCATAAATTAGCTTCTTTGAAAATGATTCATTTGTAAATTGGTAGATATGACCATCCCAACAACAAAGAGCAGTTTGTTTTAAAGTCTAAAGAGCAATTATCAATTTTAAAACTTTTGGAAATTCAGAAAAATTATAGGATTATTAAAGCAGTCTGATTTTTAAGAGAAAATTTTTACTTTGTTCTTTTTAACTCACTGTATTAAAAACATGTTTTTTTTTTTTAAGTGAAACTGTTACCAAGAAATCGTCTTCAATAAAAACACTTTTTATTTGTATTATTTTCAGTACCCTGACTCCATCTTGTGTCTTCTCGATCATAACCAACTAATCTACCTATGTTAAAGTGAGCTAGACTGGAAAATTTCTAAAGTCATTACTAGCTTAAAATTCCATGTTTCTATGAAAACAAACTAACTCCTCTCCAAAAGAGACTTCTTTTGGATGAGGGGCAAATACATGTTTTTCTGCCTCTGTGAAGGCAGGATTTGTTTAACAATGGAAGGATATACACCCCTAAATTTCTTTCTAGTTCTCACAATTATTGTGTACTTAGAATATAAACTTCTTTAAGAGAATTTACTCTTAGATTCAACACTAGACCAGGCTTCTTGAGATTATTAAGTCCAGCCTCATTTTATATATATAGGAAAACTGAGGCCATAATGAAAATGTTTGCCCAGAATTACACAAAAGGAAGTTCTGAGGCAGAACTCAAGCCCAGATCTTAGGAAGCCCACATCCAGTGCTTAATATACTATACTCTCTGCTTCTCAGGACAGGAATTTGCTTTTTACATAATAGGCCCTTAGTAAGCATTTAAAAATTGTTCACAACATTAAAAAAAGAAATTTGTTGCTTCACATTTGATTAGGAATGATATAAAGATACTTCTAGAGATTTCTCTGAACTTGAATACAGTTTTGAATATCATTTTACCACACTTTAAGGATCCCATGAACTCCTTTTCCTTCTCCAAGATCCTTTTGTTGCCCTGGGGAGATTATATGACGTACCTAAAATTCTCTTCTCCAAATGCAATTGTTTCCTCCTTTAGCTTTCTCCCATTGTGTGAACTTTAGATTATTTATTAAAGTGTTAGGTCTCTTATGTTGAATTTAAAATTTTGATAATCTGGATTTTTGGCTACCGTAGAACCCATCATTTATTTTAACATTGTTTTTAGGGACTACTTCCTTTCATATTCACTAGAGGACATTAACATTCTGGGAGGGGTTTCCTGGCCAATTTAATGATTTCATTTATACACAATTCTAATAAATTTAATTATCTGATTCCTCTGGATACAGCAGCTTGGAAAGCAGCAAATTAGAAGAAAAAAGGTACAAGAGGAAGGCCATTGTAGCAGAAGCTACAACTCCAAGAGAATAAAAGAAAAAAAGTTTATTGAAGCAATAATTGATGCATTCATTATGAGCCTGAGTCATTAAGAAAAAGCTAGGTTATATTCATTGTGTTCTTTAAGAAAACAGGGAAATCATAATACATTAAGAAAGTTTTCTATTTAAAAAGGTTAAAATATTTGACACTTGAGATATCCATATAGTTTGAAAAATCATTAATGTGGTATATTTCATTCTGCAGTCTTTACTGTACTTCAACTTTGTAGTTGTCTGTTTTGTTGTGAACTTGGTATTGTATTAATATATGTAAATTCAATTTTTTCCCTGTAGCTTTTATTTTTTTCATGTAGAAAGTTATGGTAATGCATAGAGAACTCATTTCTCTTTGTTTTCTTATTTAGGGTGACATTTGTGAACCTCACTTTATAAGACTGCTTTTTGAAACTGAGAATATAGATATAGTCCTACATTTTGCAGCTCAAACACATGTAGGTGAGCACTGTTATATGTGATGCTTTCTCAAAACAAATGTCTATTCACAATTATCTTTTTTTTCTTTTCTATTTGTTTTGTTCTTTTAACTCCATTTCTGGTAATGCCAAAAATCTCAAGTGAAGTTAGTTTGGCAAGATTTCAAGGTCTTTGAGCATTTTCAATATAAATTAATTTAAGATTTGATCACTAAAAGTGAAATAACTATTTAGTGTTTTAGCCAGGATTGTCTTCAAACTTTCTTTTAGTTAAGTGCTTTATGAATTAAAAAAACCTGCTTGATTATGCAATATTGTTTTAAATTTAAAATGCTTATTAAGCTTGTTTTTAAGCTGTGTTGAAAACCAACTATTCTTAAATTGAACTTGATATTGTACTAATACATGTAAATTCAATTTTTTTACTACTATAGTATTTGTTATTTATATCCTGAAAGCTTCCCCCAAAAATTTGACATTAATCACTAAATATTGATTAAGGACCTATCTGCCATATGTGACAAACATTCTGCTAGGCTCTTGATAACAAGCACAAAGAATGAAACAATCCCTACTCACAAGTCAAATAAGGAAAACAAAAAGTACATATAAACATACTGCATACATATAAAATTGAAAAGATATATAACATAAAAATATACATATATACACATGTGTCTATATGTGTGTATGTGTATGAATATATAGTAGTTCCAAAGTAGTTTGAGACACTGATACCTTTCCAAATTGTGGGAAGTTGGAAAGTATTATGCAGATTATATTGCTTTAGCTAAATACTATAGGAAGAAAGAGATAAAATGGATGGAAGAAGGGAGTGCATTTATAGGCATGAGGGACAAGCATTCCTAATGTCTTCCCACCCCAACCCTGTACTTCCCCTCCTGATGAATTGACTCTTATACCAAACAGAGCAAAAGACATTTAAATTAGAAAAATAAGTTACCAGATAAATACCTCTATGCAGATAAGAATATAGTCTCCCACAGGTTATCCTATTGTCATTGGGGAGAGAATACATCTGGAGGGACTCATACATAGGGAATATTGATCAGATGACATACAGAGGGGCACACATGTTGTAAGGGTACATAGTGGATGGAAAAGTTCTTACCTCTGATACTGCATATCCACCACTGGCCTCTAGTGATTTTATCAGGTGAACTGTTGTCTCTATTGGGGTGGATCCTCTACTGTTCTGGTATCTGCCTGAAGGCTCTCCTCTGTGTTTTATCTCCATTGTTGTTGCTTGATAAGGTTTACTGCTGCTGTTTGCTGCAATTAACTGTTCTTCCCCTGAGTGTCATTTCTTCTAGGAAGTGATAGTAGTCTAATATAATATCCCTTAGCTTATTGTAAATCCAGACACCTGAACTCTGCTTGCTCACTATTAAAAGCTCTTAGGCATGAAAAAAAAAATCATTCTTTTTTGTTTTTTTTTCCCAGATATAAAACCCAGTTTTATTTGTAGGTTTCAACACTTGAGCTTTTAAAGAAAATATCAATCTGGGACTTCCAGGTATCATTGATCTCTATTTTTAGATGTGACTATGAACTGGTAAACTAACACTACCACTTTGAAATCAGTTTCAGACCAATACATGTTGCCCCTAATCATCAAAATGGTCCCATCACACAACTACCATTTTAGAACTGATATATTTAAAGTCTAAATAATTTACCTCAAACTATTTTTATAGAACTATCCCAAGGTCAAAAAGGTCTAATAAATTGGCAGATCTGAGTTATGCCTTTTTGTCACACGTTCAAAATAAATACCTGTCAAAAATAAAAAAGTATAAAAACTCTTTATATTCCCTAGAAAAATATTCACATAAAGAAGTAATAGTTTGTTTAGTCATCTCTTGTATTCCCCTATTCAATCTAGACTGTCACAATCAGGCAGGAAGAAAGCACGAGGAAATTTTTTCTGGCATCTTTTTAAAAAAATCAATCTTTTGAAAAATATTTGGTCCCCTCAACTGTCCTTTGAATCTTTCAGTCCATCTCTTCACTAACTTTTTTTTTTTTTAAACCCTTACCTTCCGTCTTGGAGTCAATACTGTGTATTGGCTCCAAGGCAGAAGAGTGGTAAGGGTAGGCAATGGGGGTCAAGTGACTTGCCCAGGGTCACACAGCTGGGAAGTGTCTGAGGCCAGATTTGAACCTAGGACCTCCCGTCTCTAGGCCTGGCTCTCAATCCACTGAGCTACCCAGTTGCCCCCTCTCTTCACTAACTTTTGATCAAAAAATTCATTTTAATTCCTATCATTCCCTGGTTCCCTCCAATCATTTTGTAGGAGTTCCTCTTAGCAAAAATACAGAGGAACTGTTGAAGCTGTGGGAATCAGTCCTTTTTTTTTTTAATACAAATCTCTAGACTAAGAATACCAAAAGAATTAGAGGCTTTTGCCTTACTTTCTTCCAGAAGCAGGATCGATACTTTCTGTTCAGTAGAAATGATCATCATATATTGGATTTTTATTTGTGAAATTTATTAAAATGGTTATTGAAGAGAATTTTTCTCTTTGCCCATTGTTCTCAGGTCTCAATCTACTATTTCCCTATTTATAGCCTCCCAGATGTGATTCTACCCTTTTCCTTTTAATCCCTAGAAATTACATGGAAAGATTTGATATTCTGGTGCTCTCAGTCTGTTCTGTATTTAGTTCTAAATATAATGATTTTACTTTAACTTTTTTTTAAAGATCTTTCATTTGTTCATGCCCTGGAGTTTACCTATGTCAATGTTTATGGCACCCATGTTTTGGTGCGTGCTGCTTATGAAACCGGAGTAGAGAAGTTCATTTATGTAAGCACTGATGAAGTATATGGAGGTAGCCTTGATGAGGTAAGTATGGAAAACTTGATATTTCATCTACTTTATTTTAAACTTCTGAAAGATGGACTTTATTTTTTTTCCCTTTTTTTATTTAGAAAATTTTTCCATGGTTACATGATTTATGATTCCCCTCCCCTTCCTTTCCTCCCCCCTCCCAAAGCTGACAAGCAGTTCCACTGTGTTATATATGTATCATTGTTCAAAACCTATTTCCATGTTATTCATATTTGCAGTAGAGTGATCTAAAAGATATTTTAAAAATAACCCAATTTCTTAGGCTAAGAGGTTTAAAAAAAAAGTAGTTCTAAAAAGCATAAGATGATAGAAATTGTCATTTATAAAATACATATTATTTCTTTTATCAGCAAATGGCTTTTCTGGCAGCTATGTATTTGTTAGATTGGATGGAAGAGAGGTTGGAAATCAAATGAGTGGTTGCTGTTACATTCATTAGATCCCAGGTTTTGAACTGGAAGAAATGAAACCTAAAAGGTCAGCTATTACAGACATTTTACAAATGAGGAAGTAGACCAAAGAGGCAAAATAACCCGCTCAGAGTCTCATAGGGAGAAAAGTGTCATGTTGGGAACTGGAACCCAGGTTGTCTAGCTCTATATTTAATGCCCCTTTCTCTGTTCCACACTATCTTTGTTTAGCATGTAATAGGCACTCTGTAAACATGTAATAGACACAAAGCCTTGAGAGAGAGCTGAAAGAGACAAAAACAGGATCTGACAAAAAAGGTCTTGGTGGGCAAGAATAATAATCCATAATGTGTAAGATGAAATAATTCTGCATAAATGTAAATTAGGCTTGTAATGCACTTGATTAAAATGAGCCAACGATGTGATATAGATGCTTAGAATGCTCATGTGGTCTCAGGCTATATCAGTGGAATACAGAGTTCAGGTCAAGAGAAATATTAAATCCATTGTACTCTGCACTAGTCAGACCACAAGTATAATATTGCACCTAGTTATGGGCACATTTTAAAAGAGTGATTTACAAACCAGAATGTATCACAGGAGAAGAATGAGAATATTGAGGAGGATTTAGACCTGAAATCATGTCAGCTGAAGTAACTGGGAATGTTTAGACTGAAAAAGGGAAGGCTTTGGAGACATAGTAAGTATCTTCAAATATTAGGCTGTGATAATTAGATTCCTCTGCTCCCCCACCCATTTTTGGCTTCAGAGGGCAAAAATAGAACTAGTGAACTGAAATTGAGGAAATTACATTTTGACTCTTTATAGAGAACTTTGAAACACATGTCTCTGCTAATACAGGGAGCTACTTCCTTTAGGTATTGAGCTCCTAGTGGTCAGGTAGCAACTAGAGAGTCACTTATTGAGAATGTTGTATTAGGGATTTATTTTTATTTATTTATTTGTTTGTTTGTTTGTTTTTTTAAACCCTTGTACTTCGGTATATTTTCTCATAGGTGGAAGATTGGTAAGGGTGGGCAATGGGGGTCAAGTGACTTGCCCAGGGTCACACAGCTGGGAAGTAGCTGAGGCCGGGTTTGAACCTAGGACCTCCTGTCTCTAGGCCTGACTCTCACTCCACTGAGCTACCCAGCTGCCCCTTGTATTAGAGATTTAAACATCAGATCTAGATACCTGATAAACTTTAAAGTGCCTTCCATTCTGAGATTTTATGTCCCTATGGTACCTATGCAGTATATTAAATGCTTCTTCAATGGTGGGCAACAATTTAGAAGTCTTAATGATAAAATATTGACATGATTTTATAACATCTGGCTGAGTTGTCAAGTTTTATGGGCAAATAATTACTCTTAATTTCTTTGCCAAGTGTGGTGATCAGAGCCTAGAGACCATGTCCCTCCAAAGCCTGCTCTCATCACTATAGAATGGTCTTGCTTTACCTCTTGTTATACAGTTTATAAAAATAGTTTTTTTAAATGTTGAGTTTAAAACATTTACTGTAGTTTAGGAGATAGCTCGTCATAATGGATAGAAAATCTGACCTTGGAGGCAGGAAAACCCGAGCTCAGATTCTGCCTCTGACTAATAAAAACTTTGTGAATCTAGACAAATCACCTATCCATTTTTAGTGCCCTAAAACAATTCTCCTAAGACTTAAGTTGCAGAAGAAGTGCGAGTCTCTATCAGAAATCCCAATGAAGGACTTCTGGGCTAAGATGGATGCACTGTAGAAGGAACTTCATGACTCTTCCTACTATTGATCACAATAAAGCATCTCAATAGGACAAAAATCAAAATCAGAAGAGGAAAGGGGAACAACCTTGAAGATAGGCAGCATTTGGACATTTCCACGCTATAAGGGGATAAAATTATACCTACCAAAGCATGAGCTGATCAACCCTGCCCCCCCCCAACACCTACTGACCTGCTGGAAGCCATGAAAAAGCAGGTTAGACCAAACCGAAAAGGAAAATCAAAAGATTATAGTTGAAAACAAGTCTTTAAAGACTAGAATTGGGCAAGTAGAAGCCAATGATCTCATAAGAGCAAGAAGTAATAAAGCAAAGTCAAAAGAATGACAAAATAGAAGGAAACATAAAATATCTCATTGAGAAGAAGATGAACATGGAAAACAGGTCCAGAGGAGGCAGTTTGAGAATCACTGGTATACCTGAAAATCTAGAAAAAAACAGAAGCCTTGCCATCATATTATAAGAAATTATCAAAGAAAATTGCCTTGACATTCTTGAACAAGAGGGCAAAATAGACAATGAAAGAGTTCATAGATCACCCCCTATAATAAATCCTCAAAAGATAGCCCCCAGAAATGTAGTTGCCAAATTCAAGAGCTTCCAAGTCAAAGAGAAAATATTGCAAGAAGCCAGAAAGAGACTATTCAGATATCAAGGACCCCTAGTCAGGATTACATAGGATCTGGCAGCTTCCACACTAAAGGACTGCAAAGGCTTGGAATATGATATTCAGAAAGGCAAGAGAATTGGGTCTACAACCAAGGATTACCTACCCATCAAAACTGACTGTACTTCCAGGGGAAATTATGGACATTTAACAAAATAGAAGATTTCCAAGTATTTGTAAAGTAAAGACCAGAACTAAATGGAAAATTTGATGTCCAAATGCAAAACTCAAGAGAAACATGAAAAGATAAATAAGAAAGAGTGAAAAAAATTTTTTTAAAAGAACTTCAGTAAGGTCACATTTTTTTATATTCCTATATGGAAAAATGATATTTGCAACAAACTTTTTACTATCATAGCAGTTAGAAGAATTATTTATAGGTAGAGGTTGGGGTACTAAGTAGTTTAAGATGATATGTTACAAAAAAGGGGGGAGAAGATGGCACCAAGAGAAACTTGAAGGAAGAAGAAAAATAGGATAAATTATACCACATAAAGAGGCACATGAGAGGGGGAGGGGAAAAATACTATTATAAAACAGAGAGGAAGAGAGTGCTAATAGGTGATACTTAAACCTTACTCTCAGTGTAATCAGTCCTGAGAGGGAAGAGCATCTAGATTCATTGAGGTATAGAATTCTATCTTACCCTAAAGGGAAATTGAGACAGAAAAACCAGTGGGGTGAATGGGGCAGGGAGTACCAAAAGGGTGGGAAAGAGAGTAGGGAATTTAATAGACCCTGAAGAAAAATAAGAGGGGAATAAGAAGGGAGGGGGTGGGAAGGGAAGTAAAATAAGGGTGGGGAATAGGGGGACTGCCTAAAAGCAAAACATTGATATAGAAGGAAATAGTGAAAGAAGAAAGGGCAGGACTAAAAGAGGAAATCAAAATGATGGGGAATACACAGGTGGTAATCATAACTGAATGTGAATTGGATAAACTCACCCATAAAACATAAGCAAATAGAGTGGATTAGAAACCCAAATCCCACCATATGTTGTCTACAAGAAACACGAGGCAGGTAAACGCACACAGGGTAAAGGTAAGAGGCTAGAGCAAAATCTATTGGGCATCCACTGAGAAAAAGAAGGCAGGAGTCACAATCATGATATTGGACAAAGCAAAGTAAAAATATGATTAAAAGTGAGAGGGAAGGTAATTACATCCTGATAAAAGGCAGTATAGACTGAGGAAATATCAGTACTCAACATGTATGCACCAAGTGGTATAGCATCCAAATTTTTAAAAGGAGAAACTATTGGAGCTTAAGGATGAAAAAGATAGTAAAACTCTACTAGTGGAGCCCCTGAACCTTCCTCTATCAGATCTAGATAAATCAAAACAAAAAATAAATAAGAAAGAGGTAAGAGATGTGAATGAAATCTTAGAAAAATTAGAGTTAATAGATATAGGGAGAAAAATAAATAGGGACAAAAAGGAATATGCCTTCTTTTCAGTGGCACATGGTACATTCACAAAGATTGACCATGTACTAGGGCATAAAAACATTGCAAACAAATGCAAAAAAAAAAGCAGAAATAATAACTGCAACCTTTTCAGATCATAATGCAGTATCAGTAATGGTACATGGAGAGGCAAATCAAAAATTAATTGGAAATTAAATATGATTCTCCAAATTCGGTTGGTTAAAGAAGAAATCATAGAAACAATAATTTCATCTCAAGATCTATGGGATGCAGCTAAATTAGTACTCAGGGGAAAAATTTTATCCCTGAGTCTATATATCAACAAATCAGAAAGGGAAGAGGTCAGTGAATTGGGCATGCAACTTAAAAAACTAGAAAGAGAACAAATTAAAAATCCCCAGATAAAATCTAAGTTGGAAATCCTAAAAATCAAAAGAGATTAATTAATTAAATTGAAAGTAAAAAAACTATTGAATAAATAAGACTAGGAGCTGGTACTTTGAAAAAACAAAATAGATAAAGTACTGGTTAATCTAATAAGAAAAGGAAAGAAGAAAACCAAATCAACAGTATCAAAGATGAAAAGGGCAACCTCATCTCTAATGAAAAGGAAATTAAGGTAATAAGAGCTATTTTGCCCAATTATATGGCAACAAATACAAAAACCTAAGTGATATGGATGAATATTTACAAAGATATAAATTGCCTAGATTAACAAAAGATGAAATAGAATACTTAAATAATCCTCTCTCAGAAAAAGAAATTGAACAAGCCATCAAGGAATCCACCAGGAAAAAAAAACAAAAAACTCATGGCCAGATGGATTCACAAGTGAATTCTATTAAATATTTAAAGAACAACTAATCCCAGTACTATATAAACTATTTGACAAAATAAGGCAAGAAGGAGTTCTACCAAATTCTTTTTATGACATAAATATGGTACTGATTCCAAAGCCAGACAGACAAAAAACAGAAAGAAAACTACAGACCAATCTCCCTAATGAACATAGATGCAAAAATCTTAAATAGAAAACTAGCAGAATAACTCTAGCAAGTGATCACAAGGATTATTCACTATTACCAGGTGGGATTTATACCAGGAATGCAAGGATGGTTTAATATTAGGAAAAACATCCACATAATTGATCATATCAACAACCAAACCAACAGAATCACATGATTATCTCAATAGATGCAGAAAAAAACCTTTGACAAAATATAATACTCATTCCTATTGAAAACCCAAGAAAGTATAGCAATAGAAGGGCTTTTCATAAAAATAATAAATCTATATATTTAAAACCATCAGCAAGTATCATCTGCAATGGGGATAAATTAAAAGTCTTTCCCTATGATCAGGAATGAAGCAAGGATGCCCATTATCACCTCTATTTTAACATTGTACTAAAAACACTAGCAGTAGCAATTAGAGAAGAAAAAGAAATTGAAGGGATTAAAGTAGGCAATGAGACTAAACTATCACTCTTTGCAGATGATATGTTGGTTGTTATGAGCAGCAGGGGGCTCAGGCAAAGCTAGTGATGGTAACTTAAATAGGGAGAGAGAGAGAGACCCTAACCACAGCTAGATATAAGTGTAGGTTTGTTCCCACACCAGCTGGGCAAGGCCTCCTTAAGAACACAAGATTCTTTGCTAGCCACAAAGTCTTAGGAATCAATCCAGCCAGGCAGTTGGTAGATGTTTCCAGGAAGTAGAATGTGACTTCTCGAAACCTTAGGTTGAAGTGAAGGATCTCCCTGGCTTGGAAAGATTAAAGCCAGCTAGATATGTTAACCGGATCTGACTGCTTGAGACTGGTTTCTGTTACTAAGATAAGTAGTTGGTTTTAAAGATTGGTTAGGCTTTAGGATGAAATGGGGTTTATTTGTAATCAAACAGAGGGTAGATAAGAGGAAATAGGAAAGGTGGGTGAAAGTACCCTAAGTGATCTTGCCTAATGTTAGAAACTAAAACAAATCTTGAAACATGAGTTATTCCTAAGGTGCAGAGTATGTGAAGGCCTTGAGGGCATTCCCCTATTCTGTTACTGTTTGTAACTGAGCCCAGAGGCTGTCAGGCCCCTGGATCAGATTGCTGTTGTTTTCCTGAAGGTAGCTGTTAACTCTTACTTGATTTAAAGGTTGTTGGCTATGCCAATAAGGTACTGATTTAGCTAGCAATGAAGGTGGTCCCTACCTGGCAGCCTAACTCAAATCTTCCAAACCACCCAGGGGCCCAGTTCCACCACCCTAACCCTTGGATGAGAGAAAGAAGTGAAGACCCCAGGTGTTTGTGGACCCAATTTATACCCTGTCCTTAACTGTCACCCTGGCACACATCCTAGGTGCTTTGCCAGGTTCTGTGTTCAAAAGTGGCAAACTGCTGATTTGCACCCACAGAAAATGGCTGCCCATTTCTATGTAACACACGGTCTACTTAAAAAAATCCTAGAGAATCAACTAAAAAGTTAGTGGAAAATCTACAACTTTAGCAAAATTGCAGGATACAAAATAAACCCACATAAATCATCAGCATTTTTGTGTATTTCCAACACAACTCAGCAGCAAGAGTGAGAAAGAGAAATTCCATTCAAAATTACCCTAGACAATATAAAATATTTAGGAATCTATTTGCCAAGACAAACAAAGGAATTATGTGAACATAACTACAAAACACTTACACACAATTAAAATGAGATCTGAACAATTGGAAAAACATTCATTGCTCATGAGTAGGATGAACTAACATAATAAAAATGACAATTCTACCCAAATTAATTTACTTATTCAGTGCCATACCTATCAAACTACCAAGAAACTTTTTACTGAACTAGAAAAAATTATAGCAAATTTCATTTGGAAGAACAAAATATCAAGGGAAATAACAGAAAAAAAAAAAGTAAAGGATGGTGGTCTAGCAGTACCAGATTTTAAACTGTACTTTAAGGCAGTGGTCATCAAAACAATATAGTACTGGTTAAGAGACAGAAGGGAGGATCAATGGAATAGAGTTGGGGTAAATGACCTTAGCAAGATAGTGTACAATAAAATCAAAGATCCCTGCTTTGGCGGGAAAACCCCACTATTTGATAAAAACTGTTGGGAAAATTGGAAAACAGTCTGGGAGAGATTAGGTTTAGATCAACATCTCATACTCTATACCAAGATAAATTCAGAATGGGTGAATGACTTAAATATAAAGAAGGAAAGTATAAGTCAATTAGGTGAACATAGAATAGTTTACCTGTCAGATCTATGGGAAAGGAAAGAATTTAAGACCAAGCAAGAGATAGAGAATATTATAAAATGTAAAATGAAAAATTTTGATTACGTTAAATTAAAAAGGTTTTGTACAAACAAAACCAATGCAACCAAAATTAGAAGGGAAACAACAAATTGGGAAAATAACAAAAACCTCTGACAAAGGTCTAATTAGTCAAATTTATAAGGAGCTAAATCAGTTGTACAAAAAAATCAAGCTATTCCCCTATTGACAAATGGGTAAGGGACATGAATAGGCAATTTTCAGATAAAGAAATCAAAACTATCAATCAAAACATGAAAAAGTGTTCTAAATTTCTTATAATCAGAGAAATAAATCAAAACAACTCTGAGGTACTACCTCACACCTAGCAGCTTGGCCGATATGACAGCAAAGGAAAGTAATAAACGTTGGAGGGAATGTGGCAAAATTGGGACATTAATGCATTGCTGGTGGAGTTGTGAATTGATCCAACCATTCTGGAAGGCAATTTGAAACACCCCAAGAGCATTAAGAGATTGCCTGCTCTTTGATCTAGCCATACCATTGCTGGGTTTATACCCCAAAGAGATAATAAGGAAAAAGACTTGTACAAAAATATTTATAGTCGTATTCTTTGTGGTGGCAAAACAGTTGGAAAATGAGGATATGCCCTTCAATTGGGGAATGGCTGAACAAATTGTGGTATCTATTGATGATGGAATACTATTGTGCTCAAAGGAATAATGAACTGGAGGAATTCCATGTGAACTAGAATGATCTCCAGGAATTGATGCAGAGTGAAAGGAGCAGAACCAGGAGAACATTGTACACAGAGATGGATACACTGTGGCACAATCAAATGCTGATAGACTTCTCTATCAGCAACAGTGCAGTGATCCAGAACATTTCTGAGGGACCTATGAGAAAGAATGCTATCCACATCCAAAGAAAGAACTGTGGGAGTAGAAACACAGAAGAAAAGCAACTACTTGATCACATGGTTCAATGGGGATAAGATTGAGGATGTAGATTCTAAACGATCACTCTATTGCAAATATTAATAATGAGGATAAGGTTGAGGATGTAGATTCTAAATGATCACTCTATTGCAAATATTAATAATACGGAAATGATACATGAGAAACCCAGTGGAATAGCTCATTGGCTATGGGAGTGGGGTTGGAGGAAGGGAGGGAAGGAACATGAATCATATAACCTTGGAAAAATATTCAAAATTAATTAAATAAACAAAAAAATCCCAATGAAATTACAAGTTATTCCTTGTCCCTACAATAATTTATCCTTGAACAAAAGCTAAAACTATCTTGTTTCAGTCCATTTAAAATAAACTTAACTATTTTATTACTCTGATGAACATGTCAGATTTGTGTAGTGCTTCATAATTCTCTTGGATAGATAGATATATTAAAAGCTCCTTGATAATCCTTTTTAAAATTAGGAATTTGATGAGTCTTCACCAAAACAACCTACAAATCCTTATGCATCATCCAAAGCAGCTGCAGAATGTTTTGTACAGTCTTACTGGGAACAATATAAGGTAAGTGTTAATTTCAAAGATTTAGGAAACAATCTGTATTGGGAACCATTAATCTTTCAGTGCTGAGCAAAGTTATGTTAAGTTTTAAAAAACAAAAACAAATTTATAATTTTCTATATTATGTAGACAAAATTGGGACCATATGTTCTTTGCACGTCAGCATACTGTTTACTTTGTTAAAACATTAGAAATAGAATTTGATAAATTTAGGGGAGAAGATGTTGTTGCAAGTACAGTGGAATATTTAAGATATTGGGAAATTCTTTAAAAACAGATAGAAATTTCATTGCTTTCAAAAAGTGCATTAATTTTAATCATGATTCAGAACTGATTGATTAGTAAACTGGCCATGGAATTTTAAAAGATTAACTTGTAAAATGAGTACACTTCTGATTGACCATTCACCTCTTAGATTAAATGCCATACAGAAAATAAGAAACATAAAATAGCATAAAGGTAACATGGCCATTCACAAAGTCGGTAGATATTTTACCTTTTAACATTTTAATACATTCAGGAAAAAGAGCTAAAACTACTGAGTCCTCATAGGGAGAGAGAGAGAGAGGGAGAGGGAGAGGGAGAGGAAGAGGGGGAGGGAGGAAGGAAGGAAGGAAGAAAGAAAGAGGGTTGCTTTGCTATTTTTTTTCTTTTCCTCTTAGGATTCCATGGTTTGATACAGTCAGAGGAATGGCAGAGCTTGTTACTTATTTTCATGCCTGTGCTTTTAGTTCCTGATAGAGTATATTGCTCAAAGTTGCTTTGTGACTCTTCTTATAGGGAGATAGGTTTGAATTATTTATTTTAACTATCCAAATTGGTTCTCTTGCATTTTAAGTTTTTCAGTGTTTTACATGGGGATGGAATGGGGAATTAGGGGTAAAGTTTTATCCAACCCCCCTTCCTCCTCCCAAATAGAAGGAATCACAGGTAAGCAAGACAGCTTTGAAAGTTACCTTTTGAATTATTAGATGTGTAAAAAGAACTTGATATCACCTGCAGTCTTCTACAATTTATCTGGAAATATTAATTTTATTTAATGTTTTTCTAGTTTAAAATAAGTTTGAAATTAAATGAAAACCAAAAGTTTAAAAATGGAAAGGAAAAAAAGGCAGAACCAGAAGATTAGATTTCATATTAACTACTTATGTTAAAAAAATGAAAATAAAGAAAAAGACTTTTGATTGGAACTTAATCTGTTATGTCAAAGTCAATTTAATTGTAGTTACTTTTCAAGGTAGCTATTTTCCTTTATTTTAATATCGTTTTGTTTTATTTTATTTTATTTTTTTTAATTTTAAACCCTTAACTTCTGTGTATTGGCTCATAGGTGGAAGAGTGGTAAGGGTGGGCAATGGGGACTTGCCCAAGGCCTCTCAACTGGGAAGTATCTGAGGTCAGATTTTGAACCTAGGACCTCCCGTCTCTAGGCCTGACTCTCAATCCACTGAGCTTCCCAGCTGCCCCCTTAATATTGTTTTAATAACATTTAAAGAAAAAATAAAATGAGGCCCTTTGTACATTACTTATTGTTTAGTAGATGGTTGCTTTTATGCTTCATAGTAATAAATTTGTCACAAAATAAATATCCACATGGATAGAGTACTATGCCCTAAAGTACTTTTTTACATATACCATCTCATATAATTCTTATAAGAACCCTGTGAGGTAGGTACTATAGGTACTAGAGGAATTATTATTCCCATTTTACAGATAGCGACTTGAGGCTCAGAGTTTAAATTGTAACAAGTATTGTTAAATATTGATCATGCCACAGAATGTGTACCTCATTTTGCATTTGTCGTTTATTAGCATTAGACATGCTTCACCATTACTATCTTAAAGTCATGATTGCCCACTAGTTCTGAAGTCTTTCAGTGTTTATCTCTTCAAAATTGTGATCATTATATAAATTGTTTTCCAGGTTTTCCTTACTTCACTTTGAATAGGTTCATACAAGTTTTCACAAATTTCTCAGGATTCTTCATTCAGTCACTTCTTAAGTCCTAGTGTGGTCTTTTATATTTATATACCACCATTGTTCATCTGTTCCCCAGTTGAGAGGAGCCTACTTTTCCCCTGGTTTTTGTTTGTTTGTTGTTTTTTGTATTTTACCACCAGCATTCTTTCCTCTCTGCTCTCTGGCCTTTATTTTCTGAACTCTAAGATGATTTTTCATATGTGAAAAGATTTGCCTTCAAATATTTTAGAGTAAAGAACAGTATTTATTTTCTCTTTTTTTCCTAGAAAATTAGACTTGTAGCACATGTAAAAATACAGTGTGTAGTAGAAGAGTGATGTCAAACTCAATTAGAAGCATTTCCCTACTGCTACATAGTTATTTAGAAAACTCCAAATGAACATATTCGATTTTGGATTGTATTATTAATTTTGTAAAACATTAATTTGGTTGGAGGACTGGTTTTGTAATAGAAGATCATTGATTTTTGGAGTCAGGAGCTAGGTTCAGATCTCCAGCAAGTCACTTAATTTCATTCAGCCTCAGTTTCCTTTTTGGCAGTTTATACATTTACTGATTTGTAATATGCAGAGAGATTGACCTAAAATCAGATACCTTTAAAAAATATACCTAGCTTTATTTTAAAAAAGCCTTAAGTTTACAGTACTTCTTTAATAACTGCACCTTTTATCCTTTGAAGTTTCCAGTTGTTATCACACGGAGCAGTAATGTTTATGGACCACATCAATATCCAGAAAAGGTTAGTTTAAGTTCCAATTAACATATTTCTAGTAATGGTTTTGCTTTTTCAATGTTAAAAATAAATTGCTTCTAATTAGTTCATGTCCAGAAACTCACTGTTATTTTTCTCTCTGCTTTTATTGCCATATTCTTGACAGATATAATGAGAGGATGCACAGTTGAAGTGCTGAGGGCATCCAGTATCTGCTCTAGTTTTAAGGATCCTAAAGTAGGTTCTGAGCTGTCGAACCCTAAATTCTCACGTTGGTTGTATTGGCTATATTGAATATAAGGTTAGACACATTAGACAGAGATTAACGTCTAAACTTAGCATATTTTATTTGATATAAAATTTAAGACAGTTTGCAGTCATTAGAGATTGATTAGCAATTTCTTTTTGTGCCCTATACATTATCTTTCTTTGACTTATTATAAATTCAGAAATAAATTTGTTAGAAGAAACCATATTTATGGGTAGCATCCTGTGAAATACGTATCTTCAAACTTTTTAGAAGCCTTTTTTTTTTCCTCTTTTGTCCAACAAAAATTGGGCATATTAAAGGATATGCTGTAGTTACTATCTATTATCTGGGACAAATCAGTGTTTTGATATAGTCTCAGGGATGTTCAGTTCCAAGAAATTGAAGGTGTATAATAGTGCCTTTTCATGGATTGACCACAGAAAAAGCAACAACAACCCCAGAATGGTTTTTTAAATACATGTTTTACATATACAAATACATACTTTTAATTATGTAGCAGACATAATGATGTTAATCCTCTGAAAGGGAATCATAACAGCTTATCTTATGGAAAAATGTGACCTTATTCTAAAATCAGAAATAATGGTAAATATTCCTTTTAGGTTATTCCAAAATTTATATCTTTATTGCAACACAACAGAAAATGGTATGTAATTTCCCTTTTTTAAATTTTCTCTCCCCCTATATTCTTGGTACATGTTGGTATTTTATGACTTTTATTAATTATCGATAATAGTTGCCACTAATTGTCATTGTCCCTTATTATTTCTCTGTTTGGAATTCAGGAATCAACTATAATTTGTTGGGTTAAATTTAGTTCTCAAATGTATTTCAATCAATAATATCAGAATTTGACCATCTATTTACCTATAACTTAATTTTACATTCTCTCTATAGACAGAACTGGATGAATTTGTAGTAAACATTTCTAATATGAAAATAGATAGATGAGTATCTCTCAAGAGACCCTAAGGAGTGTTCTGGAATTCTGATGTGATTTCAAAAAACCTGGGATAGTCATTCAAGACTTATAAGTTCACAATGGGAGGAGGTCTTTAACATTAGAATATTAGGTCCTTCCTTCCTTCCTTCTTCCTTCCTTCCTTCCTCCCTCCCTCCCTTCCTCCCTCCCTCCCTCTCTCTCTCTGCCTCTCTCTCTCCCTCTCTCTCTCCCTCTTCCTCTCTCCCTCTCTGTCTCTCCCTCTCCCTTTCCCCCCCCCCATCTTGGAATCAATACTGTGTATTGGCTCCAAGAAGAGTGGTATGGGTAGGCAATGGGGGTCAAGTGACTTGCCCAGGGTCACACAGCTGGGAAGTTTCTGAGGCCAGATTTGAACCTAGGACCTCCTATCTCTAAGCCTGGCTCTCAATCCACTGAGCTACCCAGCTGCCCCCCCTGGCTTCTTTCTTAATGTAGGGAACTCAAGAAAATATCTAGTTCCCCAATGAATCAACATCCAGGCATTTTATAGTAAAAGTGTTCATTAAGTTATGGCAAGTTACTGAATTTTATTTAATTTTTTTAGTTGCATTCATGGTTCAGGGCTCCAAACAAGAAATTTCCTTTATGCTGCTGATGTAGTGGAAGCCTTTCTCACTGTTCTAAAGAAAGGGAAACCAGGTGAAATTTATAACATAGGAACCAATTTTGAGATGTCAATTGCACAACTTGCCAAAGAATTAATACAATTGGTAAGTATATATTATAAAAGGAATTTTTACAATTGAGTTCCGACTTGTTGGAATTAATATAAAAATGAGTATTCGAATAAACCACGTGAAAGTGTATTTATAGAAGATATTATAGATATTAAAGTCACACCTTTGTATTACAGATACTTATTTGATAATAGGGAGAAACTTGAGTTAAAAACAAAAACCAATCAGATTTTTTTCCTCCTTACATTAAAAAAATAGTCTTTTGTACTTGAATTGAAGATGAGTTAAAAAGCAATGTGTCTCTCATTTTCCTATATCCAACTTTTTTCAGGGTATACACATAGTGCATGTTTCAGATGTTTTGTACTATGAATATAACTTTTGTCTTTGTTTTGGAAGTGTGTCCTTTTTTAAAAATTAATTATGTACTGAGTTCTCCTATGTTATATTTTGACTTAAATCCTTCTCTTTGACAGATCAAAGAGACCAATTCAGAATCTGAAATGGAAAATTGGGTTGATTATGTTGATGATAGGTAAGAAATGGGTTAAAATATTGGTAAAGAATTATAAGTCTTTAATATTTATAAAATCCTAAAACTTTAGGACTTAAGTCATCTGATTTCTTTTAGGTAGTTTAATCATCCCAGGTAAACAAAATTTTGTCTGGTTCATAAAGATTGGTTTTGTGCTAAATTGAGAGGCATAGGTTCTAGGAATAAGGAACTTGAACTCCACCCTGTTCATTCCACATCTAGAGTATTGGGTTTAGTCCTGGGCTCCCTATTTTAAGGACATAAGTTTAGAAAGGTGTCTAGAGGAAGGTATCCAGCATGGTGAAGAGACTTGAGTCCATGTGAAATGAGGAAAGGTTGAAGAAACTAGATAAATCTGTAGAAGGGAAGGCTTGGGATATGATAGTTGTCTTTGAGTATTTAAAGATCAGTCACACAAATTAGACTCTTTTGGTCCTTTTAGCAGAACTAGGAGCAGGGGATAGAAATGACAAGGCAAATTTATTGGAAATGAGAAATAGCTTCCTGATTCTAAGAACTGCCTCAAAGTGAATAGGCTGCCTTGGGAGATAGCAAGGGCTCCTTCATTAGAGGCATTCAGAAATAGGCTAGTTGATCCATCTGATGGTTGACTATCAGATATTTTATAGCAGCAAATACTTTTAGGTTGAGGTTGGACTACTTAACTACTAATGTAGGTGTCTTCCAACTCTAAAATTCTGTAAAGGAACTCAGAGAATCAGGTTTGAGTAGAGAGAAGAGAGAGTGGATAAAAAAAGGTTGTGAGAGAGGAATTTGAAAAATTAGTTAGAAAGGGAGACCCTGAAGAAACAGATTGAGGACTCCGCAAAGTATAGTGCCATAAAAGCCAAAGTCAGGAAGGAAAGGTGGATCAGAGAGATGAATATGGTGAACTGGATAAAATCTTTGTTAATTTTAGTGGTCTCATTAATGCTCTTTGACCACATTACAGATTTCTGCACTATTGCCAGTTTTTAGAAACTGAAAACATTCATTACAATTTACACAAAAATTGCTCTGGTTTATTCTACTGTTTTTACACTATTTCATATAGTTATTAGTAAATATATATACACTTTTGAGGTTTCAGAGGACACATTGAGATTTCAGTGATTTCATTGGTATGGATACCACCTCTCTCAAAGCAGATTGCAACACCTTTATAGCCTTGTTCTGTGCGGTTAATGCTCCATGATTCTCCATAAAGTGTACAGGGATCTAACTAACATAATAAAGACCTTCCTATTGTTTGTTTTGTATTTTGTAGACACCAATCTACTGCTCAGATTGTTGTTATCTTGTTCCTTATTCCCTCAAGAACAACTTTCTTTTATTATCATGGTAATTTACTATGATGTCCTTTATACCACTTCTGTTATTACCCTTTTCAGTAATGTTACATTCTGTTCACCTCCACTGTGAATCTTTCTTGGATTATCTAAAACAGAATTGATGCATAGCATTCTGTGACTTTCTCCTCTTCCACTAGTCACTGTGGAGGCCAGGAGGAGCTTATATCAACATAGCAACATTCATTACTTAGTGCTTGTTTTTCTAGTAAAGGGGTACTTTTTAGAATAGTTTTCTTACATGCATAAAATATATTGTTACAATAGGTCCCTGATCCCCACATTAAGAACTCCTGCTCTTTTACTTAACTCTTTGGACAATAATTGTAGTCTTTTGGTCATAAATAAATGAGCAAACACAGGAAAATTTTTGACCAAAATTTATCCAAAAATTTTTGATTTAAAAAATATCAAGAATGTTAATGGTACTTCAGATTCTGAGTTCATGATGGTGTCATCATGGGCATTTTATATCACTTGAAGTTATAATTGATAATTCTGTATTTATTTTAAATTTAAATGCCTTTTTTGTTAATTTTGTTTTTTAGACCTTCCAATGACATGAGATATCCTATGAAATCAGAAAAAATGCATGGTTTAGGATGGAGACCTAAAGTTTCCTGGAAAGAAGGAATAAAGAAAACAAGTATATATTTTTTTTCTGGCTTTTGGGTTAGGAATTTAAAGAAAAGGAAGATGCAATGTACTGTAGAACTAGATTTTAATATTAAAATATTAGAATTTTAGATGTTATACATCCCTGCACAAACAAGAATGCTATAGTATTTGCCAACAAATTGTCATCTAAATTCTGCTTAAAGACATCTAATATGACTGTGATCCTGGGCAAGTCACTTACCCCTCATTGCCTATCCCTTATTGCTTCTCTGTCTGCCTCAGAACCAATACATATTATTGATTCTTTTTGTGTGTGTATGTATAAATATCTTCTTATATATTTATTTATCATGCAGAAAACACTTCCATATTGATCATTATTGTAAGAGCACGCTCATAAAAACCAAAACCCCAAAATAAAACTGTAAAAACATTGATGATAATATGCTTTGATCTGCATCCATCCAACTCCAGCAGTTCTTTCTCTGGAGGTAGATAGCATTTCTTCAGGATTGTCTGAGATTTTTGCATTGCATTGCATTGCAGAGAGTAGCCAAGTTTTCACAGTTGTTCATCGTGTGATATTGCTGTTATATGTATGATGTTTTCCCAGTTCTTATTTTGCTCTGCAAAAGTTCATGCAGATCTTTCCCAGCTTTTTCTGAATCATCTTGCTTATCATTTTTTTTATAGCCACAGTATTGATTCTAAGACAAAAAGGTTAAGGATTAAAAAAAAAAGACATTTGATAAAAGGATACATACTATACCTCTCCTTTCCCCTTCCCTCCCCCAACTGTAGGATCCTCAATTTATCCTTATTAAATTTCATCTTTTTATTTCTTAGAAAGGATAGAATAATGAGCTTAAACTTCTGGGGTACTAAAACTGTTATCTATCATACTAGCAGGACCTTTCAACTTCATGGCAGCCATAATTTCAATGTTCGCTCTGTTTTCACCAGAATCATTTATAAAATTTATATTTATAAAAATGTTGAACAGAAGCTGACCAAGGGCCAAAACTTGTGATGTTCAATTAAATCTAATCCTCCAGACCAACATTGATCTATTCATTAATCACCACATTTTAAGTCTGGTCATTCACCATGTACTTTAAACATTACAACTTTGTCAGATGCCTCATTATAACCTTTTTCCTTTGATAAGTTGGTTGGGGGAATCTGACTTCATTGACATGAGGAGGTTCCCTCCTCCAGTGCAGATCAGCAGCTGTCCTGTAACTTAGGATAATAAAAGAGTTACCTGAGATACTAAGAAGTTAAATTATTTATCCAAGATCATAGCTAGTTTGTTTCAGAGGGGAAATTTGAACCCAGGGCTTCCTAACTGAGGCTAGTCTTCTCTCTAGTGGGCCATGATAAATTGATTGTCTATATCATTGTTTTGATTTACTTATGTAGTAACCCTGTTGAAAAAAAAGAAATAAGGTTTTTGTAGTGTCATTTGTTCTTTTGAGGACCTTCCTGTTATACATCCCCCTCTCCCTTTTAAGTGCCTACACATTATTCCTTCAATAATCCTTTTTAGAATTTTACCTATTAAATGAGGTTAATAGTTTATCTCCCTCCTCTCCCCTCCCCCTCTCTTTTGAAAATGTGGATGTTAGGCCTACCCAGCCCTGCAGCTTTTTTCCTGTTCACCAGGATTCTGTGAAGATGACCAACAGAGATTTAATAATCATATCTATAGGTTTTTAGTAACTGGGGATGTATTTTACCCATGCTATTTCATATAACCATTACCTGTAAACCATTCCCCTGGATGGATAAAATAGAAGCAAAAGAGGAGTGAAGTAGTTTTTTCTCCCTGTGTGCCTTAATCATCTTCCTAGCCAAATTAAGCTGAGATACTGTGACTTTCTTGATATCATCCTCTTGCCCTCCAAAATAGATTTTATTTTATTTTTAAATTTAATTTTGTTTGTTGCATTTAAAAATTGACTTTATTTTTGCAGACATTATTTTTCCCTTGTGTTCCTTCCCTTCCCCCAATTGAACAATTTAAAAAACTACTCATTAGAAATACTTAGTCTAGCGAGGGCAAATTCCCATATTGGCCATATCCTCTTGCCTCAGATCTGAAAGGCCAATTTTTCCTTGTTCTTCTGATTTGTTTATGTTATCTTTTATATTTAAGTCACATGTCCTTTTGGGCATATTTTGGCATATGATTCTGAGGTATTGATCTGTGCCTGTTTTCTGCAAAACTGTTTTGCAAATGGCCCAGAAAAGAGTAGTGTCAGTGGGGGAGACCATTACTTCTTGACTACATTTATTTAAACTTATAAAAAATCTATTCTTTCAAAAGTCCTTAGTACATATCATACTCTGCCCAGTGATCAGGAGGACTAGTCATCAACTTTTCAGCTGATTTTTAAGTTTTTTTAAAAATAGCATTAAATATTTTAGTAGATGACTAAAGAATTATTCCATATATCTCAGAAAATTCTTAGATAAACAATTTTAAGTTCATATCTATATGTCTATAAGACTCTCTGTGGAAATGTTGTAGTTTGCATATTTATTCTTGTCTAAGGAGTAAACATGACCTAATGAAAGTATGAGATGTGGAGGCAGCAACATAGTAGTTCTCTTTTGTCACTATCTGTCTGACTGTGAACAAGTCTCTTAATTTCTCTGAGCCCCACTTTGCTCTGTAGTAAAATGGGAGTAATAATACCTGTAGATTTAACTCCTTGTGATATTCATGAGAGTCAAAGGAGATCATGTATAGTGGGTTGTTTTTTTTTTTATATTTTTTTTAAACCCTTAACTTCTGTGTATTGGCTCCTAGGTGGAAGAGTGGTAAGAGTGGGCAATGGGGGGTCAAGTGACTTGCCCAGGGTCACACAGCTGGGAAGTGTCTGAGGCCATGTATAGTATTTTGCAGATGCTAATGTGTTATATATATTCACATATATATAAATAAATAAAATGTGTGTATGTGTGTGAGCCATTATGCTTATTGTTACAGATAGAATGCACCCAAAGACATAAAAGAATCTTGGTTCAGGACTTACAGTAGTTAGTTAAGAAATAACTTATGCAGAATTCAGAAAAAGCCCACTTTTTAAAAAATGTCAGGTTAATGGAGAGAATAAAAAAAATAACTTTTGAAGACTTGGTTTAAAAAAATTTCAACAAAATCATTTTGAACTATTTTTCAACTTATTAAAAGTGCTTATAAATTTTAGTTTACTCCTAATTCCCCTGAATAATACTATCTCCTATAATTGGACAACTCACCTCCCAGTTTGGGGATGGATAGGTTAAGAGACACACACATACACACACAGTATGTATCTATTGCATATTATATACACACATATATTTATATAATATGGAAACACATCAAATGCTAGATAATTAAAAAAAATACTTAGCAAGTTGATTTTTCCCCTAATTTTTTTATATAAAGAATTTTTTTAAAGGCAGTAAATAATTATGGCAGTTAGCACAATAACCTTCAAGCATTATGTGCTTAAAAAAATTAAAATTAAAATTCTTTTTTTTTCTTTTTCATATCAGTTGAATGGTACAAAGAGAATTTTCACAACTGGAAGAATGCAGAAAAAGCTTTGGAGCCCTTTCCTGTGGAATAAATGTTTTTACCGTAAGAAACATTTATGGGAGAGAGAAAGGAAGAAAATTATTTCTACCTCATAGATACTTGATATGAATTCAAGTTTCCAGTCAGAATCACCTTTCCTTTTGTTTTTGCACAAAGTCTCAAAGACAAAGTTATGTTATAAATAATAGTATTCTCAATTCTTGGTAGAGTTAAATTAGGAGCTGGCTTGATGGAATTTTGTCTTACTCCTGTCAACCATATTCCCCTGAAAGGATGATGTTACTTTCCTGTACAATAGGAAAAACAGTGGGCAGCAATAAGTGAATGTGGAGAAGCACACCTTAGAGATGTATCTCTTGAAAGTTCCATCAACTAGAGGCCTGCTTCCCAATGCTATACTGACCCAGAAATGAATCATGGCAGTGGGGGAGACATTACTTAAAGGGCTTTGTCCTCTAGTCTTACACAAAAGTGAATATGCTACAGATCTACTTCCCCTTACAAATTTCGGTCTTTAGTTAATACAGAGTAAATTTTTATCTTAATTCAAGTTTGAAATTCCATTATATGGTTTGCAATAAAATGAGAAATACCTGTCTCTACATAGCAAAAAAGATGGGACAAGATGAAAGCATTTCAAGCACTTTTAAATTTTGGTACTTGATTTTTAATAATTCATTAACTTCAATAAAGTTTACTGTGCAATTTGAAAACTTCTAAAAGAATATATTTTTAGAAATAGGAATGTAAGATTTATATAAGTTTTTGAATTAATTATTTTAACTGCAAAAAAACCATCTTGAGAAAAAGGAATGTATTGCAAGTCTAGCTTTCATTTTGTATTTATGAAATTATGTCATATAATTATGTCACATTAATGTTTTAATGAGATATACATGCTTTTATTCTATTTTCTGTTTAAAATACAATGAGCCTTTTGTATAGATGTTCACATGACATTTTATATATATTCATGACCAAAAATGTACAGCTTAGCCAACTTAGGTTAAATGATGCTGGAAATGTAAAACATTTATTCAACAGATATTTTTGGAGTATACTTTGTACGTATCACTGAACTTAAGAAATATTACAAATCAGTGTTATTTTTTAAAGACCAACAAATTGTTTTTGTTTTTAATTTTTAGAATTATTTTTATACTTTTATTAAGTTCAGGTCTTTTGCTATCCTGGTTAACATTAAGTCTCAACAAAATTGGCTTATTACAAAAACACATTCATTGTAAAATTATTTAGATTTTTAATATTTATAAAATTATGTCCACATAAATAACTTTCTATTAAAGCATTTTTACCATTTCTCTTGTCTCATTGAATTATTTTTAAACATCATTTAGCATTTATTGATTACTTAAAATACAGTTGTAAGTTATAAAATACAAATATAAATGAGGCAAATAATACTCTTCTATTGTGAGAGTTGGGAGTTGATAAGGGAAAAGGCATATAAAAGCTGGAACAAAATGTCTGCATCTACCTGTGATGTAAATCTAGCATATCTTGACTTCTTATGGAGATCAATATTCGGGGCAGAAATCTCATCAAGCCATTTCTGAACTGTCATCCATAAAGGTATATAAGCTTCCCAAAACTATGGCTGTTTTGAAGGCATTTTTTCTGGGGATTTCACTTGAGAAGTGAGATCAGCAATTGGTGACTCATACTTTTTATGAATACCTGCCTTTTCTTTGTAAATACCCCAAAGCTCTTAGAAAATGTTTGCTCTCAGAAGCCATCTAAACTGATTGGCTTATAAATGAAACTGGACAATAATGATGTGGGTGCTTCCCAAATACTACCCCACAAAGCATTGTGTGTGTGTAGAGTTCAGATACTGAGGAAAAAAGGGTATTCTGTCTTTGACACTAGCTTTACCAGGATAATGTCTTCAATAGGAGATGCAAAGAAGCGTGGATGGGCTACCTTCATATCTACACATAGGACGCAAATACCCAAACCTACAAAGCTGGTCCTGTATCAACCCGATATCCCAACCACCTATCTCCCTGGGTTGATGTGAGGATTAAAGGAGATAACTGCAAAACTCTCAGCACAGTTTGCCTGGCACATAGTAAGTGCTATATAAGTGGTTGCTATTATTAATCATCTGCCTCACTCAGCCTCTATCAATGGTAGTCTGGGCTCATTCCTTAACAGAGAGCCTAATCCGCACCACTTCATTACTTCCTCATCCTAGTCATTGCCCTCCAGGACAACGATGGGCAAATACTGCTCCCCATCCCCAGCTGCCTGCTTCCTTACCTCCATACACCTCAAACCTACTCTTCTCCCTACTCACTGTCCCATTCCAGATCTATGTACGTCTAATGTGCTCTTTGGAATACCTGCTCCCTAATGAATACTTTTCCTTCCATTCTAAGCCTCTCCCTTTCTCATTTTCTTCTGGCAATCCCTGAGACCTGGCTCCCTCCTGTTATCTTCCTCTTGCATCCTTGACCACCCTTTCTGGCACTGAATGATTACAAATACAAATACAAAAGAAGCATCATTTTGGTCATACTTTACTGATTGTGATAGAGGAGTTGGAATATTACTTGTCCTGTAGAGCATAAAATATGAATTAGGAAATAAACTTGGATAGTATAAATCTCAAAGGAGGAGAGTTTGCTGAGTGAAGGTGGTAAAGTGAATCTGGAAATGGCGGTGGGGAACAAGCTGTCAAATCCTTGATCACCTTCCATCTCCAACAGTGTCCCTATTGTCAGCTTCATTCTCTTGGTAATGTTTTAATTTCTGTTATATATCAGCTCCTTCCCTACTTTCCAAAAACACACCCATATTTTCCCCATCCTTAAATAACAAAAAAGTCTCATCTGGTCCCCTGAGTCCTGCCCACTTATTCTCCCTTTCTGGCTCTCATGCTTCTCCTTCCTGACTGCTCTTCAGTCTCCTTTGTGAGATTTTCATTTTTCCCACTAACTTTGGTATTCCCCAATGCTCTATCTTGGGGCCTCTTTTCTTTTCATCTACATTCTCTTAATTTGGTGATCTAATCAATCCCTCTGGATTCAGTTATCTCTAGTCTGAATCTCAGATCTATCTATCCAGTCCCAAACTCTCTTAAGCTTCATTCTCACATGGCTAACTTTCTCACATCACCAATTGCCCCATGAACATCTGGAATAGATTATATGTCTCATAGACATTTCAAATTCAACATGTCCAAAAATAACTTGTGATCTTTCTCACCACCCCATGCTTTTTTTTCCTGGGTTTTATACATGTATTATCACACAAAACATTTCCATATTATTCATTTTTGTAAGCAAATAATCTTATAGAACCAAAACCCTAAAATATAGACCCAAATAAACAAGTGATAAAACCTATGTTTTATCTGCATTTCTACTCCCACAGTTTTTTCTGTAGAGGTGGAGAGCATTCTTTTTCATAATTCCTCAGAATTGTCCTGGATCATTGTATTGCCGTCAGTTGCAAAGTCTATCACATTTGATCATTCCACAGAATCGTAGTTATTGTGTACAATGTTCTGGTTCTGCTTATTTTAATCTGCATCAGTCTATTAAGGTCTTTCCAGCTCTTTCTGAAATCATCCTGTTCATCATTCCTTACAGTACAAGAGAATTCCATCACCATCATATACCACAATTTGTTCAGCCATTCCCCGATTGTGGGATATCTCTTTAGTTTCCAATTCTTTGCTACCACAAAAGGAACAGCTATAAATATTTTTGTACAAATAGGTTCTTTCCCATTTTAAAAATTTATTTGAGATACAGACCCTGTAGTGGTATTACTAGATCAAAGGGTATGTATTTTAAAGCCCTTTGGGCATAATTCCAAATCATCCCCCAGAATGGTTAGATCAGATCACAACTCCACCAGCAATGCATTAATGTCCCAAATCTCATGCTTTGATAATAATAATAGTACTTACCTCCCAGAGTTATTATGAGGATTAAATGAAGTAATATTTATAAGATGTTTGCAAACCCCAAAGTACTATATAAATGCTACCTAGCAGTTATTAGTGATTCCCCACATTCCCACCCCTCATAAAAATCAATACTTTGACATGGTTTCTGATATTCTTAGCAGAATCCATGCAATAGACGATTATTGTTTGGTCATTTTTCAGTCTTGCATGACTCTTCATGATTTCATTTGGAGTTTTCTTGGCAGAGATACTGGAGTGCTTGGACATTTCCCTCTCCAGCTCATTTTACAGATGAGGAACTGAGTCAAATCTGAGTTAAGTGACTCATCTAGAGTCACACAGCTAGTAAGTGTCTGAGACCAGATTTGAACTCAGAAAAGATGAATCTTCCTGACTTCAGGCCCAGGGCTCTACTTACTTCACCACCTAAGTATTCAGACAAAGATGTTAGTGTTAAACATATGGTGGTAAAGTAAGATATTAAGATTTGGTGTTCAAACTCAGAAACAACTGTGATCCTCTGGCTTAAGTCTGCCAAAGCAACATAAAGTTGGAAAGAATTCAGAGACCAGTTAAGACAGGCTTATTAGCCTGCCTATATTCTGGAGAAATAAACATTTCTTTTCTTTTTTTTTTTTTTTTTAAATCTCAAAGGGAAAAATGACAGTTAAACCTTCACTGGTCATCCATACCAATATTTAACTTTGAGGTCATTATTCCTCATGTAAGGAAATTGGAACTGTTGCTTAGTGAAATGCATTCTCTTTTTCACATGTCTACTTTGGAATCTAAAATATTCTTGTTTACTTGCTTTGTTAGCTTCTTGATAATCATTGTTCTAATGTATTGATCTGGGGCTAATTTTGGCAAGGGAAGAGAAATTTGAATCATCAAGTTCAGATGGTAATCTTTATCCCTTTTCTAGGCTGCAAACAAAATCCCTTATCCAATTTCTGAAAATTATGTATTTTGTTTTTTTGGTCTTAAAGACCAATCCATGCCTGTATTTCTATATCTTTAGTCCAGGAATAAAAACACTGCTGAAGAATATCTATAAGAATTAAGAAATATAAGAAAAAATAATGCTAACAAATGAAAATAACTAAAAGGAACATAACCAAAAAGAGCCCTTAAGAAAAATTTTAATATTTTCAGCAAGAGTTTAAACATGACAGTTATTTATAACTTTGGAGTCACACAGTTCAAATTATTTCCAGAAATAAACTAAAAATGGAAATATAACAAGGATTTACTCAAAGAAATATACCCTAGTGTTCTAAATGAATTCAACATCTTACATTACAAATATTTCTGTTATCTTTAGGGGGCAAGAAAGAATAACATCTTATAGCTAAAATGAAATCAGTTTTAAATTCTCAGTAGTTGAAATTATAGTTTGCTAAGCTAATGAACTAATCAAGCCACAGTTTTAAATGGTGTTACTACAATATTCTAATTACTGCAATCTGATTTTCCTCATCGCCTGTGAAGGTCAAAATTGAAGGTCTGAATCAACAAGAAATTTAAATGTCGAGTGGAAAAGCCATGTGAAACACTTTGTCTCGTGAATACCAGAATAATAGAATCTTGGAGTTGAGAGCAAATTCGAGGTCATCTTCAGCTCTCTTACTCTATGTGGGAATTGCCTTTAGAACAGGGATTCTTTTTTTCCCCCCAAATGGAAGATAGCTAGTTCCAAACAGTGGCCTCGATCCCAACGTCCATGTCTGTTTTTTTTTTTTAATTTAAATTTTGAATATTTTCCCATAGTTACATGTTTCGTGTTCTTTCCCTGTCCCCCCACCCCTCCCAAACCCCCAGAGCCAACTATCAATTCCACTGGGTTTTACATGTATCATTGATTAAGACCTAATTCCATTTTATTGATAGTTGGACTAGAGTTATTGATTAGTGTCTACATCCCCAATAATATTCTGACAGGGATTCTTAAACCGTATTTTGTGCCATAGATCCCTTCTCAGAACCATGTTTTTAAGTACATAAAATGCATAGAGTTGTGAAGACAACCAATTTTATCAGAATAAAGATGTACTTTTTCCTACCCAAGTTTACTGATTCCCATTATCTTTCCACATCTCTTTCCTGTTTGTATTCACCTGAATTAACTAATTAGTTAGAATCTTGTGCAATTCTAACAACTTTTGTGATCCCTAAATGCATAGTGTCTCCTCTAAACATTCTCCCTATAGATTTTCTTTATCCTTCATCAGCTATAATAAAAATAATGATAATAATCAGCATTTATATAGTACTTTATATATTTATAAGTTATATATAAATAGATATAAAATAACTTAATTAGATGTATATATAACTAGTATTAGGTATAAGGAGGTATAAATAACTAGTATTTATATGGTATATATTTATTAAAATATATTAATAAATAAAATGTATTAAAGTATATACTTATTAAATATATAAAATTTATTAAAGGTATATATTTATAAGGTTTATATTTATTAAAATTTATTAAAGTATATATTTATTAAAATTAAACTATATTATATATTTATGAAATATATAATATTAAAGTATATATTTATTAAAATATTTATATTATTATAAACTAAATATATATTATAAAGAGCTTTATAAAATACCTCATTTTATCCTCACAACAAGCCTGGGTGGCAAATGCTATTATTATCTATTTTGCAAATGAGAAAACTGAGGCAGACCAAAGTTTGCCTAAGGTTACACAGTGAGTAAGTGTCTGAGGTAAGATTTGAACTTAGGTCTTACTGACTCCAGATCCAGCACACTATACACTATGGCACTTAGCTGACAGAACTGTGACTTTGATTTCTTTCACCATTTTTTTCTTCCTAAACTAATCTTTTCTATGAAAACTGATCTCTAAGCCTGAAAATCTGTACTGAGATATCTATTGTGTATACTGTCATACGTGTGAAATTAACAGAAAACTAGAACCCATTAGCTGGCACATCTGCATTAAGAAAGAACATCAAGTCATGGGAGGGGGAGACCGCATGGTAAACTGAAACACTGGCTTAAATGAATGGGTGGGCAGAAATCCCTGACCTGATAAGCGGTGGGTGGTGTGGCATAGTTAGTTGCCTGGATGTCCATATACAGGACCTGGCCTGCCCAATTAAAAAGCCAACTAGGCGTAACATCCTTGGCCATATAAGAGCCGGGGGAAGTGAGAACTGGGGGTGTGGGGGGGGTCTTTTTTTGCTTGGCTCCTGTCCTGAACACAAGCAAGAATTTTTCTGTCCTGACCACGTGCCAGGGCTAGTTGGGAATCTGGGACTTGAAGAAGAAGCATGGCTGGAAGACTATGCTACTTAGAAAGATCTGGTAATATTATTCTTTTTCTCTTTCTCTTTTACTCATTCCCTTCCACAGTAATACAGGTTAGTAATAATGAGGGTCTCTAAAGAACATGTTAGAAGTGTGGATACAGGGGACAGGATAGATGCAAGAAATACTGTGAAGATGAAATCCACAGACTTTGGGAACTGATTGGATAAGAGGTAAAAAAAAATCGAGTGTCAAGTATAACCTTAAAGTTTTGAACATTGGGATTGAATGAGAGGTTATGGTTATAGTCCTGACACAGTAAAATCAGAAGGAGTGGGTTAAAGGGGAATGGTAAATTCAGTTTAGGAGATAGAAATGCCTCGTAGGCAGGTGGAGATATGGGTCTAAAATTCAAAAGAAAATTCAGGACAGACTTGGAAATCATCTACTTGGAAGTAGCAGTTGAAGCTGTGGCAATGGATGAGATTGCTGAGGGAAAGTGTTGAAAGAAGCAGATCAAGGACAAATTATTGGGGTTAGAGGGTTGAAAAAATGCATAAGGAAACAGCGGAAGAGATAGGGAGAGAGGAATACAAGGGAAACCATCTCTGAAGTCAAGGGAGGAGAGGGGGAGTGATCAAGAATGCCAAAAGTTACAAAGAGGTAGATGAAGATGAAGATTTTGAAATACCTTTTGCATTTGATGACTAGGACATTTGTACCCTTAGGTAAAACAGTTTCAGCTGAGTGGTGAAGACAAATCCTAAATTGTTAGCGACTGAGTCGAAGTGTAGATGGTGAGGTTGTGGAATTGTTGGCTGTTGACTTTTTTAAGATGAACATATGGAGGAGGAAGAAAGATGGTAGTTAGATAGACTAAGCTTCATAGGGAGATGCTTTTTAATTTTTTTTGAACTGAGAAGACCTGATAGCATTCATAAAGAGATGGGAGGGAGTCAGTCAAAAAGGAATTTGAACATAGATAAGAGGAATGACTGCTATACCTGGGTCCTGTGGTAGGCTTAAGGGAATGGATTCAACCAATTGACCAAGTAGCATTTATTAAGCCCTTATAGATATTAAACAGATTTGGAAACAATAAGACACACGCAAAAATAAATAATTCCTATCCTCAAGGGGTTCACACTGTAATGGGGAAAAGAACAGGTACACATATATGGGAAAATATTCCAAATAAAATATAAGGTAACTTCAGGTTGGGGTCAGACACTTCAATATCAGGAAAGGTCCCATCTAGGAAGAGGCATTGAGTAAAACTCTGAGGGAGGTGAGTGATTCAAAGAAGTGGAAATGAGGAAGGAGCACATTCCAGGTATGGGGTACAGTCTACATGCAAAAGCCAAATAACCTGAAATGAGTGGAGGCCTGAAAATAGGATAGTGAGACCACAGAATGTGTGGGGAACAGTAATGTGTAATAAAGTATGGGAAGGTGGTCTGGAGCCAGATCAGGAAAGACTTTCAATACTAGATCTGGGGACTGGAGCAACAGTAGGGCGATAGGCTAGACATTTTCTCTACCCTCTTTTACATTCTTCTACTTTCACTTTTTCCACCACTTTGTAAATAAAACTATTGAAAGTCAATTTGGCTTGAGTTATAATATTTTTAAATTGGCGACCACAGTATTATCTTAAAATTCTCATATATTTAGTCCAACCACAAAATTTAATTCATTCTATTTCTCTGAAAAGCAACATTAGCCACTCTTTCTCTTTGGCCCCTGCCTTCCTGGGAGCAGGACCACTCTTTTCCCAGCTCTGCTCTTCTGGCATCTCTGTGTGTTGGCATTTCCCTTAGTCACATTGCCCTAGGGATGGGGGCTGAGTCTATGAAGATGCCTTTCGAATTGGCTGTTGTAAGGGCTGGAGATGGAGAGAGGAAGTTAGCCTTTCCTGAGGCCACTGCCCAAGAGGTTTTCTTTTACTTTGATTTACCAAGCTTCTTCCCAACAGAAAACTACTTCTGGCCCATACTCTGCTGAGGTCTGAATTTATTTAATCTTCTCTCTGCTTTGGATGAACGATCTAAAGTTTTGTTTCATTTGAGTCCTAATCTGAGTAAGAATCACAGCACATAAAAAGTCTCCCTCGCTTTCTGTACCTTTGGATACCCATAATCCTACTCTGCTACTTTAAATCCCCTCATGGACAAACACAGACATCTTGGAAAAACTGGGTTCTTTTGAGAATGCCCAGCAAATAAAGAAAAGACACGGACCCTCAAAGAAATGAGAAATGGGACGTAGATTCAGGGAAAGAGTCAGGTAGAGGGGAGAGACTAAGAGAAAGGAGTTTCTTCAGTTTTATTCTGAGCATCAGAGATAGCCATGGCCATTCTTCATTGGTGCTGAATGGATCTACTGTTTAAAGATCACATTTCTTCCTCTGATATCCACCTGGGGGGAAGCAGTGCATTTGTACCCATTTGGCTTCTTAGGAAATTTCAGTTCTCCCCTCTTCCCCCCACCCCCCAGACTGGGAGATAGCTATCTCATGATATCTTTGGCAACAGCTTCACACACGCACAGATAGGGAGAGTCCAGTTATGGGTCTCTATATAAAGAACATGGAAAACCTTGAATTTTATCTCTATCTCCAGTGCCTTGTCCCATTTTAGCACATAGTAGGTGCTTAAAAAATGTTTATTGATTGATTGATTAGATTTAGCTGAGAGCACAGCTAGGTAGGTGGCTCAGTGCATTGATTGAGATCCAGGCCTGGAGATGGGGAAGTCCTGGGTTCCAATCTGGTCTCAGACAGTTCCTAACTATGTGACCCTGAGCAAGTCACTTAACCTCCATTGCCTAACACTTATGGCTCTTCTGCCTTGGAACCAATACACAGTACTGATTCTAAGACAGAAGGTAAAGGTTTAAAAAGAAAGGAATTAGCTGATTTAGTATTAAAATCCCAGAGATCCCTTTGTCTTTGAACAAAAAGTAGAAGGAAAGAAATTTCTCTTGCTGATAAGTGGAAACTGAGAGAAAAAATTCACTGTGCCATCTAAGTTGCCCCTGAGAAAAGGAAATATTGTCAAACAGCCTCACTGAAGAAGGAAGGTAAGTCATCTATTATGAATATGGGGCATGAGGGTGCATTTGGAGCTCAGAAGGCAGAAACAAAACTTTGGAAAAATAGCTGTGGATTAGGACCTGGTTTCAAATGGGACCTCAGACACTGTCTAGCTTTGTGACCCTGGGCAAGTCACTTAACCTCAGTTGCCTAATCCTTGCTGCTCCTCTGCCTCAGAACTGATAGTATAGATTCTAAGACAGAAGATAAGGGTTTAAAAAAGTATGTAGCTATTGAGAAAGAAAGAAGCTGATAAGAGTAGACTATTAAGATTCTTAACCAGCATAAAGGGCCTCTCTGAAGGTACAATATATAAAAGCCTTGACTTTATTGTTAACTTCCTACTACTGTGGATAAGTCCTTGGATAAATTCTTGGATAAGTCCTTGGATAAGTCATTTAACTTCTCTGGGCCTTGGTTTGTTCATCTGTAACAGGAGAGTTGGAGTGGATGTCCTCTGAGGTCCCCTCTAACTCTAAATCAATAAGTATGAATTTGTCGTGAGTGTAATCAGCTTAATTTTGCGATTTCA
>NC_058132.1:531103785-531189528 GCF_016433145.1 Gracilinanus agilis
TCTCTCTCTCTCTCTCTCTCTCTCTCTCTCTCTCTTTTTCTCCCTCTCTCTCATCCTATCTTTACTTTCTGTCTTAGTATTAATTCTAAGACAGAAAAACAGTACTGTTTAAGTGACTTACACAAAATCATACAGTTAGGAAGTATCTGAGGCCACATTTAAACCCATGTCCTTTGGGCTCCAAGCCCAGCACTCTATCCCTTGTGCTGCCTAGTTGCCACTTGCAATAACCTCTCAACAGTTTTCCCACAACCCCTCTGTCTCAGTCTGTCTCTGTCTTATCTATTTTTTCAGGGCTACTTTCTTTTCTCCTCATAAGATCCTATACTGATCCACATAAATTAGTGGGATAGCTTTTGTGAAACTCTCTTTTTTTTGTGTCAACTGTTTGAATTTTGACCCCTTCTTATTGGAGATCATATTTTGACTTCAATCAATAAATACTTTTCAATCAGTGCTGATTGATTATATATAAGACAAATTTATCCTAAAAAATACAAACACTCACAAAATACTATTTTTTGCCTTCCATGAGTTTATAGTTGGTTTTTTTTTGAGTGAAATTGAGTGAAAGGAGACACAAAGAAAATTTAAGTAGTAATTTTGTTGTTCAGTCCTGTCCTTTTATGACTTCCTTTGGCAAAGAGACTGGAATGATTGGCCATTTCCTTATGCATCTTATGTTAAAGGTTAGGAAATTGATGCAAACAGGATTAAGTGACTTGCCCAGGGTCACACAGCTAGTATCTGAAGCTGGATTTGAAGTCAGGTCTTCTGACTCTAAGCATGGAACTTTATCCACCATACCACCTAGCTCAGTGATGGGCAAACTACAGCCTGTGGGCCAGATGCGGCCCCCTGAAATGTTCTATTCCATAGTTGACATTATTCCTAATCTGACAAATACAATGAGTAGGATACAATACAATGAAATTTTGAAAGAGTTGCCTTAGAAACAGATTGACAGATGAACATTTCCTTTCCTTTGGCCCCCTCTTTAAAAAGTTTGACCATCACTGACCTAGCTGATGTTATGCTTCCCCATAACTTCTAAGTAGTAATTGAAATTATCAAATAACAAAAGAAGACTATCACAAAAGAATTGCGTTTGTCACAGGATATGCATTCAATAAATAAATCAATTGATTCTTTCCTGTACAATAGCATCAGCTAACATTTACATAGTGCTTTAAAGTTTGTAAAGTTTCGAACTGTTTTCTCATGAATTCTTGTCACTAGAAAAGGTCACCTAAAACTGGTGATTTCAAGTGTGGTTTCCAGGACCCTCAGATTACTAAATGGCCAAGAACTATGCTTAAACTAAGAGTCAGTCTGGGGCATTAGGATTTTTCTTTTTTAGTTTAAGAACAAAGAGTACATGGGATCATAGACTTAGAGCAGTGGTTCCCAAACTTTTTTGGCTTACCACCTCCTTTCCAGAAAAAATATTACTTAGCACCCCCTGGAAATTACGAAACTATTTATTGAACTCAGAATAGAATGTAATGCAAAAAAAGTGTGACCATCACCGGTTCCCTGGATCACTGTAGCGCCCACCAGGGGGCGGTGGCGCCCACTTTGGGAATCACTGACTTAGAACATGACACTTAACTCTCTGAGTTACAAACTGAATTTACCAAAAAGGGTAAGATGAGATCTCATAAGGTTATTGTGAGTTTCATATGAGATGTAAAATGCTTTGTAAACTTGAAAGTGCCATATAAAATGTCAGATTTTTGAGAGCTGGAAGGAATTTAAGGCTTCATCTACTCAAATTCTTCATTTTACAGATGAGGCAATTGAGGCTGAGGAAGGTTTTGCCATTCATCCCAAGTTATATAGTCAGCAGAGGCAAGAATCAAACCTGTCATTTGCCTCCAAATTCAGATTTCTTTCATTCAATATTATTAATTTCTATTCCACTCTTTAAATAATTATCGAGCATACTATGTATGAGTGAAATTATATTTGCTAACTCATTGATCAAGAAGGAATTGAATAGTCCATGCTTTCTTTTGCTATTTTCAGGCTCTCCCTCTATCCCCATCTCTCAGTAACCTTTTGAGATTCACTTAATCCTCATATTTTTAAAAAATATTTTCCTGGAAGTTAGCCTTTTTACATCACTACAGTTCTCTCCAGTATTCCTTCTCCCTTCCAAAGAGGCATCCCATGTACCAAATAATATTTTTTAGAGACCAAAAAGAAGGGAAAAAAATCTACCTACCTGATAAAAGCATCAACAAAAATTGAAAACACATACAATGTACCACATTCACGGTTCTCCCACCTCTGCAAAGGGATGAGCTGGAGATATTTTCTCATAACTCCTTGCAATCATATTTATTCTTTGTAATTTGAAATATTCGCTTTAGTTTTTTTTTTTTGGTTATAGTCATTTTATACATTATTTTCTCTCGCTCTGCTTCCTTCTCTCTGCATTAGTTCATGTAGATCTTTCCATGTTCCTTGGAATTCGTCCCATTTGTTATTTCTTAAACCACAGTAATATTCATATTTGGTACTCATCATGCGGATAACTGTTATTTTCTCTCCTTCATGAGTTCAGTATCTGGCCTATAGTCTCCTTCTTAACTCTTGCCCTGATACTAAGGACTTCAGTAAAAAAACTCTTATTTTCTGTCTTAGAATGAATTCCAAGGTAAAAGAGCAGTGAAGGTTAGGTAATCTGGCTTAAGAGACTTGCTCATTAGAATCACCAGGGAGGAAGTATCTGAATCCATCTTTGAACTCAGGACTTCCTGTGTCTAGGTTTGGCTCTTTTTCCACAGAGCCACCTAGCTACCCCTATTGATCTTATTATTAACTACAAGTTTTATAATTCTGTTCTTAAACTATGAAATTCCATTTTCTGATCAAAATCCATCACGTTCTACTTTGCCACCCCAAACTCTGTTTTTTATCTTGTCTGCGACCTCCAATCCTTCAGCTCCTCAGTTCTTTTTGGATTATACTCTCCTATTTTCCTCCTCTTGACTCATTGTTGAACCAGTTCAACTCCACACTGCTTAACCATGCCACCTCCCTATTGAATAAATTGTACTGGCTCCCTAATACTCGCAGCATCAAATTTTTGTCCAAAATCCTTCAAAATTTAGCTCCTTCTACACGCACAGTCTTCTTATATCTCACTCTTCTCTCCTTTAATTTGGGATCCAGAGACATTGGCCTCCTTCGTATACCTGGAACAAAAACTACATGTCCCTCCTTATGAAATGGGGCACTAACTCCATGCCTGGAATTCTCTATATCCTCCTCATTCCCTTGGCTTCTTTCAAGTCATAGCTAAAATAGCATTTTCTACATGAAGACTTTCCCAATCAGTCTCTTTTAATACTAGTGCCTTCTTTCTATATATTATCTTCAGTTTATACTGTATATATTCTTTTTGCACATAGTTTTTTTTTTTTTTTGTATGTTGTCTCTTCCATTAGAGAAGCTCCTTATTAGCAAAGACTGACTACAGGAACTTCTAATTTACTTTTTTCAAGCCTTGGTATCTGAGATTTAAGTTCATCTGAATAGAAGGGTTTGGAGCACTTGGGAAATTGTAAAAAGCCTTTTAAAAAATTAAGGAATTATAGAAATGTAAGCTATTACAGTAATCATGATCAGGTTAATAAAATATGAAGTTTAAAATAATAAACAATAACTAACGGCAACCTCAAGCATTATAAAGTGGTAGATAGAGTATACATACAAATAATTTTGAGAACTATACCCAAGATTTTTAGCATCGCCTTTTGAAATTGTGGAGGATAAATACGAAAGTGTTTATTATATCAGACAAAAAACTAGAAAAACTGATTACAGAAGCAAGGCAAAGGGGTTAAAGGGTAATACATTGAGTAACGCCAAGATCACTTCCGTGGTTGCCGAAATAGCTCAGTTGGGAGAGCGTTAGACTGAAGATCTAAAGGTCCCTGGTTCGATCCCGGGTTTCGGCAGAAGGTTTTGGATTTCTCCCCCAAAATAGAAAATTCACCTACAACAAAGCAAATATGAACTTACTTCCCACCTTTCTTAATTGAAACAGCACTTAGGAGTTTTGGACTGTAATAGACTGCTTTGGGGGACTACCCGGAGGTCGGATAAATACACCCGGAAGCACAGTTAATTTTATCTCTCCTCCCCTTTCCCCAGATGGGGTCGGGTCTTTTCTCCACTTTGTTGCTTTCCGTCGCCTTAGCCGTTGGGTACACATGGAGCTAATTCTTTTTTTCCTCACTATTTTGCAGGTGAGTCCTATGAGCTCAAACCGACCGCAGGTAGACTTTCCAGGGGCTGACACTCCGGATCTTAAATCCAGCCTCAGAAACTTGTCAGCTGTGTGACCCTAGGAAAGTCACCCAGTAACTGCTGCCTGCCTCGGTTTCCTCATCTGTAAAATGGAGATCACAGCACCTCCCTTCCAGAGTTGTAGTGAGGATAAAACGAGATATTTGTTCAGCGAATCGCCAGCCCCAAAGCGTTACATAAATATGTTGGCTACTATTATTATTAGCGGTGACAGTGAGGGAGGGGGTGGGGCAAAAGGGAGGAATAGAGCGAGAGAAAGGAAGAAAGTCGGAAGTCCGGAAAAATTGCGTGCCTTGGAGTTGTTCCATTGTGCGCTTCTTCTCTGACTTGCTTGGAGTCGCTGGGGTTGGGGTGATCTCCTGGACGGTATTTTAAGTAGCCTGAGGCCGTGCGCTGGCCGCTTGGGCCTGGCTCCACACAGCTAAGAGGGCTGAACTCCCTCTAAGTGCAAAACACAAGCGTAGGTACAGAAGAAATAGAAACTACGACTTCTACCCTCAAAAGGTAAATGAGAGAGAAACAGGACGAAACCTTGAAAAATACCTAAAAATATCTAAGTACAGCAGAATGGCAGCAGTATAAGCAGCATCCAGTCAAACTGGAAGCTAGACGAGGGACGGCTGAATTGGCTGACATTTGACCAGCTTGCTTAACTGGAGAAGTATCAGGGTGGGAAATTTTACTGGAGCCTCGCGGTCTTTGGTTTAACCAAGAACGGCGTCCACACAAGCAAAACTAAAACGATTACGGCCACGAGGGGGATTCCAGGCAAGGTGTGCAGGAACTTCTTGTTGCAATAATTAATTTTTGTTAAGTGATTCCTTTTCTAGTGCGAGGAGGGGAGAAGAGGGAAGGAGACCCCTGGGAACGTGAATGAACCAACAAATAATTTTCTTTAGTGGGAAAGGGGAGGGGATTCTGGCTTGGTGGAAAGAAATGAGAAGGGGACCTGGGGCAGGGGAATAAAAATAGCAGCCTCCAACAGAGGTGAAGTTTACTTGGTTGAAGTGAATCTGTGGGGGCAATGGAAGACACACCAATATGTCAGTGGATCCGTAATCTCATTGATGTGGGTACTCAGTCCTGGAAATGCAAATAATCTACTACTGCTCACATACCGTGCATATCTTCGCTGGGGCCTCCCACTTGCCATAGGGGGATTTCTTCACTTTCTTTTGACATCTAGAAAAGATTAATGGAGCGCTTGGCCTGTCTTCAATTGTCCTTCAGTTCTGCTATGTGCCTGTCCTATCTTCTTTTTTCAGGCATACATTTTCTAGATGACATCCTTTATGCAACTTTTTCTTCATAAATAAATACTTGTTTGTAATAGGTTTCAGACCTGCTTGTACTGTGCATATGTCCCTGGCCCTTTGGGCATGTTCAATTCTTCCCAGATTGTCACGTTTATGTCTTATTGCCACATAACACCAAAAAGTGCATTTTGATATTAAAAGATGGGTCTCTATTTTAGGGAAAAATTTGAGATCATTAAAACAACAAGGCAACCCAACTTTCTTTCATTCACCTTTTCCAATTCTAGTTCATTTTCCATTTGTAGTGGTTGTTGCTCAAAACTGTGGGGGAATGATTTTGAGGTGTGGTAATGGAGAAATGAGGAAGCTTGAGTCAGATGGCTATGAAGCAAGGTCCTTTTTCAAGGGGGAGAAGGGAGCTTGAAGAGAGAGAGGTTTGAAAGAGAAAGGAAATGGGGGAGTACTAGGGAACAAAAGGGTTGCTACAGGGCCTTATGGACTACACAGAGATTTATAGTGGACTCAGTTCACCACTGTTGTGTGATTTTTTTTCCAATGGTGTTCAACAGCAAACAGGAGCTGAGATAATTTAGCCATTTAAAAAAACGAGAAAGTTGGCAAAAAGGATAATTCAGAATTGGGGTTTTGAAAGGGGTAAGTGGTGCTAGGATGAAAGGGCAAGCAATTCTGGGACTATGGAGTATATAGTTGAACTGCTTAACTGTGGCTTTGAATTAAATTATGGCATGGTCAATACTCAGTTATCTAGGATAGTAAAGGGAATCAAGGGCACAGATTATTGGTTGATTGGCATTTATTAAGCACCTCCAATGTGCCAAGCCCTTCATTAGGCACTAGGGACACAAAGACAAAAAAATTCAGGGACCTTATTTGGAAGAGTAGGAAATACACAGTAATTTATGTTTTGTTTTGGAGTGTCTTTTGATTGTCTCCCCTAGAAGATTTATTTTCCAAATTATGTTCCATTGTATGTGCTGTTGAAGCAAGCATTATGTTCCATTTGGTAACATCCAAATGAATGGATGTTACCAAAGTATACATAAGTATTTAGGGAAGGGAACTAGCATTTATTAAGTGCCTGTTATGTGCCAGGACTGTCCTAAGTACTTTACAATTGTTACCTCACATGGTCCTCACGACAACTAGTATACTATAACTATTTCTATTTTACAGATGAAGAAACTGAGGCAAATAGAAATTAAATGACTTGCCTAAAGTAAGTGATTGACACTGGATTTGGATTCAGGTCTTTGACTCCAGGACCAGCCACTCTATCCTCTGTACCATCTATCTGCCTACACAATTAAGTACTATCAAATATTACCTGGATATTTGATTGGCAGAGGGAGAAGCTGATAAAGGAATGAATATTTGCAACTAATAACTGATTAAAAGTAGATAAATTGTTCATGGATAATTAAGATTTGACTTTCTGGAAGGATAATTCTTTTGGTTTTAATTTTTAAAATGAATTTAAGAAAGAATGGGAGTAATAATAATAATTTTGATTTTAAAAATCTTTCTTTGTTCTGTTCCCTTTCTTTAGCTCTTCCAGGAATGTATATTGGTCTTATGCTCAATCTATATTTTTCTTTGAGATTTTGCTTATAGATATATTTTCAAGTCATTGTCTTATGAGTTTGTCTCAAGCTTTTCTATCACCATAATTTTTATGGTCTTTTTGTTGTTGTTATTTGCTCATTTTCCCAGCCCCTTTTTCGACTTTGGGCTTCATCTTAGAATTAGCCTTAGAATTTGCCTCTGAAGGAGAGATAGCTGGTCTGAACTTCTGTACCTCCATCTGGGGGCCTGTAGGTTTTTGATTATTCAGCATTGACATGATCCTGGTTTGTACTCTAGTCCTTACCCATGTAGTCTTCCTAATCTGCCCTGTTCTTTAAGAAGAGGACCAAAATGGCATCACTATGTTGGAATCAATGTATGGTGTGTTTGACTGTGGCTGATCAGATCAATATAATCGTGGAAGGCCACAGTTTGGGCACAAATATCCCATATGAACATTTGAAATGGAGATTTCTCTAAATTTGTCCTTGTCATTTTTCTTTTGAACTATTGCAATTCTGCTTTGCTCATAGAGCACAGGACCTTCTTTGATATGGGCATGCCATGTTGTGTTTCCCATATCTCCTAATCAATACCAAAGTTTTTCAGAGAGACTTTTGGAGTGTTTTTTTTGTATCATTTCTTCTGACCTCCATGTGAAAGCTTGTCTTGTGTGAGTTCTTCATAAAATAGAACACAGATAATGAGATTAATTGGAGCAGGGATGACTTAAAGGAGTGATTCCCAAAGTGGGCGCTACCACCCCCTGGTGGGTGCTGCAGTGATCCAGGAGAGTGGTGATGGCCACACTTTTTTTTTTTGTATTACATTCTATTCTGAGTTCAATAAATAGTTTCATAATTTCCAAGGGGTGCTAAGTAATATTTTTTCTGGAAAAGGGGCAGTAGGCCAAAAAAGTTTGGAAACCACTGACTTAAAGGAAAGATTCCTTCCTCTCCAAGTAAAACCTATGACTGTCCAAAATTCTTCTGATTATCAATTTATTTACTTTAGCAAGCAATGATCCTTGGGCTTAAGGGAGAAGGAAACTAACAGTTCTATCTAAGAATTAGTTTTATCAGATGCTCCCTCCCCAACTTCCCCACCCCCTTCAAGCTGAAATATGATGTCTAAATGCACTGGAGACGTTTTTGAGAAAGGAAAGGAAAAAGGATGATATTGTATTAGAATGAATTTTTAAGAAGATAATAGATAAATATCCATCCTGAGGGGTTTTATACATTTACTTGCATGGAAAATGAAGACTGAACCAGATGATAAGGACAGTCTATGGTACAATGTAAAGAGCACTGGAATAGGAATGAGGGAACACACTAGTTTAAGTTAGACATATTGGAAAAGTCCCAGAGTCAAAGTGTGCCTTCATTGCCATTATGGTGTTTATTTTCCTGTTCCTGCTTTCTTTACTTTGCATCAGTTCACATAAGTTCTATTCTTCTTTGTATTGTCTTGCAATTCAATAGCATTTTGCTATATCATTGTACCACATGGGTCAGCTAGGTGGTATAGTGAAGATTTACTTTCCTGAATTTAAATCTGGCCTCAGATACGTAACTAGCTGTGTGACCCTAAGCAAGTCACTTAACCCTGTTTGCTTCAGTTTCCTCATCTGCAAAATGAGCTGGAGAAGGAAATCTTAAACCACTCCAGTATCTTTTCTAAGAAAATCTCAAATGGAATCCCAAAGAGTTAGACACAATTCAACAACAACAAAACTATAACTTAGTAACTCATTTCCTATTGCACAATATCTACTTTGTTTCTAGTTCTTTGTTCCTATAAAAAGTGCTGCTATAAATGTTTTGTTCTATTTGAGGCCATTCTTGGGTTACCTGCCCAGCTATGTGATCTCTGATTCATAGATTATGAACATTTTAGCCACTTTATTGGCATAATTCCAAGTATCTTTATAACATGTTCTACCTATAGTCCATTAGTGTGCTCATATTTCTACAAACCTTCAGTGACTTTTTCACAGCTTTTGGCATCTTTGCCAATTTGCTCGGGGTGTGAGGTGAAACCTCAGGGTTTTGTTTCACATTTTTCTTACTATTAGTGATTTGAAGTATTCTTTAGCTGAAGGGAATAGGAGCAACAATTTTTTGATGCGGTCTAAAAGGTATAGATCAAAATGAAAATGGCTGTCATCTGCTAAAGGAGAAGGCCTGACTTCAAAGGAGAGAGTTTGGAGAATGTCCAGCATGTCCCAAACTGAACTCATTAAGCCACCCCTTTCCCCAACCCTTCCATCTTCCCAACTTTCCTATTACTGTTGAGGGCTCCACTATCTTCCCATTTACATTTATTATTTATTAATATTTACATATTAACCTAAATGCCATCTCCAACTTCTCTGTCTGCCTGTCTCTCTGTCTCTGTCTTTCTGTCTCTCCTCAAATCCAGTATGTTGCCAGGTCTATCAACCTTTTTTCAACACCTCTCATATTTCTCTCCTATTTTCTCCTGTGACATTGCCACCTTGGTGTAGCCCCTCGTCACCTTATATCTGGATCATTGGATTTCCCTTAATGCTAGCTCCTTCCTCATGATTATCTCTATTTTATTTTGTATTTATTTTGTTTATACGTGGTTATTCATATGTTGTCTCCTGTATTAGAATGTGAACTTCTTCTTTTATTTTATTATTATTTTATTAACAAATTTCCACATAAATTTTCTGAAGTTATATGACTCAGATTGTCCCCCCTTTCCCCCATTCTCTTCCTCCTTACTCCCTCCTGGAGCTGGTGAGCAATTCAATCTGGGTTATACATGTATTATCACACAAAACATATTTCCATGTTATTCATTTTTGTAAATGAATAATCTTACCAATCATCCCCAATATATACCCAAATAAACAAGTGATTAATTATATGTTTTCATCTGTAGAATGTGAACTTCCTGAGATTGTGGCTGTTGTTTTGGGTCATTCCTTGTATTCTGAGCTCTCAGAACAATTCCTGGTGCCTATGAGCCACTTAATAAATGCTTGTTGACTTTACTTGGTAGAGAAGTTAGAACCCATTGGTGGTTTTCCAAAAGGAGGGTTATAGTGCTTTGTCCAGAAAATTCTTCATACACTAAACAGAAAGACAAGCTGAAGTACTTCAGGGGACAGGATCTGCCCAGGCACTACCAAAGGTTAATTCAGGTGAAAAGCCTGAAGATCAAGGGTCGAGTCTATGCATTCCATTGAGCATCTATTATATTGTTGACATCTTTTAAAAACTCTTTAACAACCACCAAAGCAACAGCAGCAACAGTCTTCTCTCATTTTCAAATCGCTCAAGGTGTTTTTATTGCTGTTATTTTAAAATTTAAGGCTCAAGGAACTTGCCAGATACACAGATTTAGCAAAGCTTCCAGATGTAACTGAGAGATTAAGAACCAAGTTAAGCATCTGAGTCTGAAGAGCTAATAAGGTAAATCTGACAGCCTACCACAAATAGAAACATGTTGGAATAATGGAAACATTTCCCTTAATCCACCAATTATCAGTTCAGTCATACTTGCTTTATTAATAGGCCATGTAGGTGGAGTCTACTGTTGTTTGGTCTTTTGTGCATGTACTTGGGAGGTCTTCTCTGAAGAGTAATTGTTGAACCTTCTGGTGGCCCCCAGGGACTCCAGAGCTTTTTCTCTGAACACTTTCATGCCATGTTGAATCATTTAGTCCAGACAACAGAGTGACTCATCAGTGCGTAAGAGAACATCATAAGTGTGGCCAGGATGATCATTCAATTTAATTCAGTTCAATTTAATAATTCTTTACCAAGTACCTACTATGTGCTGAGAATACAAAAAAGGCAAAAGGCAAAATAGTCAATGTCCTTAGAGAGCTTACATTCTACTATGGAGATAAAATGTTTTTCCATATAATTAGAGAAGGGAGAAAGCCTGGACCTTTAGAGTAATGAGGGAAGACTTTGTGCCAAGGGAGATTAGGAAAGACCTCAGGAAAGAAGGTGGCAATTGAGATGAACCTGGTAGGAAGGTAGGAACTATAACAGATTCCTGATTCCATCTTTCAATTAAAACCCTCACCCAGGGACATAATTATCATCTCTTTGCCTATAACTCCCAGATCTCATATATCCAGCCCCAGTCTCCCCACCAATCTATAATTCCACAAAACTGGATGCCCACTGGATATTAAGGGCTGGATATCTTTGAGATATATCAACGTAACTTATGAAAAGCATTCTCCCCAAACCCATCCCTTTTCCAAACTACCTTTTTTATACTGAAGATACCACCATCCTTTCAGTCTCCCATGCCATAGGCTTGCCACCATGGCTCCGGGGCTTTACAGAACTGCTAGACTAGGCTTCTCTCTGTTTCTCATATATGACACTGCATTTGCTCCTGTCTTATGCCTTTGTATTGCCCATTCCCCATGCCTACCAGATACCTTCTCACTTCTGCCTCAGAGAATCCCTCTCTTCCTTCAAAACATTGCTCTAGTTCAACCTTACACACGAAGACTTCCTGATCACCTCAGTTTTGACAGAGCACTCTTCTCCAGCTACCATGCATTTAAGTCTCTCCTTATTTTTTGTATTTATTCCCTTTATATTTATTTGATATTCTCTTCCCTATTAGAATGCAGTTTCCCTGAGAGTAGCTATTATTTCATTTTTTGTATCTACAACGTCTACCACAATGCCTGGCACATAGTAGGTGCTTGATAAATGGTTATCTGATTGAATGGAAGAGGCTAAAGAAAACAAGAATTAAAGTAGGAAATCAGCTATAAAAAGGAAGTGTTAAAACATAGAGACCCTAGAATTATTCATAACAATTATTAGGCAGGTGCTAGATGCAATTCTATGACATGCTTGGCTATTAAATGTGTATATTCACAGATTGGTGTGAATTCCAGTGAGTGTCAAACCATAATGGAAAGAGTGCTTAATTTGGAGTCAGAGGCCTTAAATGCAAATCTTGACTCTGTTGTGGACAAGTCAATTGATCTTCCATCAAGGACCCACCAATGTCTTAGAGAATTAAAATAAATATTTATTTTGTGGGTACCAATCCTGTATTTTGGCTGTCCATTGATCTACCCTCACACTTGATACTCTTGTGACCTATGATTATTAGGTTAATTTTATTAAAATAAATATTTACCATTTGATTACCAAAAGAAAGAATCTTTAAAACACTGTTAAAGAAAGATATAAATTCAACAACTCCATGTAAGCCTTAGTGCTAAAGAAAGCTCCTGCTTCTCTTCAGATCCTGCCAGGATGAAATCCATTTCCTAGCTCTGCTTCCTGTATTTGCCTCATCTAAGATTCTCTGCATCTGACCTGATTTAAACCCTATTTAGATCTCAGTTTTCTGAGAGGGGAAGAAAGGAACATAGGTAGATTAGCTCCCACGAATCTCTCGACATTTTTATAAGATATTTGGTGCCCAATATAATTTTGTGATATAACTTGTCATGAATACAAAAAGCCTACACAAAACTGATCCATAATTTCTGGACACTTTTAGGACTGCTTCTCTCCTTTGACGCCAGGTCTTATGCTATTTCCCGGTTCCATTGTAGCCCTTGCCATGAGAATGGATTAACTTTGTCATTACCCTTTCTCAATTTCAGTCTTTGACCAGAAAAAAGAGGTTAATTGTGTGCCATTTCTCAGGAGAATGAGGTATCAGCATTTTAATTCCTGATATTCTATGAATTGTGGGTAGCTAATTAAAACTTAAAGATTAGAGAAGCTATTTTGGCCAAGAGTCCATTTGTAGGATTGTGAAATGAAGAGAACAAAGGTTTGTCTTTTCTTTTTATTCCTGCGGTTTAAATGAAACTCCATGCTTAAAAAAAAAAAAAAGGCCTGGAATTGTTTTACATATTGAGTACTCATTGTATCGATTCTAATTTTAATTTTACAGTGAACATTTGTGGTATCAGAAGGAGATAGCTACCTGGGGTTAACCGGCAAGATTATTGGGAATGTTAAGTAGGAAGATTTAGATTTTTGAAATTCCATTTGCCTTCTCTTGACCTCAAAGAGACATCATAAAGTCAGATAGAGCTTTTATAGATTCTAATAGATGCCCTTAATTTCTTCTTTAGAACTTAACATTTAGATAATTCTTTTTTTCTTCCTCTTAGCTAACTGAGTTTCTTGACTATTAGATTAATGAATCTCCTGCTTTCCTCATTCCTTCGCTAATTGGATGACTGTCTTTCAAGTTGGGCCATTTTTTGGTTTACTAACAGACACATGAGGACTAGGCTGCTCTGTACACTGAAATCACCCATCAGCCACAGGATCCTTCTGCATTAGTCTGGCATACACTCAGATCAGTACAATTCTCACCTTCACCTTTACATTAGTCCTCCCTCTTCAAAGGGCACCTGCAGATCTAGTCAGTCAGTTAATGGCTATTAAGTGCCTACTATGTGCCAGACACCCTGATACAGGGGATCCAGTATGGCCAGTCCTGGGCTTACTTCTTCCATCTCTCTCAACCACATGGATTAAGGCCAGGCACTGTGATACTGAGAAAGGAAAAAAAAAAAAAACCATAGCCCAGTAGAAGGTCAAGTGTGTGTGATGAGTCAGTCTGGGTGTTTCCATTTTAAAACTGGATTATATGGGCAGCTAGCCGGAATAAAATGGTGGGGTGCACATGCTCCCTAATCCCACCTCATGATTATGTGCTTCAATCAAAATACTTTTGCTCTTTAAGGGAAATTGCTTATTCCTGTCTCTAAAAAGCAGCTCAGTTTGAGGAGGGCCCACCTAATGTTTAAGGCCTTAGTGCTGAATAAATTCCTTTTTGGTTTCTCTTAATCAGGGCAAAGCCACAAAGATTTTTTTCCCCCATTATTTCCCGTGGGATCCGTTCTGTTAGCTGGGTGTCCAGAATCCTTGCTATGTGACTTTTCCAGTGTTTTTTTTTGTTTTTTTTCATGAGACAAAAAGCCTCCGTTGACTTTCAGAAAAGTTCTTAACTTGTCATGAGGTCTTTTCTTTTTTTAAACCCTTACCTTGTATCTTAGAATTGATATTAAGTCTGTGTCAATTCTAAGGCAGAAGAGCAGTAAAGGCTAGGTAATTGGACTTAAGTGACTTGTCCAGAGTCATCCAGCTAGGAAGTGCCTGAGACCAAAATTGAATCCAGGACCTTCTCTCTCCTGACCTGGCTCTCTATTCACTGAGTTGACTAGCTGCCCCTGTTTTAAGGTCTTACAGAGATGTCCTGGGCATCATACTTGCACACTGGGTGATTGAAAGTTTCTAAAAAGGCCATTGCAGGAGAACTTTTTCTGCAAAAGGTTTTGAAAGTTTATACTTTGTTGGGAATAGGTCTACATATATTGTTTTTCAGGCAATGGTCATTTGGCATGACTTGAGTTTTCCAGAATTCTTTTTTCCTTTTTCTTCTCATTTTAGATATCTTTTTTTGGGGGTGGTGGTGATGGAGGGCAATGAAAAAGTTCAGGATGATAATTGCAAAAAAGATGTAATAATTCATTAGAGGATGTGTGCTCAAATCTTATATGTAGCCTTCCACAAGTTTTACCTTTTTGAGCATCAATTTCCTTAATTTTAAAAAAAGAGAGGGTGTAAGATTTAAATTAATATCCAGTAACTCCAAGTATTATATTTTATAAGATTTATTAATAATCACTTGAAGTAGAAGAAATAAAAAGACAAAAGTAAAAACCTGAGTAAAGAAAAGTTTTCCCAGCCATGTTGGTAGGAAAAGAGAGAGGCAGAGCTATGCAAAACTTATATCCTCCCTACCTTAGCACGTAAAGTGAGATGAAACATGGGAAGCTGGAATTTAGAGTTCTGGGGAGCAAATCCTCATTACACAGTGGGCTGAACTAAATGACCTCTGGGAACCTCTTCTAGTTCCTTTTTTTTCTCTTTAAACCCTTCCCTTCTGTTTTAGAATTGATACTCTCTGTGTATTGATTTTAAGGCAGAAGAGTGGCAAGGGCTAGGTAACAGATTAAGTGGCTTGCTCAGGGTCATACAGTTAGGAAGTATTTGAGGCCAGATGTGAATCTCAGGTCCTTTCAACTCCAGGCCTGGTGCTCTGTCCATTGTGCTACTTAACTGCCCCTCTTCTAAATCTTTGATCCACAAAGACCAAATATATGAGAAGTTTTCCATATATTTTTCCTCTGAGTTGGTGGCTCTGTGGAACTGAGTATCCCCTTTACAAAAAGTATGAGTTAAATGGATTGATCAGTAAACCAAATCAACCTGTAAGAACTTATCAAATACTCATTATATGTAAAACACAGTTCTAGGTGCTAAAAAGGAAGTTAAAAAAAAAGACACAACATTATCCCCTCCAAAAGTGTTTGAAGTCTGGTTGGGAAGAACAAATTGACACAGAAAAACAATTAGAAATCAGTTGCATTGGGGGGCAGCTAGGTGGCTCTGTGTAATGAGAGCCAGGCCCAGAGATGGGAAGTTGTGGGTTCAAATGTGAACTCAGACACTTGTAATAATTAAAAAGCCAGTAACCAATGTTTGATAGAGGGGAGATAGAAAAAGTCTATCTGGTGAGTCTCTTTTCCAGCTCTCCCCTGGGGCTGAATAAACACTGGGAGTCTTTAAGGGGGTATCACTCCGAAACTGGGTGACCTGTATGGTTGTGCCGCCCCACAGGTGTTGGGGGTGAGGCTTCCCTATAAGACAAGGTATGTGGTACCCCATTCCGATTCTGAATAAGGATGGGGTTTACACAAACCTCCCCTTGATCAGTTAATTTCACAGCAGGTTGTCTGGCTTCAAGATGGAGGCAGCCAGGCCAAGCAGTGGTTCCTCTCTCCCTTCTTGTCTCTCAGGCACTCTGGAACGCTATCTGACTAATGAATGACTTTTATTATTCACAATTCAGGGATTGGGGAAAGGGGTGAAGGGCAGAGGGATTTTGGGGTACCCTCTTCTCCCTCTGTTTCTAATTCTATTTCCTATTTCTATCCTTTTCTATAGTTGTAAGTTAGACCAGAAAGGGTCTCTCAGCAAGGTTGGGAATGGGTGAAGGAAACTAAGAAATTGCTCCCAAAATGGAGTCCAAAAACTTAACTGACTTGATGTTTGAAGTCTTGATGGGTGAGATGCAATGGAATGGCTTTGACCAGGGAATCAGGGTTTCAATTTCCACTAGAAGATCCTCAGGAAGCCCTCAGGACTGAATCTGAACTGGGATGTCCTCCTCTTCTCTCCTCCCAGTTCTCTGCCCAAAGATGATCCTTTCCTTCTTCCCCCAGAGAATTTCCCAGAATTCTCTCTGGTCTCAACTTTCAGCAACTGTAAGCATCTCCCTTCTCTGGCTCCTTTTGTCCCATCCCCCTTGTACAAATCCCATCCTTACACACTTCCTAGCTGTGTGACCCTGGGGTTACTTAACCCCCATTGTATAGTTCTTACCAGCCTTGGAACCAATACACAGTATTGATTTAAAGATGGAAGGTAAGGGTTTTAAAAAAAAGAAAGTGTTAAAGACATGTAACAAACTGGAAAGGCTTGCTTCATGTAGGAGATTGGATTTAAGCAGAATCTATCACTTGGATAGGAACAGGAGAGTAGGGATTGCATTCTAGGCAAAAGGAATCATCAGAAAAGATTGCTTGATTCTTAATGAATGGTCTTCTTTCCAACCTCTGAGCTTTCAAAGCACTTTATATATTTCTTGTGCACATAGACACATATAGATATACTTATCATAATTTATTTACTATATTATATTGCATTTATTATTATTTATTTATTTAAAACCCCTTACCTTCTGCCTTAGAACCAATGTGGCAGAAGAGTAGTAACGGCTAGGCAAAGGGGCTTAAGTGATTTACCCAAGGTCACAAAACTAGGAAGTGTCTGCGATCATAGTTGAACTCATTATCTTCCCCTCTCTTAATCCACTGAGCCACCTAGTTGAATCCTAATAATTTTTAATATGTATTTTCTTCCCTACTAATTTTCAAGCTCCTTGAGGGCAGAGATTGAATGTAAATAACCTTTTATCATCTCTACCACAAGAATACCTGGGGCACAGTAGGTATTTATAAATGCCTGTTGACTGGCTTATATGCAGTAGGCATTTCCTAAATGTTTGATGAATGTTGAAGTAATGGAGATGGGAATGTATGAAAAAATAGGATCCTGGACAGTTTCCTTTGTTGTCCATAGTTCCTTACCATTTTAGAGCCTTAGTAGCCTCCCTTCTTCTTAGATTCATTGTTTGCTCTTATATTACTCATGAAGGATGACAGAATATACCTTTGGAAAGGAGTTCTAGTTACTCCCTATGATTCAGTTGTAAGGAGATGAAAACAGTGATTTTCTACAGCTTGTCTTCTCTATGAAGCTAATACAGTGTTGCCTGAGGCTGTGTCTGATGCATCTTCCCATGATCTCCATGACTGTTTTTTACAATTTACCAAGCTGAGCAAAAGTCTAGCCACTGTAGCATCTATCTCAGTGGGAAAGAACAAAAGAAAGAATGGGAAAGCAGGAGGGAGAGAAAGAAGGAGAGTAGGTAGGAAGGAAAGAATGGAAAAATCAGTCCCGTTCTATCTAGAAAGCCCAATGCTAATTGCTGGGGATGTAAATCTAAAAGGTGAAACATTCAAGGAATTCACTCTTGAATGGGATAAAAATGACCGCCTACCTCCAATTACAATTATAAACCTGGAATCCAAGAGTGAGAGTAGAAGAAGCAGACCTTTATTCTTTCTTGAAAGAAAGGGACAAATGCCCTAATGACAAATGCCAATGTATGGGTGCAGATACAAACGCTATATAGGTTCCTGATGCAAGACTCCCTTGTCCCTCTGTCTGACACCTCATTGTCTGGAGGCCAAGACTTACAATCAAGACATAAAGTCTACCCCAGTCAGAAAACAGCAAGATACATAATGCCAGCTCATCAAGAGCTCCCATTAGGGATGGGTAAGGTTATGGGAAGGTAGCCATGTCCTTGGGAGTGACTCCTCTGTCTCCTAAAGGTATGAGGAGATAAGGAGGTAGGATAGCTTTCCTTGAAATGAGATAAGAGACCTCCCAACTCAACTGGGCCTGTGGCAATAATGTAATGTCCTTGAGGTCTGAATTCTGTAAGCCTAAATAGGCTTTCATTCCTGATAGGGGTGAGAGGGTAGGATATTCATCCACTCCTAAGGAGAACACATTAATTCTTTTTATTCCCCACACACTTAAATTGGAGAAGACAACATGTTAGAGAATTTAACTGAAAGGCCAATGGGAACATTCAGAAGTTAAAGGTACACTAATAGGTTAAATGACAGCACTCAGTGGGATCTGAAGGACATAGAGGCAGTGCTGATGATAAGGTTCAACAAAACCTTAGAAGGATAGGGCAGGACATATTGTATATCTTGGTCCTTTACATGAATGGAAGGCTAAGATTCTCATTTAATCCTACCTGGCATGTGCTTAGAACCAACTTAGGAGAACTGATTGTTAAATTTTCAGTGTGAGCAATTTATACTTTGGAAATAGACAAACAGTCAAATTGGAATTTGATTTATTGTTTTGTTGACTTTCCAGGTTTAAGAAAGTGAAGGAGAAAATGCTAATAATGCAGATTCAACTTAAAAGTGTAATAGGTGAACTCCCTCCCCCCTCCTTTTTTTTCCCCTTAGAGAATCTATGATTAAACCTTTACCAGCCAACTCTTGGTTATGCCTTTTTCCCTTCTGACAGTCTTGATTGGGTTTGGGTGGCCTCAGGGCCTAAATAAAGAGATCCTTTTGCTATATAATCTTACCCAGTTATAGTGTATTATTTTGCCATGTTGGTTGGACAGTGAGATTCATAAAAGTAGGGGCACTAGATTAAAAAAAAAAGGTATGTTTGTTTTTTCTATTTTGAGCATTTTCTAACTCCTACTTCTTTCTTCCCCCCAAAAAGAAAAAGAAAATCTTTTCAACAATTGTATATAGTTATGTAAAAGCAAATGTTCACATAAGCCATGTCCCAAAAATACATGTTTCATTCTGCATATTAGTCCATCATCTATTTGTCAATGTTCTTCATTATTGGTCCCTTGGGATCATGATTGATCACTGAGTTGATCAGAATTCTTAAGTCTTTCAAAATGACTAGTTTTTTAAATGTTGATGTTATATTATAAATACAGTTATTCTTTTTATTCTTAGGTTTGTGTCAAGTCTGAAGAATCCCAAAGATTTGCTACACCAATTAATCAACTTCTCTTCCCAATACATCTATGCCATTTGCTGGCCTACACTGACATCTAAGTTACCCAATGACCACCTAGGAACAGGAACTACAAATTTTCTGAATTCTGGCTATTGTTCTCCAACCACACAAAATCTATCTTCTTAGTGACAAAGTAGGAAGCCATGGACTTGAAACATGGTATTTTGTCAAAAGATTCATTATGCAACAACTTTCTCATTTTTCACTTAAGTGTGAGATACTTATGAAAATACATTGTGGTGAATTTATTGGACTGGATACTACAGAACCGTAGTAATTCTGACATTTTCAAGGAGCTTTCCTCTAATTTTGGGGGAGTTATTTCACCCTCTCCACCTACTCCAATACTTTCTGAAGCCAGCTGTTACTGTGAAGAAATCAAGTAGACATTACTACGTTAGGGTTTTGGAATATTTGAGCAATAGGATATATCTTCTACCTTAGGGATTTTTAACCTGGGCACTTTGAATTTGTTATTTTAATAACTGATTATTTAAAAAAACCCTTACTTTCTGTCTTGGAATCAATATTAAATATTGATTCCAAGAGTGGTACATGTTGAGTGAACAATTGGGGTTAAGTGACTTGCCCAGGGTTACACAGCTACGAAGTACTTGAGGTCAGATTTGAACCCAGGTCCTCCCAACTCCAGGCCTGGTGCTTCATCCATCTAGATACCTAGCTTCTAACCTTGTTTCCTTTGTAAACCTATGTATTTGCATTTATGATTTTAAAAACATTATTTTGAGAAGGGTTTATAGACTTTACCAGCCTGCCAAAGGCATCCATTACACAAAAATTTGAAAAAAAAAATCTTCTTGTAGACTACGATGCATCTCCCACATGCATTAGTAGAATACCATTTTGTCCTCAAATAGTGATGAAAAGAACTGGAATATCATGTAGATGTTCTAGACACATGTTTAATCAACTGAAGTTAGACTGTGTTAGTCATGAGGAAAACGTGCAAAAACAGGTCTATGGATGGGTCCTTGATCTGTACGTATTTCCATTACTAATGGTTCTGATGAGCAAATCTTTTTCTCATTAATATGTAAGGACCAGAGGGGAAAACTTGTAGGCTCTTGACTCTATAAAGTTAGAGAAGATTAATTAAAACTAAGCTAATGTGTCCTGGAGTTTTAAGTGAGAATGGTCACCAAGAGAGAATCGGGAACTTCACCTGTTGTTCAAAAGCAGGGAGTCCTTTGAAATGGTTTGATAAGGATCTGCCCAAGGAGAAGCTCTTTTGTAGCCTGGATCAAAGGTCTTTCCTTCATCCTTTAGGGTGTAGTATGAGGCTGAAAGAACCATCTGGATCCCAATTTTGGTAAACCAGTGGTGGTTTTAATCAACAAAAATAAGCACGTGGGAGAAGAAAGTCTATGGTATTTATAGCTAGAGGTGCCATACCAGAGTCAGTCTGGGTCTCTGAGAGAAGAGTAGGAGGTACAATGTAATAGCATTTGTTTTTAAGAGAGTTCTTAGTGCCCCCTTTGGTTTTGGAAATGCATAGTCCTCATTTCTGTTAAAATCTGAATACCTGGACTATCTGGTTGTTCCTCAAAAGCTCTTTGGATTTCTTCCCTCCTTCCTTATTTACAATCCTTAATAACTTCCCTTCAAATGAAATACACATTTATTTGCTTAACTGCTTTACAATTTACAAATAGTTTATACCCTTTTTCAGTTAATCTTTATCATGAATTCCATTTCATTTGCTTTTGGATCTTTGTCTGGGATATCCGGGCTGTTTCTGTTCCATTTTCTTCCATTCTATTACAAATACAATTTTATCATGGAGATTTTTCAAAATATGTCTCCTGCGCTCAGAACTGGCAAGGCAACCATCCATCCAGGGAAGCTGAGAGGGCACAGTTAATTGTCTTGGGGATGACATAGTCTTTCTTTGGGATATGTAGCTAAAATAAATACATGCTGAGCAAATTGGTATTGTAAAGTTGACAATAGTGACAGTTGTGACTGGCTTCAGAGAGTGCTATGATTATACACGATTGTAGCAGAAGGTCAAGACATTTGTTGGGAAATTTGGAGTTTGTTTTTTTGCTATATGACACTACATCTCCCTCCTAGCATTTTCACTTCCTGTCCCCTGTGCCTGAAATTCTCTCCCTCTTCATTTCTGCCTCCCATACTCTCTGGCTTCCTTTAAGCCTCAGTGAAGATCCCACTTTCTACAAGAAGCCTTTCCTTGTCCTCTTAAATCTTAGTGACTCACAATCTAAACTTTCTCATAAAATCTGATATTAACAAGTCCAAGATGGTAAAGATGGTCTTGATTGTAGATCTGTAATTGTTTAGGGATTGTCTGGGATACTACTTACAAGGTTTTGTCACCAGTGCTCACAGCCTTTGGGAAACAGAGTCAATAAGGAGTAGTCAGCAATGAACCACCCTGCACTCTGGATTAGAGATAAGCTAAGCTACTGAGAAGAAACAATCCTACTCCTTTCCAGCCACCCAGCTCCCTCTGTCCCCCAAAGAGTGAGTTTGCCAAGATGGGTGTCCTGCTTTTTATACCCACATTCTTAACTGCCCCAACTGCCCCCTCTCTTGGAGTTCTGGGGGGTACTGTGGAATTCTGTGAGGCAGTTCACCCCACTTGAGATTATACATGTTACACTTTCCCCTGAGATTATTCCCAATTTATCCTGCATTTATCATGTGTACAAAGCTGTTTCCATGTCTCCCCCATTAGACTTTGAGCTCCTTGACCATTTGAATCGTATAGCATTGGGAAGCATATGTGGAATGTTGTTGTTGCATGTAATTAGGAAAATGGAATATCTTAAAAAAAAAAGAAACTTTGAATTCCTTGTGAGAAGGCATTCTATTTTGCCTTTCTTTGAATTCCCAGCACTTAAGACAGTGCTTGGCCCATAGTAGGCACTTAATGCTAGTTAACTGACTATGATTTGGACTAGTAGTATTTTTAGGTAAAAGGGGATAGAAATGAATTCTTAGAGAACTACATTTCTCAAAGCCTGTGTGGAGTCCCCATAGGGCAGACACCTCCCTCTTCACCTGCTAAGATAGTTTTGGGAATAGAGACTAGTGAGAAGCAAAGGTTTTGAAAGGAATGTGGGGCTAGATGTGGTGACACCCACCTGTAATCTCTGCTTCTCCAGAGACAGGCTGAGGTTGGCTAAACTGCTGGAGAATCTGTTCCAAACACAGAATCAATAATGTGAGTCCCAGTGAATGGGAGGCCACTAGGATGTCCAAGGAATGAAAGGGAGATGATAGCTGCTATTGTAGGGTTGATGTCCTGGCACTACATAGGACAAGGCTTGCCATTGATTTTTTCCTTGTAAGTAGGAGGGTCCTGGAACCCTGAGGGGAAGAGGAAGGAGTGATGATAATGTTCAATCCAGGATGTACCCGTATATTTGACCCCATACTCTATGCATGCCTCTGAATAAGGTGAACTCCAGTGATGGTGCCAGGGTGGCAAAATATGGGGTTAGAATCCCCATCTAGAAGGCTTTCCTTTCAGCTGCATTTCAACTTTGCCAGTGTGGTACGACCCTAATAGAAGTAGAAGCAAGACACTTTCCCTTCCACCTGTAATCCCCATCTAAAGAAGTCACACTAAATCTTCAGTGGTTTAGAAATTTTGGTGTGGAGAGGCTCAGTGGACCCCAAGAATTGCAATAAGATCCCTTCCTGGGAGTGACTGAGATGTTCCTGAGGCAGAAAAACTATTTGTAAACTGTCTGGGATCCAAGAATAGAAAGAGGCTGAACTCTCAACTTGTTAGTTGGGGATAGGGAAAATAATTGTACCTATGCCTCAGGCCTCAGGCCTTTGAGGATAAAATGAAATATTTGTAAAGACATCACAAACATTAAGAAAAGAGAACAGGCATTTATTAAGCACCTAATAGGTGCCAGACACTGTACTAAGTGCTTTAGAAATATTATCTCATTTGATCCCCTTTACAGTCTACAGAGGTAGGTGCTATTATTATTCCCATTTTATAAGTGAGGAAACTAAGGCACACAGAGGCTAAGTAACTTCCTAGGGTCATACAGCTAGTAAGTGTCTGAGGCTAGGTTTGAACTCAGTTCTTCTTGCCTCCCCAGGCCCAGCACTCTATCCACTGCACCACCTAGTTGTCTTTATAAAGATGCTATTATTATCATAATTATTATAATCATTTTGTTTTCTTGCAGTTGTTTTTCAGTCATGTCCCATTCTTCATGATCCTATTTGGGGTTTTCTTGGCAGAGATCCTGAAGTGGTTTGCCATTTCCTTCTCTAGCTCATTTTACAGATGAGGAAACTGTGGCAAATGGGATTAAGTGACTTGCTTAGGGCTACACAGCTAATAAGTATCTGAGACCAAAATTGGAACTCAGGAAGATGAGTCTTCCTGTCTCCAGGCATGGCACTTTATCCACCTCATGACCTAGATGCTGCCATAGTTCATGTGGTAATGACTGATTGTTGGAAATAAATTTAGAGGGAATGGGAACGTATAACACTTATTTCAATAGATATAATTAAAAACTTGCCTTTGATAACTAGAAACACAGATTGCTGAAGGCCAACAAGCTAAGATTCTGCCTCTTGGCAAGTAGCTAATTCTAGTTCTTCACACTTAAACCTGTTCTAAATATTTTAAAGTGATAAAAAATAGCACTCAGATTTGGACAAATAGATTTGGGTTGTAGATCTATAATGTTAGCAAGCATGATCGTGATATTCCATACATTTCTGAGGAGGGACTAATTCATTTGTTTATTTAAAAAACTTTATTCACTTTAACACTGCTAATTGGGCTTTGTGATTATTTCTATTAGGACTCTGCTTAAGTTTAAGAGTTTACCAAGTAAAGGAATAGAGAAAAGCAGGCTGAGAGAAGATTTTATTCATGCAAAAGAACAACATGCTTTTCTTTTAAAGTTTTATCAGTTAATTTTTAAAGCAGTCATTTCCCTATATATCCTATATTGTCACCCCATGACCTCTCCTTTATAACATGAAAAAAACCAACCAACCTAATAATGTATCTGATAGCAAATATAACATTCAACACCCGTAGCTCCCTACCTTTCTCCTAGGAGCAGGGGAAATGTGGTTCATTATCAATTATCTAAGGCCAAAATTTTTATAATTAATACCGGGTTATCTGTCTTTCAATGTTGTGTACATTTACATTGTTGCATTTATATATACATATATATATAAATATTCATACATACGAGTATGTGCATAGCTATTATTATTATATTCATTTACTATAACTTATTTATTCCCCAATTGATGGATACCCATTTTATTTCCAGTTTTCTGTTACCATAAAAAGTGTGGTTATGAATATATGAGACATTTCTATCTTTTTTTATCTCATTAGGATATATACCAAATAGTGGAATTATGGCGGGGAATACATACACATAGTTCTAAATAAATAGTTAGCTTTAGGACAACCATTCACATGCCCCCTCCCCCCAATACTTTCTATGCATAGATCTTTTTTATTTTTGAAAGCTGACTGGAGAAAGTATCTCCTTGGCAATATTTTGTAAACATTGTCTCTGATTTACTGTGTTCTTATAATTTTGATGAGTTGTTTCAGTCATGTTTGACTCGTCATTACCCCATTTGGAGTTTTCTCAGCAAAGACATTGGAGTGGTTTGTCATTTCCTTCACCAGCTCATTTTACAGGTGAAGAAAATGGGGCAAACAGGGTTCAGAACCCCCTGTCTTACCCTAGGCAAGGAAGGGAGGAAGTGCTCCCTTTGGGCTGCTGGGTAGAGGGGTAGATAATGAAAGAAATGTCCTCAGGGGAGCAGCCCCCTCCAGCATGGGGCCATGGGTTCACCAACACAGTCTAATCCCCTCATCTTACAAATGGGGAAGCTGATATTCAGAGAGGTCACATAGGTGGTAATTATTAGAGCAAATAGTGGACATTCTGAAGTTAGGCAAGAGCCAGAGATCTAGTCAGAAACTACTGAGACCTGGACACATCAAGGGGGAATAAAACAGGCAGATCCATCTAACCTTTTCTTGCTGGACCTCTCACTTGTGATCAGAGTTAACAGCATGTGAGCCCATCTTCGGTAGAAGGAAAGTGAGAGCAAGATGTTAAGGAAGATGTATTAACTGAGTCACAAGAACTGCATAGTTGGAAAGTGACATAATCATGTGTTTCTCCATCTCCTTTAATCGCTCCACAGAAACAAAGGCCTCTTCTCTCACTTTCCACAGCTGACCCACATCCCATCCTGTCCTCCTGATTATCATGACTACCCTGACTTTATGGATGAGATGCTCTGGGCCTTCTAAAGCGCTCTCTCTCTCTCTCTCTCTCTCTCTCTCTCTCTCTCTCTCTCTCTCTCTCTCCCCCTCCCTCCTTCCTTATAGGCAACCCCAAATCTCTGGCTTTTGAGTCTAAGTCACAGGCACTCTTATTGCTGCTGGAGTCCCTTCAATTGACTATCTCTGGCGGGGGTCCTGGTCTTTTCATTTGCCTATGTAACATCTGCTACTTTTTCTTCTTCTTCTCACCTCTGACACTTCCTCCCTGTGTGATCTTGGATAAATCACTGAATTTCTCTGGACCAAAGTTTCCTCAGCTATAAAACGAGAGGGTTGGATTAGATGGCCTCTGTGATTGCCTCCAGCTTATAGCTCTCTAATTCCATGATGTCTAACCATCCCAGCTTTTTCACTTTGGGGATGAGTGGCATATTGCTGCCTGCTTCTCTCCCTAGTGAGAGGATATGCCCCTGAAGCATGGTTCTTAAGGGACATAGGGCAAGGCCTCATAGAGGAAGAGAAATACATTCTGTTCAGTTCACTGCTTCCCATAGCTCTTGTGGCTAGAGGAGTCAACAACCCCAATTTCTGCATAATTGTGGGCAGACTTCTTAACCTAATGAAATTTATCCATCTGTAAAATGAGGATCAGAGGCAGTTCCATGTGGCTTAATTTAACTAAAACACCTTATGCAGCAAATTTTGCTTTCCACTTGCCTGAGAGAATGCTATTATTCTCTGCTTTACTGCTATCAACAGCCGGTGCCTCATGTTAAAGGGAAGATTTCCCTCCGTAGTTCTCAGGGCTTATGGAACAAGATGAGAGCTATGCTAAAAGTTTTCGTTTCTTCATGCTAAGCAGGATTGCTATGAGGAAGGTACTTTGTAAACCTTAAATTTCTATGGGCATAGAAACTATTACTTATGATAATCATAATACAATGAGGTCTAGAACATGGAAAACACACTGGAAAAAAGCATTTCCCTTTCCCCTGGAGTCATTTTCTCAGGTAATGTCAGTACTTTAATGGCTATATACAACTCAGCTGCACTTTCTCATTTTGTCCAATCCTTGTCCATGCCCTCCCATAACTACTGTAAGGAGAATCTATCCATTGGGATGGGTATCTGCCCTTGTCCCTGAAAACATTTTTGTGGGTATTAGGGAAGTACACCAATTGTCCCTCTGTTATCTCTTGCTTCTAGCTATCACTTCCTTTATAGTTATACATTTACTGGGTGATCTCCTTTGAACTATCTTTTTCCCTTCAAATATATGACTTATTTAAATAAACTACAGTCTAGGGCAGCTAGGTGGCACAGTGGATAGAGCACTAGGTCTGGAGTCAGGAAAACTCATTTTCCTGAGTTCGAATCTGGCCTCAGACACTTACTAGCTGTGTAACCCTGGTTGGGCAAATCACTTAATCCTATTTGCCTCAGTTTCCTCATCTGCCAAATTAGTTGGAGAAAGAAATAGCAAACTATTCCAGCATCTTTGCCAAGAAAACCCCAAATAGGGTCGTGAAGAGTTGGACAAGACTGAAAAATAATAATAATAAAAATGATAATAATAAAATAATATATAACAACAAAAATTATAAATAAAAAAATAATAGCAAAGCTACAAACTGAGCAAAGACCAGAGGAATTGAGATTTGTAAGTAAAGGGTCTATGTGGAATGATGAACTAACTTAGCTTTTAAAAAGATTTTTATTTAATTTTTTTTAGCTCCAAGTCTTTATTTCCATTTAACTTACTTCCTAGAGCTCATTAATTACCACAACCTGTCCATTCTACCTCTCCAGTGCCTCTTAAGTCTGTTTCCTCCTCTCCATTCCCATCACCACCATCTAACTTGGCTTTTGAAGCAGAGTCTCGGGGTATATAAATGGCATACAGCTGTGCTAGGAGTACACACATTCAAGTTACTCAACCAGCTTGGCATAGGTTTAAAGCCTTAAACCATCTCTCCCAGGTCCTTACTGTTTTCACTATCCTTTCTTGTTCATTCACCCTCCAGCACCTCCAGGCCCAGGCTAAGCCTCCTAGGTCCATTGTGAGTTTGGCTCCTTTTCTGTCTCTGTCTCAAATCCACCCCTTTGGCTTCCTGCCCAAACTGGGCTCTTCACCTTAACTATTGACTTGGCTGGTGTTCCTTGGGTTCTGCCCACAAATATTGTCTGATTATGTATTCCTTTGGTTGGGAGCCCTCCACTTTCTTTTCCACTCCAGTGAGCTGAGTCTCCAGCCTTGATTACCACATCCCAGTGCCTCCCTCCCCTCTCCCCCCCCCCAGCTTTCTCTTTTCTTCTTCTATTTTCTCTGGTCCTTTTTTTGAATGCTTTCCCTAGTGGATGAATTAGCTCTAGCTCCTCCCCTTGCAACTACTTCTTCCTGAGTTCTGCCAGCTCCCCCAATTTCTCCTTTCCCAGGGCATTTAAAAGCACTCCCACCCACCCACCCACCAAGTTCCTTCATTACTCTATCCCATTCTGTGGCCTGCAGTGCCTACTTCCTAATTGGTGATCATCAAGATCCCTTTTAGCCTTTAAAGCAACCTAGCACCTTGTCAGCCAGGTACATAATTAACACCTTAAAGAGATCCTTATGTAAACCATAAATCTTGCCCTGGGCTCTTCTAGCATTGTACTTTCCCTTACAGCATTCTAATAGAACAATAGCACACCTGTATTTAATTACAGTACAACAGAGAAAACTTTGTGATTATTGATATCAAAGGACGCATAGAAGACAGGGAGACATGAGTCTGCCAAAGATGCTTGCCACCATATGGAGAATGTCCAACGTGAAGACCAACTGAATAGAGATTTCCTAAAGATGGTGAATCTCTCCAGATGCTCCTGATTGCATCAAGCCCCAGAACACTACAGAGCTTTCAATATGAGATCTGTAATACTATATGCCTGCAATATTCCAGGTGATGTGGAAAGCACTGGAAATACAAAGGGGAGGGAACCGGCGCTGCCCTCAAGGAGCTCATAATCTTTTTTTTCTGATTTTATTTTATTTTATTTTATTTTAATTTTGAATATTTTCCCATAGTTACATGTTTCATGTTCTTTTCCTCCCCCCTAACCCCCCTTAGCTGATGTGCATTTCCACTGGGTTTTACATGAGTCATTATTGATCATGACCTAATTCCATATTATTGATAGTTGGACTAGAGTTATTGTTTAGTGTCTACATCCCCAATAATATCCCCATCAGCCCATGTGTTCAAGCAGTTGTTTTTCTTCTGTGTTTCTCCTCTCACAGTTCTTCCTCTGAATGTGGCTAGTTTTCTTTCTCATTAGTCCCTCAGCCTTGCTCTGGATTCTTGCATTGCTGCTAGTAGAGAAGTCCGTTATGTTTGATTGTACCACAGTGTATCAGTCTCTGTGTACAAGGTTCTCCTAGATCTGAAGGAGCTCATAATCTAATGGAGCTCATTAATCCAATGTACAAAGCTTATAATGTAATGTACAAAGAAGACATTTACAGGATAAACTGGAGACAACTTTAGAGGGAACTATTAAGGCAACTAATCTTGGCATTAAAGGGTATCAGGCAAAGTTTCTTTAAGTAGGATCTTCACTGGGAACTGAAGGAAGTCCCAGAAGCCAGGAGACAGATGAAGAGGGAGAGGATTCCAGATATGGGAGACAATCAGTGAAAATGCAGAGTTGGAAGATGGGATGGCTTGTTCAAGGATCAGCAAGAAGGCCAGAGCCAGTGGATGTTGGACTATGGAGAGAGGAAGAAGGTGTAAGAAGACTGAAACGGTGGGAGGGGTCTGGGTTATGAAGAGCTTTAAAAGACAAACAGGAGGACTTTCTGTTTTATTCTGGGGGTAAAAGGGAGACATAGACATTTATTGAATAGGGCAATGATGGAGACCAGACCTGTGATTTATAAAGATCACTTTGATGGCTGAGTGGAGGATGGATTGGAATGGGGAAAAACTTGGGCAGGATGGCCAACCATCTGGCTCTTGCAATAGTCTATGCAGCAGGAACAGCTAGGTGGCTTGGGTTTAAATCTGGCTTCAGGTGCTTCTTAGCTGTGTGACCCAGGGCGAGTCACTTAAACCCAACTACCTAGCCTTTACTGCTCTTCTGCCTTGGAACAGAGACAGTATTGATTCTAAGACAGGAGGTAAGGTTTAAAAAATAATCTGTGCATGAGATCATGAGAACCTCTACTAGGGTAGGGGCAATATCCCAGGAGAAAAGTGAAAATAAAGGAAAGATGTTATGAAAGTAGACTAGACAGAACTTGACAACAGATTGGATCTCGTGGGTGAGATGGAGTCAGGAGTTGAAGATGACATCTATGTGGATAGAGCACTGGATGTAGTCAAGAATATCTAAATTCAAAACCTGCCTCACACACTTGATAACTATTCTCTTAATTTCTAGGCAATTCTCTTAATTTCTCTCAGCCTTAGTTTTTTATCTGTCTAATTGGAATAAATTTAGCACTAGAATCATTGTGAGGATCAAATGAGATAGCATTAATAAAATGCTTTGGAAATCTTACAGAGTTATGAAATGCTACCTACCTTTATTATCATGAGATCAAAAATTCTTTGGAAGTATTTGATTATCCATTCCCCCTTGCTCTAGTTTTGCTCCCAAATTCATCCTATCTTTTGGGTGGGAGCTTCATTACCTATTCACTGAGAGCACTGATTGGAACTTACTGTGTTTAAACAGGTTGTCTTTCAAGCTTGCCTTCTATACAGCCAGACTGTTCTTGGTTTGACATGTTCAGAGAGTTTAGTGATCACCTTTCTCGAGCAAACTGCACCTGAAAGCAGAATCAAAGCTTCTCAGAAGCGGCTTTGTCCCATGCTTTTAGTATACGCTTTCAAATCTATTTTCCTTTCCTGTTTTGCCCAAGCACTTTTGAGCAATGAACAATTCATAACAGTAAAATTTACATTTACCAGACAGCTGTCTGCTACAATTTGTAAGATCATGTTTCTTTTCTACAGCTTATAAAATGAATTGGAAATTTAGGCTGCCACTTAAAGTTTTTGTTTGTGCATTTGGTCCATTAACAGTAACTGAATTACAGTGGATGGAACTAAATGAAGAGGAGCAATTTACAAAGTGTGTGCCACACACCATGAGATTCTTTTTGACAGCCACTATGAAATAATAAACTGGGCAAAAAGCTTCTGCTGGCAGTAAGAAAATTTGTTTGTGAAGTTGGTTCTTTCTTCCTTTTTCCCTTTCTTTCTTTTAAAATAAAAAAAAAACCACCCTAATTTTCTGTCTCAGCAACAGTTCTAAGACAGAAGAAAGGCAAGGGTTAAGCAACTGGAGTTAAGTGACTTGCTCAGGATCACATAGCTAGGAAGTGCGGAAGGCCAGATTTGAACCCAAGTCCTTCCAGCTCCAGGCTTGGTGCTCTATCTACTGTACTACCTAGCTGCCTCCTTCCTTCATACCTTTTTTTGACTCTCTCCTTTTTTCCTTTCTCCCTTCCCTCTTTCCTTCCTTCCTTCTTCTCTCTTTTCTTTCCCCCTTCTTCCTGAGTATGTGCCCAGCAATTGCTTCTATGTCTATCACCTGAAAGCTTACCTAGCTAAATACAGAGAAGCTACCCACCAGAAGATTAGCTACAGCAACTCAGTAAGCAGCCAAGTACTAATAGACAGGAGTCACACCACTAAGGATATAAAAGCTTGTATGATGGGTTTAAATAAAAAGGAGTGCCAAAAAATTCCCAGCAGGAATAAAGATTGGAAAAGGTACTTATAGCATATCTGAAGGCAATAGTCAGGTGTATATTGATTAATTATAAAGCTAAGAAAGTCTCAAGTGTTGATAGATGAGTGTGTGGCATATGTGTGGCAACTCGGGGAATATCAACACTTCCCCATCAAGCCTGGCTCTCATAAAAATGAATGAATAAAAATTTAATTAAAAAGTATTCATTAAGTGCTTATTACATGTCAAGTATTGTGTTAAGGGAACACAAGTAGAAAGGTAAAGACAGTCTCTGTTGTCAAAGACCTCACTTTCTAATGGGGTGTATAACACATATAAGTGAACGGTGGTCAGGGAAGGGTATCTTTGTATAAGTAGTAAAAAAATCCATTTATCCAAATCATGGCAAAATAGAAATCAGAGAAGGTATGCATAGGAGAATATATACTAGATAATACAGAATGAGGGAGCTCTCCCATTGGGAGTGAGATAGCTCAACCAAGGGAGTCCTGGATCCCACCCAAGGAAAACTCCTTGTAGCCTCTTGTGTAACAAGCTAGGAATAGAGATGTGATGGAGATTGCCAGCCCCTCTCATATATTCCCTGGATCTTCTTCAGCAACCTGAAGTAGTGTTGGCCTTTTCTATCTTCTCTCTTGAAGCTGAGAGTTAAAAACATCCAAAGCAACTCTACTCAAAGCCTGATAAGTCCTAAAGAGGATCGGCACTTGAATAATCCCAAAGGGCACTAGGCTTATAGTGGACTGTCCTTGAAGACCCTCAAAAGAGATTGGCTTTTGAAGAGTCCCCAAAGGCATTGGTTGATAACTGAAGCTTTCTCACCCCTCTTCAATAAGAAAGAGTCCTGTACCAATGGATTTGGGGACAGGAGTCACATGCATCTGAAAAATTGTATGAATTATGAGTGGAGTAATAAAGGAATAAATTGACAAATCTTTTCTAGGAGCCATGGCAGAATTGATTTGATTATAGTTTCAGTACTTGAAAAAAGGGGGAAAAAGATACGTTTGGTAAGGCATGGTAAGAAGATGGTAGAGGAATAAAGTGATGGATACATGGCTGCTATCTCAAATAGTAGACCCAGTAAGGAATTTACCAATCAGGCAGGAATTCTAGATCTAAAATGATTAAGACTTCTAAGGGAGGATCTCTCATCCTGGTGAAAAAAATTGGGCCAAGGAATAGAAAGTAGAACACCAAATTTTACTAAATGATTCCATCTCCAAGAAAATGGATGACAAGTTTATGATGAGAAATGTCCAGGAAGTATGACTAGGAACTGGAAGACAGTGTCAGATACAGAGAGAGCAACTCTATAGAAATGTACGGAGCTGCCATGGCTAGTTGGTTTAATTTGCATGATCAGGGTTCTAAGGTCCATGGGCTATTCTTATGCATCAATGCTGTTCCTATCCATCAGGAATTATTTGATTGCCTTGCATACGTACTGATGGTTGTGAGGCACAGAAAAGAATGATGAGTAGATCCATATGGTGATCCACATGGGTAAGCACAAATGGGCTTACTCTTAAAATGTGAAAAAGCAGAATATAGGAAAGAGTTATCTACAGTGAGGCTGAGAAAGACAGGTTAAGGTCAAATTCTAAAGGGATTCATAAACCACACAGAGGAGTTTATCTTTGAACCCAGAAGCAACAGGAAACCATTTGAGTTTATAGAGTAGGGGAGTGATATTGTCAGATCTGTACTTAAGGAAAATGTTTTCAGAAGTTGTGAAGAGAATGTACTGGACTTGGGAGAGACTTAAGGAAGGGAGAAGAATTAAAAATTTAGTAGTCTAGAAACTGGCAATTAGTACATGAACATTGCCTTATTAGTAGAAAGAAGGGGTTGAATGGGAGAGATATTATGGAGGTAGAAGGCACAAGACTTAATACCTGAGGGAGAGTGAGGTACAGGATGACACTTAATCTGGGAGAATAAAAGAATAGTGTCCTGGAGAGAAATAGGGAAGTCTGGTAGAAGGAAAAAGACTAATCTTATGGAAAGTTAGCTGGGTTGGGGAACTAGGATTAGAACACAGGTTTTTTAATTTTACTAGCATGGATTTCACCACGTTTTACTCCCTGTTCAGTGAGCTCCAATGACTCTCTATTATTTTCAGAATCAAATATTCAACTACTTATTTGGCATTTAAAGCTTGTCATAACCTAGTTCCTTTCTACAGCTTTATTCTTCTAATACTTGACTCTTTTACATGCATTTTACTACCCCACTACCCTATGTTTTGGAAGTATGTTGAAAAATTCTTTTTTAGTAAAACTGAAAATATTAAGAAATAATATTTTCTTCCAAAGCCACTTCCAGACTCTAGGGAAAAGCCTGTTGGGTGACAGTTGGATGAAAAAACCCAAAAACTATTCTCTGGGAAATGGATTAAGTACAGTATGCCACCTTTTAAGGAGAGTAACCATATTTTATGCCACTGCCTACCCCATCCCATCTTGAATACACCTATCTAAAAGCCTTCTCTTCTTTGCTCAAATTTTGTTGCCAGGACCCCTCCTCCCCACTTTCTTCATTGACAAAGGATTAAGATGATTGATGAAAGAGAAGTCCCTAGGTTTATTCCAAGAGTAAGGGGAGTGGTTCAGATGAGGAGGTTCCTCCACAATTCTGGAATGTTAAATTAAGCTGTATTTTTACATACTGTGATCTCATTTTTGTTCAAGATCCTTAAGACACTACCAGACATCTAATTCTGTCTGTCTGTCTCTAGTTAGAAATGGATAGAAATTAATGTTTTATTGTTGCTCATTCATTTCTCAGTTGTATCCAACTCTTCATGACTCCATTTTTGGAATTTTCTTGGCAGAGATACTGGAGTGGTTTGCCATTTTCTTTTCCTGATCATTTTACAGATGAGAAACTAAGGCAAACAGAGGTAAGGGATTTGCCTATGGTGGCAAAGGTAGTAAGTGTCTGAAGCTGGATTTGAACTCAGGAAGTTGAAACTTCCTGACTCCAAGCCCATCATTTTATCCATTATGTCACCTATCTGTCCTATAGATTAATTTAAAAAAAACAAAACCCTTTACCTTCCATCTTAGAATCAATATTGTGTGTTGATTCCAAGATAGAAATGCAGTAAGGGTCAGGGAATGGGAGTTAATTAGACTCAACAAAGGACCCCTGGCTTACAGGGACACTAACAGTGTACTAGTTCCATTGATTTAAATAAAAATTGGACAAAACTTATGAAGAAAGGGGGAAATCCTGAATATTTATATCTAGCAGGTAATAAAGTAAATAAAGAAAACCAAAACCAACTCTTTTTTATGACAGAGTTCAGGCCCACATTAAAAAAAACAAAAACAAAACAAAACAAAAAACAACCAATACAAACCTCTCACTCTGTCCTTTTTTTTATTTCAACTTAATCTGGGAGAACTACTCTCTGGCTAATGAGTTTCTATGAAACTACACACCAGTGCAAACTCCTTATTATCAGATGTGATTCTGTAGAATTCTAGCTGAGAAGCAGAGAGGCAGCCTGACTTTCAGTAAAGATGTGACTCAGTCATAGTCACTTTCAAGTTTTCTTGCCTACAGATACCCATGAGTCGAGCAACCCCTACAGGATTTAAGGGAAAAAACAACATCTAAATGCAATTTCTGGGTCAGAGCAGTGACCTGCACAGATAAGCACAATATTCTGAGTCTGATGCTGGCAACAAGGTATGTTTTTTTTTATTGATTTAAAACCCTCCTACCTTCTGTTTTAGAATCAATACTAAGTATCTCTTCCAAGGCAGAAGAGTGGTAAGGGCTAGGCAATTGGGGTACACAAGTAGGCATATTTGTATTTCTTGCACATAACACTTAATAAATGCTTGTTGACTGACTGCCTCCGACAGCATCTCCTCTTTAACTCATAGTCATTGAGAATTGCCCTAGAGCCAGCCATGTTGACAAACCTATGGCACACATGTTGGAGGGAGCTGATCCCTTCCCTTTCTTCATCATGCCTAAGGACATTTTTCACATCACCCACCCCTCTTGCCAACAGTCCAATGGGAACACTTCCTCCTTCCCCTGTTTGGGGTAAGGGGGCAGCTCACATGTGGCGTGAGGATGCAGTTTGGGCACTCGATCTCTAAAAGGTTTGCCATCACTGTCCTAGAGCATTCACTTCCCTATGGTCACTCAATCAGTATGTATCACCAATGAGACTTCAATCCACCTCTTCTTAGATCCAAGGCCAGCTCTCTTTCTACCACATCACACTGGTTATCATATCCTTCTTGGAAATATTAAAAGCATGCAACTTTTCACAGTTTCTTAGATTTTATTTTCTTGTTTGTTTCAAAGATGAACAGTAAAAGAAGCGATTTTTCCTTCTACCACTTAATGCTGTGCTGCAATACTGTGTGTATAGGAGAGGAACTATAATGTATTAGAAAGAGTATTGCATTTGGATTTTGGAGGGCTTGGGTTCAAATTCTTGCTTTATGACTTACTCCCTATGTGACCTTCAGCAAGTGATTTGACCTACCTGAGTCTCAGTTTCCTTATTTATAGAATAAGAGAGTTGGACTAGGAGACCACTGGTCTCATTCAGCTCTAATATTCAGTTATCCTGCTTAGGCCATATCTCTTCTTTTCAAAGTAGGGGGAAGGGGAGAAGTTACTTACCCTGCATGTGCCATTCAATTATTGTAGAACTTTTGAAAGTCTACAAGACTCAACTGAATATGCCAGCATGAAGAAAACAAGAGAGTGAAATTTAGCACTAGAAGGCATAGCAGCAGCATAACTGGCCTAAAATGCTCACCCACAAAACAGAGATAATGAGGATAAAAGTGACATGAATCTGAAATTTTGAAAAATGTGTTTGATGTTTATCTGGTTGGATAAGAAGGCTTAAGGATGGACTGTCAAAAATTCATGCCAAAGGAAAGTTAAAAATGACACAATTGAAATAATTGAGCCACACAGCACATTTACCAACACTAGATTCCTCTGAAGAACAATTCACACCACCAAGGAAATAAATGCTCTTAGATGTTGAAAGCAAAATCCTTATCAGGATAGATGCTGAGCATTTGGGAAACAATTTGTGGATGCGGAAAAAAATAATCTCCTTTTCCCATGATGTGGTAGCAGGGAACAGATCAAAGAACATCAGTCAGAAAAGTCCAGCAGGGGGCAAAACAAAGAGGAGGATTTTCATATTAAGAGATGGAGAAAAAGGAGTAAAGTAACTTGCTGAATAGCAAAATAAAGGTGTATATATGTTCTCTGGGCTGACAATCAGGGATAGCAGCAGTAAGTGATTTATCACAATGTTCCAAAGCTTAATTTGCCTTCTTGCTTCTCTCTTCCTCCCAAATGCCAACCCTATTTTCTTTTCCCTGGGAAGGTAAGGCTGGATGAAGTGGATGAAGATGTTTCCCATTTTTATTTTTTATTTGTTTTATGGTCCTGATCTGTGATTTCCCTGGTGAAAGAATTTTAATTGTGTGTGAAAACTCCTTGGACTGATGCATATCAATCTAACTCAGCAATAAGGCAGGCAAGCCAGCTGAAACATTCAGGTATCCCAAGGGATAGAGAGTAGGCAACTTGTACTACAGAAATCAAACCAGTAGCACCAATTTGACCACTGTCTCCCTTTGGAGCATCTTGGAGACAATTCAGGACCCTGACCCCAAGAGCTGTGACAATAGCAGTCTCTCCCCAAACACCAGATCTACTGCTAGTCTAGACCCTACAACCATTATTGAAATGAAAGGGATCATTGTGGAGAAGAGGCCCACCTTCCTCATGACCATCAGTAATAATTACTGACCAATTACCAACAACAGGTGGATAACCCAACAGACCACAAGTCCTGCTTCCAACTCAGCCACTGCAACCATCATTTGGGGAAGCAACTGCTGTGGAGAAGAGCCATCCATCCACATCAATTGCCAATAAATCGCCACTTTCAGGATAATTAATCCACTCTAATTGAAGCAACAAGGCACTCTGGGGGAAAGACAAGAGGCATCGTGTACCAGACAAGTCAAATTGCCCGTACCACCTTGACTACCATATTCCCCCAGACCCTGATGGATCCTGAACCCAAGAACATAATAGTAAGACACTAACCCAGTGTCCTTAACCATCACCCTAGGAAACAGCCTCTTTGGGTTTTTAAAAAACCCTTACCTTCCGTCTTGGAGTCGATACTGTGTATTGGCTCCAAGGCAGAAGAGTGGTAAGGGCTAGGCAATGGGAGTCAATTGACTTACCCAAGGTCACACAGCTAAGAAGTGTCTGAGGCCAGATCTGAACCTAGGACCTCCCGTCTCAATCCACTGAGCTACCCAGCTGCCCCCAGAAACAGCCTCTTTGGAAAAAACCATCTGCTCCTGCAGGTGCTACAGCCACATTTATTGAAGACTGAATAAAGAAAGTTTTTAGCACTGAAGTCCTTGGTATTGCTAAATTATTAAACACAAGAAACTGAGATCCTTTTATCAGTGGAAATTACACTAAAGGAGAGGCATTCCCACCTGCTTTGCCATTAAACTTGAAGGAACATGGGACCTTTATATCTGATTTATCTCGACATGGTAAGCTGGTAAGTAATGGACCACAGAGACCCAGATAAGAAAAATGCCCCCAAATCTCCAATCACCCCAGGCTTACTACTCTGCTACACACCAGAGATTTGTTTGGCTCTGTCTCTTTTTCTCCTGGTTTCTTCCTCTACATCCTCAGCATCATAAAGGACCAATTTCACATACTCTGGAAATCTTCCAATTGTCTTTTCTACTTAAATATACAGGTACAAGTCCAAAAGCAACCTTTATGGAGGCTGAAATAAGGTCATAAAGTAATAATGTTCAGAAGAGGTCTCAGATCATCTAATTCAACCCTCAATTTACTTGTAGCAAGTATATCAGGATGAATGGTAGCATTTTTACATGTGCCTTTACTAATAATTAGGGCCGTGGACAAAGATGACCGTCAATCAAACCTGCCCTCACTGGCAGCCAGCTGGCTGATCATACTTTTTCTATTTCCGGGTTTTTCAGATACTTCATAGTTATGGTTTATAGTTGTAGTTTAGCAACAGTTCATTTAGATTAGACAAAAGCACAGTAAAATGCAAAGCAAAAGACAGAGACCCACATTCTATTAAAATTACTCAAAGGCAGGAAATTAGGGTTCAGGTTGGCATCCATTTCTCCCTGTCACAGTTTCCTCAGTCCAATTCCTAATCATGGGAATATGAAAGTTAACATCTGATCATGATTTTCCTGGCTTTAAGTTATAGACAAGGTTAAATGGTCCAAATTCATGATTGTAACTTTATTTGAATGGAGGCATGAAGTGTGTGTGGTCTTGTTGGGGTCTTCTGATGCTTCTTCCCTCTCCATGACAAAGCTTCTCTTCATTCTCACTGAAAGCTGTTGGGGTTCTGGTCTTTGAATTAGTAGTGCTTGGATGTCCTTGAATATCCAGCTTCATCGGGAAGGTCAGTCCTCAAGGGTACCTAAGGCAAGTGCAGCCTGGAACCGAGTAACAGGAAAACCAGCCATCCTTATCATCCCAGCCATCATTTTCCTTGTCTATTTTCTTTGCCTGTCTTTTGGGTTTTTCTTTTCTTTTCTTTTTTTTAAAACATTTATTAATATTCATTTTTAACATGGTTACATGATTCATGCTCCTACTTTCCCCTTCACCCCTCGCTCTCCCCCCCCCCCCCATAGCCGACGCACATTTCCACTGGTTTTATCCTGTGTCGTTGATCAAAACCTATTTCCAAATTGTTGGTAGTTGCATTGGTGTGGTGGTTTCAAGTCTACATCCCCAATCATGTCCACCCCAACCCATGCGTTCAAGCAGTTGTTCCGTTTCCTCCCCTGCAGTTCTTCCTCTGAATGTGGGTAGTGTTCCTTTCCATACATCCCTCAGAGCTGTCTTGTGTCATTGCTTTCTGCTGGTACAGAAGTCCATTACATTGGATTTTACCATAATATATCAGTCTCTGTGTACAGTGTTCTTCTGGGTTTTTCTTTTCTTGAAAGTTGTTTCACTCTGTCTCCTTTTTGATTCTTTCACTCCTGTATTTGTTTTGTGGCGATATTTTAATCTTGGTCAGAGAGGATCCTCATGGTGGCACAGAGCCACTCTGGATGACTCTGCCATCTTGGCTCCATTCCCAGAAGTCCTCTCCTTGTCTATTTTCAAAAATCCCTTATAAGCTTGTTCCTGATGTCTCTGTCCTTTTTCTGCTTTGACTTCTTCCTTTACCCCACTCCATTTTTTCTACCAAGTACTTTGTATAGGGTACTATCTCTTTAAGGATCTTTTCCTATCATTGGGCTAAAAGGTGATGAAAAAGTACTAATGTGTAAAGAAAGATATTTAAATTAACTGCTAAATGATACTAGATATTGCCCCTATTATAAATGAACATGTTGATACCTGAAAGAAGTAGTAAAAAAACCAACTTGGGTCCAATAAAAAACGCTAAATTATGTGTATGAAGAAATATTGCTTTCAGATGGGATTCCAGCAGTTTCAGATGGAAAAATAAGCTCTTAAATAAATAGAAATACATACATTTTCTCATGAAAGATGCAAGATGATGCCTTGTTTATATGTAAACAGTTTGAAGTGTCAAATTTTATTTCTTAAAAAAATCAGAAGCAAGTAATAATAAAGAAACACAGTGTTAGGGACACAAAATGAGGCAGAGAACCATTTTTGAAACTTAAGAGCTATAGGATCCCATCTTACTGTGCTACCATGATCTGTGCATGACAGAAGTCAGAGGAAAGCACCAGGCAAGATTCAAGGAAGGTAGAATCATTTTTGGCTTGGAGTGGGCATCCACGTATGTGTGTGTGTATGTGTGTGTGTGTGTGTGTGTGTGTGTGTGTGTGTGTTTGGGTGGGGAAAGGGTGGAAATCAGAATCAGGGAAAGCTTTATGGAAGACAACTTTTGACTTGATATTTAAAGAGTGGGTAGGTGTTTGCCAGGCAAAGATGAAGAGGAGAGCATCTTTGGCATTGGGAATGGTTGAAGGAAAGTAGAGTGGGTGGAAAGGCAAAGATTCCAGCGAATGCTGAACACGTGTAGGAGAACAGCATATCCATCGCTCCGGGGACATTTGAGAAGCTAAGATGAACTGCTCTCAACTCAGGCAGGTGGAGGATTCTAGTTGCTGATTATCACCTCTCTCGGTGCCCTGAAGATGATGTCCCAGAATCCTGGAGAGGCCATTACAAGTCTAGACAGATGCTTGATAATATTTGATTGCTTATTTAAATGGAAGCCTCAAAAGAGGTATGTTTCAATATCTATCCCTCTCAATCACTCACCGACTTCATTCTAACTTTGAAAAGGACAATTCTGAGTTGTTAAGATATTCTTTTTTCATGTAAAAGAAAAAAAAAATCATCTGCTGAGGAGGCGTGCCAATCAGGAGAATAGCATGCTATTATTCTCAGGGGGAAAGGATCCTTAATCACCGAACAAAGCAGTGCCTTGTACTGCAGGCCTAAATAAATGTTGCTTTATTTCTGAAGCTGCCTGACCCCCCGTAGGGGTCTTTGGAGCCCGTCAGCGAGCAGTCATAAGGACAAATTTTCGTTAACTTGCATTCTTGCCCTCAAGCATCCTTTGACGAGGGGCTCACTGCATCTATTGACGGCCCAGGAAGTTGGAGGTCACAGCTTGGCCGAGGCACATGAGTCCCAGATAAAGAAGATGTTTTTACCCCTTGAACCAGGGCCAGCAACTTTGCTAACTTCACTGTGCCCTTCATGTCATGTGCTCGCGAAGAGGATTTCTGTGATGCTAATCCCACTAATGAGGGCTTCTCCCAGCCATTACATAAACCCCACAAGTCCCAGTGGCTTGGCAAGACCCCGCAGTAAAGAGAGAGCGCGCTTTTTGCCTTTTGAACTGAGTTCAAGGTAATTAAAGTCAAGGGCTAGAAAAAGGGAGGGGAACGGTGGTAGAAATACCAGCATAATAAGTAGTATGACTGTAGCGCTTTGTAAATTAACTCAATTAAACAAAGCCTGATTTTTAACGGGGTTAACATGGTGAGAAGTGCAGCCCTCATTAAACTGAGCTGCTAGAGGAGTTTCTAATTAAGTCAAAATTGTTTCAGTTGTTTCACACTTAAAGCCACATAAAACAGTGCGTGTGCATATGTGTGTGAACATGTGCACACGTGCGTGTTTGGTGGTTTTGCATGTGCTCTCGTAAAAGGAGGGAGAGGCAAAAAGAAAAAAAAAAAGACAAGGGCGAGTGTGAGAAAGGGAAAGACCTAGGGACAGAAAAAGCCATAGAAGGAGGATAAGCTAAAGGAAGAGAAGAAGAGAGGGTTTGAGATTCTGTGAGGGGAGCAGAGATTTCTCTCCATTTTGGAGCGATGATCAAGCAGCAGCAGGCTGGCCTGCCATGGTGGGTCACTCTCCTGTGCCTGGGTTCCTGCCTCTTCCAGGGGAGCCGGGCTCAGTTTCCCCGGACTTGTATGACCTTGGAAAATGTAGTGTCCAAAGAGTGCTGCCCCGCTCTCGGTGTGGACCCTGCCAATAGATGTGGCGTGCTAGAGGGCAGAGGACAATGTGCAGAAGTGCAGACAGACACCAGCCCCTGGAGCGGTCCCTATGTGCTCCGGAACCAGGATGATCGCGAGCAGTGGCCGAGAAAATTCTTCAATCGAACGTGCAGGTGTACAGGTGAGAGGCCTGAATTTGGGTGAGGCTTTCTACCATCACGGTCCACTGGATACACTCAGGGAGGAAGGAAGAATTTCTATCTAGGAAAAGTGACTTCTTGCTAGGGGAGGAGATGAGTCTTGAAGTAGTAAGCCTTTTGGATTTTCAGGGGTGAACTCATTGGACAGACTTATCTTTTGTTCTTCAGAATGTTTTAACAAATAGGTTTTAGGAAGGCAGTATGGTGCAATGGACCTGAAATCAGGGAGACCAAATCCTACCTCTGGCACTTGCTAGCTAACTGACCTTAGGCAAGTCACTTAACTTATCTGATCCTCAGTTGCCTTCTAGGTGAAATGGATATAATAATGACTGCAGGCCATACCTCACAGGACTGTTGAGATGCATGTAAAGCTCTTTTCAAACTTTAAAAAGAGATGTAAATTTCAGCTATTACCAAAGAAATGTTACATAGGGCAAATTGGACACTTTGACCGCTTGCCAAATTATCATTGGTTTGTTTGTAAGAAGATGCCAAACACAAAGCACCAGCAAGTCGGGTACAAGTCCTTTCAAGATTTCCAGGATTCTCTCCTCAGGAAATATGTTTGAACTTGTTGAGGAGGGGAGTGGAACTCAATTATTAATACAAACGACCAGAATTCAAACATTCTGAGTCCTGACTTCAGCTTTTCTTTGGGCTTCTAAGAATATTAACAATTATGTAAAAATATTAAGCAAAGGCTTTACTATTTATGATGGCTCAGTTTGTCTCTATTGAATTTGTACAGTTGCCTAAACTCAAAAGAGAAAAGGGCTAACAGCTGAAGGCTTTGGGGCTTTACCCTGAATTTTTAGGAGTATCTTGCCAAAACATTTGTGTCTCCCACCATTTCATTTCAATGTACCATAAAAGCTCTGGAAAATTTAAAGGCTCGTCCTGGGAAATATGAATAATTTTCATGTGGTTTCCTCACTAATATAGTTGCTTTCTTTTGAGACATCTCTTGGTACCTGCTCAATGTGGGGAACAAGGTAATAGTCGTTATGGCACTGGCCCCATCCTATTAATGATGATGATGAGGATACAGCTTACAATTTTTAAGGTGATATATCTACATCTATCTCACTTGATCCTCATTTACAACAATAAAGCAAGGTAGACTATCCACATTTTACAGATGAGGAAACTGAGGCAGATATATATATATTTTTTAAGAGACATGCCTAGGGTCACACATCTAGTAAATATTTGAGACAAGATTCAAGCTCAAGTTTTCCAAGTCTATCCACATTAGCTCCTAACTATGGGTGGAACTCTGTTTAATGGCCACATGGCTGATTTATTTTTTTCTAGGGAAGTAGTAGCCCCATAAATATTGCTTAGGGTACTTGGGGTACAGAGGGCTATTTAAGCCCTTCCACCTGGGATATGAAATTGACTTTTAAAGGTTTCCATTGTCCTTGCTTTTCTCTCCCTTGACTCTCAGTTTATCCTTCAATATGAAATACAGCTTTGCTCTAGCATTTACAAAAAAAAAAATCCCTATGGTTTTCCAAGTCTTCTCAAGTTCCCTTCAATAGAGCTCCCCTCCAGTTTTCATCCGCTATGTACAACAGTGATAAATCACGTTTGAAATACATAAAACACAAGAGCTAACTTCAGAGAAGCACTTGGATGGTGTTCTTAGGGCAATTGGCTTCTTTTGGAGTATAGGAGGATTACTGGAAGATTGTCGGAAGTACTATGTAGTTGGCTCATGAATGTGATTCATTTCGTATGTTTTTACCAAGTGAATGTTTATTTTTTCCTCTGTGGCCTGTCTGTATAATAGTCTTTCCCCCAATCCCTCCAGTCATTAATGCTCAATCTCAAATGACCTTATATTTGCCTACCTATGTACGTGTAACTCCCAGCGGGATCTGAGCTCCTTGAGGGCAGGGACTTGTTAGCTTTTGTTCTCACTGCCTAGCATGATGCCCTGTACGTGGTAGATGCTTATTACATGCTTGTTTTCATGAATTGAATCAGTCATATAGTTAATTTTCTGATAAAAATTTTGGGTTCTTAATGTACTTCTAGAAGTTTAGCTGTATTTTTCATGTTAATCGTTGTTCAGCCGTTTTTTCAGTTATATTCTTCATGACTCTATTTGGGGTTTTCTTGGCAGAGATTTGGCATTTCCTTCTACAGTTCATTTTATAGATAAAGGTAAACAGGGTGAAGTAACTTGCCCAGGGTCATTTAACAGTGTCTGAGCCCAGATTTGAATTCAGGAAGATAAGTTTTCCTGACTCCAGACCTAGCTTTATTCATTGTATCATGCTTATCTCGATTTCTTGAAATAGTTCTATATTTTACATTGTAAGCATCAGTTTTACATTATAAACATTAATTAATTCTCATGGCATTTCATTATATCAGTAACAGATAAAGCATGCAGACACAGGTAATAGTGTCACTTGGCAAGTATCTATGTATTTGCAAACAAAAAACATCCAAAGTAAAGATTTTTAACTTTCAAAAAAAGTAAGGAGGTACAACCCTGCAAAAGTTAAAAATTTTTGTAATAGGGGCAGCTAGGTGGTTCAGTGGATTGAAAGCCAGGCTGAAATGGGAGGTCCTGGGTTCAAATCTGGCTTCAGACACTTCCTAGCTGTGTGACCCTGGGCAAGTCACTTAACCCCCATTGCTTAGCCCCCTGATGGCAAACCTATGACACACCTGTCCATTTTCGATGACATGCAGCCACATACAGAGAAGTATGTTATTTAAACTATAAATATCGCAAAATTATGTTTTTTTTTTCTCGAAGTGACACACCACCCAAGTCATGCTCAGTTTTTTTGTGAATTTTGACACAACAAGCTCAAAAGGTTGCCCTTACTGCTCTTCTGCCTTGGAACTAATACACAGTATTGATTCTAAGTCAGAAGGTAAGGGTTAAAATTTTTTTTCTTAACTAGCCACATTCAGAGGAAGAACTGTGGGAGGAGAAACACAGAAGAAAAACAACTGCTTAAACACATGGGCTGATGGGGATATTATTGGGGATGTAGACACTAAACAATAACTCTAGTCCAACAATCAATAATATGGAATTAGGCCTTGATCAATGATACATGTAAAACCCAGTGGAATTGTGCGTTGGCTAAGGGGGGTTAGGGGGAGTTTGGGGGAGAGGGAAAGAACATGAAATATGTAACTAGGGGAAGTAGTCAAAATAAAAATTAAAAAAACACATTTTCTTTTGTTATATATTTATGATTTAACATGTTATATAATATGATTTAACATGTAGGTTTGCTAGAGTTGAAGGTGAGAGGTAGATATAAACATCCCTCTGGGAGAAAGAGCTACAATGGCAGGGGTCAGTGGGAAATTTCTAATTAGCAATTACTTTATCTTTCTGTGATAGCTAGTGAGTAATATATTTCTCATCTGGTCAAGGATGAGTAGGGTGGGAAGGTGTAGAGTGGTAAAATACTTCTAGGTGGTCTTATGTTAGGGATGATAGGATTTAGAGCTAGAAGCCACCTTAGAAAGAGAATCAATCCAGTGTCTTCATTTTACAGGTAAGTAATAAACAAAGGAAGTAATTTATTTGGGTAATGCCAGTTTTCTTTTAGGAAAAATGGATGTACTCTTAGGGTATAGATCATCAATAGATCACTCAAGTATATGAACAGATATAATTACTTGGATGATGCTAAGGGAACGGGCTTAAAATTGCAAATAGAAATTCTTTTAAAATTTAATTTTTTCCCAGATGACATGTTGATATCATTAAAAAAAAACCCTTACCTTTTATCTTAGTCTATAGGTCTGGCTCTCACTCCACTGAGCCACCCAGCTGCCACCTGATATAATTTTAAATAGTCATTTTCTGACTTTTTGTGAACTATGTTCTCTTCCTAACATTCCTCCCCAAGAGAGCAAGTAATCCTATTTACCAGTCAAGGTCCTGGGAAGTCCCATGCTCACCCAAGTGGGTGAGCTCCAGATGGAATACTGAAAAAGAACCAAGCTCAATTTGGTTCTGAGTAGGAAGCCTTCTACTGTCCAATGACCACTTCTTTTAAATGGTTGTACTCATCTTGTTAGTATAGAGAAACGTGGCCAGAGTGGCTTTACCCTGTCAGACTAACCCTGAGGCGCCACCTAATGGAAATTCCATTTTTGTCCTCTCCTCTCTGATCTTTTATTCAGATTTCTAGTGGTCAAGAGCTGTATCACTACCCCAGTCCCTTCCACTTGACATCTGAGCTTGGCTGCTTTCCACAGAAAAGGAGTTGAAAAGCAGACTACATAGTCCTTAGCTATTATTTTTCTTTTAAAAGAGTTTTTATTTTCTTTTATTAATTTTCCCAATTACATTAAACATTTTAAATCATTTTTAAAAATTATGAGCTCCAAATTCTCTCCCTCTTCCCCCTTCCCCATCCCTTGAGAAGGCAAGCAATGATATGGATTATATATGTAAATTCATGCAGAATGTATTTCCATATTATCCACCTTGCAAAAGAAAACATATATACAAAACTAAAGAAAAATTAAGTGGAAAAGTCTGCTTCAATCTGTACTGACTTAATCAGTTCTCTCTTTGGAGGTAGGAAGCATTTTTCATTATGGATTCTTTGGAATTTTCTTGGCTCATTGTCTTGATCAGACAATCAGAGTTTAACTGCTGCATTTCAAAAGTGATGTCACCCACCCCTCTATTTTATCCACCAAGAATGCCAAGGAAAGCTTACATCATGTCCAAATACTTTCCCAAGAGATACTATACGAAAGAACAAATGAGAAGAGGGATGAACCCAGAACCCAAGATGTTCAAGCTGGAAGAAACAGAGAATACTAGAGATCATCTATTTAATGCCTTTTTTTACAGATCACAAAACTGGGCAAAGTCACAACTAATTCAGTGGCACATCTGGAACTAGAATAGAGGAGTCCTATTCCAAGCTTTATTAGGGCAGATAGTGACCTGGAAGTTTTCTGTTTCAGTGGCAGAAGGAAGAACAAGACATATGAAGGAAAGGATGTCTTCTGATGCCTTAAAATATGCCACTCACCATTTCAGAGATGGTAAGATTTAAGCTAGAAGGCATCTAGACATAGAGTCCAGTATCCTCATTTTACAGGGAAGTAATAGAGAGGGGGCATGATTTCTCTGGGGACATAATGCCTGCTTTCTTTTAGGGAAAATGAATTTATTTTTAGGGTACAGATTATCAGTAGATCACTCAAGATATATTAACAAATGTAATTTCTTGATGATATTAGGGGTTTGGGCTTAAAACTGAATATAGGAATTCTTTATCTTACACTTGCCACTCAGCTATGGGTATTTTACAATGTTTCAAATGGATGCTCTGTAAGATTAAATAAAAGTTCTTGAATTAATTGAATTTTAACTTCAGGAAAGTTTGATAGAATATTTAATCAAAATCATGTTTCCAATGGCTTTCTCTATGGACTAAAATTTATTTGGGAAAAATAAGCGTGTTAGTGTCACAATTAATTCCCTTGGTCTTCATATGTGAGCCACTTTCTTCATCTCTAAAACGAGGACTTTGGAACAGGTAGTCCATAAATGTCATGCCAGAGTCAGCTCTTACTAGCTTACAAATACATTGTTATATTTTCAGTTTCGGAATCTACATCTCAGAAATTGGCAAACACTACAAATAAGGATTTAATTTCGTGTTTTGTTGTTTGTTAAGACCCGAGAAAATGTTAATAATGCAGATAAAACTTAAAAACATTTTTTTTTGGTGGTTGTTAAACATTTACCAGCATATTCCTGTCTACAAGCTACATTCTTATATAGTTAGAAGGCACAGGAATGGGTCTGGTCCTTGCAATTGGAAAGATATGAGTTCAAATCTGATCTTCAGACTCCTGGTAGGGTAACCTTGGGCAAGTTCCTTAATCTCTGTTGACTTCAGTTTCCTCATCTGTAAAATGAGGATAATAATAGTACCTACTTTCCAGGTTTCTTGTGACGGACAAGTCACTCAATCTCTATTAAGCTTAATTTACTCACCTGAAAAATGGGGATAATAATAATAATACCTGTCTACTAGGATGGTTTTGTGGATCAAAAGAGTTAATATTTGTAAAGTGGTTTCTTTGTAAAGTATTATATAAACATTATTATTATTATTATTATTATTATTATTATTATTATTATCAAAAATTCTACAACCTGATGCTTCAGGCTGGGAAATCATTAGAATATAATACTAGCAATCCAAAATCCTAGATTATGTGGTCTTGTTTGTTTACTGGCTTCCTTAGGGCTAAATTGAAGAAATGATCCTATGTTATGGCTTTCCTATGCCAGGTCGGACTAAGTTTTAGGAAAATTAGACATTCATATTTAGAAACTTCAGCAGGAGGCTGGAAATCATGGGAACATTTCAATTGCACCTGTATCTTTGCACTTTAAAAAACTGGTGACTGCCACATAGATTTTAATGTTTGGTGCTGAACTTCTTGTTTGTGCAAGTGTCTAAGTGCTTCAGTTTTCCAATCTCTAAAATGGGGATAATGATGAAAATGTCCTTGTAAAATCCTTTTGAGCTACATAGATGAAAGGTTCTATGTAAGTGTAAAGTATTGTTATTATAATAATAGAATCTTTAATTAAAAGGAATAGACTATTTAGAACTACTTGTAAAAGCACTAATCGGCTGGTCTTTAAAACCACTTAGTCTAATAGTCTTCTGAGCTTGAGCTATACACGGCATGTAGGAACACATGCTCTGTTAGGTGGTTCTCATTTACTTTCCATTTATATCCCAGCCCTTAAAGGTAACAGACTGTAAATCCTCAATGCTGAAGGACATCATAGATAGTGGAGGGATGCAGGATCTAACAGCCTGCCCCCATTACTACTAGGATCAAAAAATCCTTTTTTAAAAATTTGCATTATGAATATTTGTTTCTCTTGTAGGATTTTTGAAAAAGTTTGTGATGTCAATAAGTGAAGAGCAATTCCCTTCTTCATAAATGCAAATAAAATACTCACGTTGGAGAAAGTCTAAATTAAAGAAATGGCAGTTATTGGGCTTCTGTGTTTCATGTCTTCTGGATAGGTTCGGTCTTTTTTTCAGCTTTCATTTATATTCCATTTTGGAAGATCTGAAATGAAATTATCTAATTTCAACATATGGTGTATTTTCTCTGCTTTGAGCAAAGGAAAGAGTGTGTGTGTGTGTTTTTTTTTTTTTGGACCAAAACTAAAAAACCCCAAATAATTCAAAAGATCTAGATCAGATCAAATCTGTCCAAGCTTCCCTTTAGCAATTATCATTAGGATGTGGTCTTCCTTCATTGGCAATTATAATAGTACTTTGATAGAAAGAGTAGGGGCTCTGGTGCCTGAGAACCTGGATTTGAATTCTACCTCTTACATGTCTGAGTTTGGGAAATTCACCTAACTCCTCTGGATCTCGGTTTCCTCAACTGTAAAATAAAAACAAAAGCTGAGGGGATCAGATGAAAAGGCCCTCAAAGTTCCTTCCAAATCTAGACCTATAACCCTATGAATTTACAAGCAATTCCATTTCAAGGAGTTTAAGACAGTAAATTCTTCTTAGAAGGCTGAGACAGAAGCTGATTTAGTTACTACGATTTTCAACCACAAAGAACTTCAGTTAAGAAAATATTTCATTATTATAAAACTCAAGACATAGCTTATAAATGACAGTGACTAACAAAAACTTTAGATTCAAAGAAAAAATTCGGTATATTCCTGCTTGACATTTCCCAAATTTCTTATTACAACATCTGGAGAGGAACATTTCTTAGTGTATTTAAAAGGAGGAATTTTTCTTTCTTCACAGAGACTCTATTGACACATATGTAAATATCTGCATTAGGAAAAACAACACACTATATAGACTTAGCCAAATGACAATGAATTTAATCATATTACATACAGAGGCAGAGACAGAGACACACACACACCCAGAGACAGAGAGAGACAGAGAGACAGAGACAGAGACAGAGAAAGTGACAGACACAGAGAGAAAGAGATGAAGGAAGAGAGGGAAAAGAGAGAGGTGAGACATATAGAAAAACAAAAAGATGGAGAGAAAGAAAGAGATAGAGAAACAGAAAGGGAGACAGAGACTGAGAAAGGGAGACAGAGACAGAGTTGAAGAGGGAAAGAGAGAGAGGGTGATATGAGACAGAAAGACACAGAGAAATAGAGAATCAGATAAAGAGCTAGAGGGAGAGACAAAGAGAGAGGAAAATGGGGGGGAGGAAAAGAAAGGAAGAGAGAGAGACGGAGACAGAGAGAAAGAGAGAGGGAGGGAGGGATACAGAGACAGAGAGAGGAAGAGAGAGAGAGTGAATAATTTTGCTAGTCTTAACGAAGGTAATTTGGTTTTAATGAGATTATTTCAATAGCTAATTATACAAATGTAATAGGAAAATTAAAAAAAAGAAATATAATTAGAAGAAACTTGGTTTACATGAGAAAACACTGACCTTGGAGTCAGAAAACCCTATATTTGAGTTATTAGCTCTGTGGTGCTACAGTTCTCCAAGCATCAGCTTTCTCAACTGCAATACTCAAATAAGAAGGAAGGAAAGAAGGAAGGAAGGAAGGAAGGAAGGAAGGAAGGAAGGAAGTAGCATTTATTATGCTCCTGTTATGTGCCAGACACTGCAGAGAACTTTATAAATATTATCACGCATGATATAAACCTGTGATTTCATTAATGTAGATGTTCCTTTCAATGGAGCAGAAGACACCCCATCAATGCATATCCTTCCCATTTTGTGACGCTCTTGTTTGTGTCTACCCATCACAATGGAGGCCTTCCTCCTTTTCTTTTGCCATCATGAATGTAGCAGTGAGCTATTCAATGAGCTTTTGTTCTTGCCACATGACCAGCTCATCTTTTTCAGTCATACATACATTTCTTAGATGACTGCCTTTGCTTTGGTTTTTCTTTGTAGTTCCCCATTTGTTAAGAGTCGCAGACAGTTCACACCCACCATATATACCTCTCCTCTGCCCTCGGAGAGATTCTCATTTTAAATTTTTTGAAGATGGCTAGTGCTCCATGACAAAGGCTAATAATACTGACCTCTGACCTACCCAAGACCAAATTAGTAAAGTGTATAAAGAGCTATAGAGATGCTAATTATTGTCATTAGGTGGGCAGAAGAAAAGAGATGACATGAATCTGAAACCCTCGAAGGTGAGGATAGTCATTTGGACCAGATTAGTCAGTGACATGGTTGTCAGTCTTAGAACTCATTGAGGAATGATTCCTTTTCTTATTAGTCATTTATCATTCTCTGTAAGCATTCAAGATTATGCCAACATAAGGTTATTGAGCTACATAAGAGTTGGCTTATACTACATAGCAAGAATGTGGTCATGAACTGCTTAGCTCCATGGATCTTTTGATCAGTTTGTCCTCCTTTCAAGTCTCCCCACTGAGCTCCTTGGTCCTGAACCTCTTTCTTTCACTAGAAACACAAAAGAATGCATAGAGAACAAAGGGTTAATGCTAAATGAAATCTATGCTTCTCTCCCCTCTTTCTGCCCCCCACCCCAGCCCTAGTGGTTTGGGATTTTTTTTTTCTTCCTGAGGCTTATGGACCCCTTTCCTTGGCTAGGCAGAGAGCAGATTGGCATCTTTCTCTTCTTTGCTCTGGATTAGTAAAACTTCATTTAACTTTTCACCTGGTTATAACTAAATTCTAAGAAGCTTCCTGATAGCACCCTAATTTCAGATTAGATTAGTTTGTCTTCATTTCCCCCTCCCTTGGCCTTTCTAGTTATTGCTTGCCTTGTCGCTAGTAGTACTTCATTTTCCTTGGTGTTGATAAACTAGAGAACTTCTGGTAGCTGACGGGAAAACCTAAGGAGAATTATACCTTCTGACACTGTAGCAGCTAATTCCCCTTTATGATCTGACAACTTTTTTTGATTTTATCTTAACTCTGTCTCCTTTGTAAAATAAACTGGATTTTCCTTACTTCCTATGTTGGATTTCATTCAAATTTGGGGAAATCAGCCTTTTTTTTTTTTTTTTTTTTTTGGTCTCATCTCTGGGTAGTTGTATGTAGTCTTAAAATAAGCCAACCACCCTCATCTTTTGTCTTTGAATTGATACCAAGTATTGATTCCAAGGCAGAAGAGCAGTACAAACTAGGCAAATGGGATTAAATGTTTTTCCAGATTCATACAGCTAGTAAATATGTGAAACCAGATTTGAACCCTCAATCTTCTGTCTCCAGGCCTGGCTCTCCCCTGAACAACCTAGGTGCCTCTGTCGTATATAGTTTTGCTTCCAAGGGAAGATAAACTAGAAGAAAGAATAGGCTCCATTGGAGAGGCCTCTTGCTTGTTTTTATCCTAACTTGACAGAAAAATGTAAGATTAGATTCTTTTTTTTTAAAAACCCTTACTTTCCTTCTTAGAATCAGTGCTGTGTATTGGTTCCAAGGCAGAAGAATGGGAAGGGCTAGGCAATGGGGGGCGGGGGGAGAGGTAAGTGACTTGCCCAGGGTCACACAGCTAGGAAGTATCTGAGGACTGAAGATCTCCTGTCTCTAAACCTGCCTCTCAATCCACTGAACCACCCAGCTACCCCAGTAAGAGTAGACTCTTAAAGATTGTTATTGTTTTATTGCCAGGTGGGAAATGTATATATATTGTGACTTCTGGTCATATTGATGTGACTTTCTTTGGACATAAAGAACTCTCCCACCTGGAGTTGAGATCCTTTAGACTTGGTGGTTATCCCAAGGCTTTGTGAGCTACCTCATCCTGCCATGTTGACCAGATTCAGTTTCATACAGAAGAAGCTGGAGTATACTTGTTGAATATCCTTTCTATGCTAGGGCTAAATAAATCTCCTTTTGTTGACCATCAAATGACTTATGCATACTTCATTTTGTTCCACTACTCAACCTAAACTTAACTGCAGATTGGCCTGAGTAAAGACCATCTGTTATTTCCCTTCCTAATCAGTGAGCAGAGAGAAGGAGAACAGTGGCAGAATTCAGTGCCATCTCATATCTTCTTTACTGGCTGAGACCTCTTCCAAAGTCTTGTGCCATGATTTGATAGTGGAGGGTGATGGTTGTTTCTCTGAGTCAATGGCAGCTGAATGTAAGTTCTATTTTGTTCTTCTAACCTGGAAAGTGTTTGATGATGTTCAGTAATTTCCTATCAATTTGTCCCCATTTTGATTTCTCCATCCTGCCTCCAGGAGCTTCTTTATTCTGGAAGATCTCGTCAGCCTTGCTACTCACATTTCATCAATAGACTTTAGCCTGGTGGCCCCTCCAACTGGAGGTCTGATTGGTGAGGTTCTCCCAGAACCTCCATTTATTATTTTTTTTAGGGACCACTTTGTCCATTTTCTTTATTTTATTTTTTCTTTGAAAAAATTTATTTAATTGATTTAGAATACTTTTCCATGGTTATATGATTCATGCTCTTTCCCTCCTCTTTCCCTCCCTCCTCTTTAGCCAACGAGTTTTTACATATGTCACTGATCAAGACCTATTTCCATATTATTAATATTTGCAGTAGGGTGATCGCTTAGAGTCTACATTCCTAATCATATCCCCATCTACCTATGTGGTCAAGCAGTTGTTTTTCTTCTGTGTTTCTGCTCCCATAGTTCTTTCTCTGGATGTGGATAGTGTTCTTTCTCATAGGTCCCTCAGAAGTGTCCTGAATTCTTGCTTTGCTGCTAGTAGAGACAATTTCTTTATTTTATAGATGCCTGAGTTGGTGTCAGGACTGGCACCAGAACCCAGACTAGACCTGGAGTCAGAAAGATATTAAGTCTAATCCTACCTCAAAAACTTCCTAGCTGGTGATCCTGGGCAAGTCACTTAACCAGAACCTCCATTTAAAGAGCATACTCTGGCCAGCTGTCTCTCACCTCCCATTTGGCTATACTCTTTTTTGACTTTTCCATCCTGATGCTATGCTCAGTCCCCTTTCAGTCTCCTTTTGTGTATCATCTTACCCCTCCTTAGACTAGAAGTTCCATGAGGGCAAAGATTGTCTTTTCTTTTGTACTATATATCCCTGGGCAGCTAGATGGCATAGTGGGGAGCCCTCTTCCTGAGCTCAAATCTGGCCTCAGATACTTATTAGCTGTGTGACCTTGGGTAACCCATTTTATCCCATTTGCTCAGTTTATTTATCTGTAAAATGAGCTGGAGAAGGAAGTGGCAAACCATTCCAATATCTTTGCCAAGAAAACTCTAACTGAGGTCACAAAGAGTTAGACAGGATTGAGCAATAAGAGAGGCAGGCAACACATTAAGAGAAATGGTGGCTAGAGGTGGGGGTTATCACTAGGGTGCCAAGTGTCACTACAGGCTCGTAGATTGACATATTCTTTGCAGGAACGGTAGTATTGATTGTACTGGTGGAAAAGGAGTGAGCCAGAGGCAGCTTGAAGGCTGTAAGAGAACAGTGAATGAGGGCTTCATATGGAAAATTCTTACTAATGTTCAGGGCCCCAGAACAGAAGCAAGAACATATAGAAATGAACTAGATGTCAATCCACTTGATTTCTAGAAATAGAGATGCTATAAACTCAGTGGAGGGCAAAGAAAGAGGATTAGATTCCTTTGCTCCCTGCAGCAAATATCCCTTCCATTTGGCAAGGAGGCAGGGCAGGGGAGACTGTGGAATGGTGGGAATTGCACTACTCCTAGAATTAGAGAACTTGATTTCAAATTCTAATTATATGAACTTAACTTAAAAATTTTACATTTTACTTTAAAATTTAAAAAATGACTTAATTTCCCTCATTTTGTAAAATTATCACTATGTTCATATGAATACATAAATAAAATATACTCTGCATAATATTAGAATATATAAAAGCACAAATATTTAAGTAAGCATATTATGGGTTATATTTTGTTATAAATTTATGCTCCAAGTTTGTATTACACACATGTATTTATATATACAATTTCTCTTTCATCTCAAGGACTATATTGACACATTGGTCAATAATTGAATTGTGGGAAATAGCTGGAAATCTGTATTTTTAGCCAAAATGTTCTTCTTTCCTGAATATAGACAACTTTGCTGGCTACAACTGTGGAGACTGCAAATTTGGCTGGACAGGTCCCAACTGCAATCAAAAGAAGCCACCGGTTGTTCGGAAGAATATTCATTCTTTGTCTCCTCTAGAGAGAGAGCAATTCTTGGATGCCTTGGACCTTGCAAAGAACACCATCCACCCAGACTACGTGATTACTACTCAGCACTGGTTGGGCCTGTTGGGGCCCAATGGAACGCAGCCACAAATTGCCAACTGTAGCATTTATAACTACTTTGTGTGGTTACATTATTACTCCGTCAGAGATACACTATTAGGTTGGTTTTCTCCCCCCTTTTGTTTAAAGTATATCATTATGAGTCGAGCAAAAAGGGAATGATTTATTTCAGTAAGTGGGTTTATAAGAGAGGAGAGCAAATTGCAGGGAAAGACAGGTTTATGAATGTGTCATAGCCTATCCCCAAATGCCTACAGTGAGGCTGAGCTTATTATATAACGAATAATAGGAGCCAGGCTTTAAAGTTTTCAAAGTCCTTCACTTATATTATTCCATTTGAGCTTCACAATAATCCTGAAAGGAAAGAATTAGAGAGTTGTAGGAGCATAGACTTTAGAAATTCCAGAGACCTTAGTCCAATCTCTTGGACTAGAGCAGGGGTTGGCAACCTTTTTGACCGTGAGAGCCATAAATGCCACATTTTTTAAAATGTAATTTCATGAGAGCCGTACAGAGCTCACAGTGCTCACAGTGCTGCTCCTGTAACAGCACCTGAAAAAAAAAACTGACTTTATGGCTCGAGAGCCATACGTTGCCAACCCCTGGACTAGAGATTTTTTTTTTTATAGAAGAAAAAACTGAGGCTGAGAGGGGTTATAGGATTTTTCCAGGTTCAGATACAGGGGTATAGTTAATTTTTAACAATGGTTCTCCAAAAAAAAATTGACAACCCATTTGATTTTAAACCCTTATTTTCTGTCTTAGTAGAAACACTAAAACAGAAGGATGAGAGACAGGCAGGCAATGGGGGTTAAGTGACTTGCCCAGGATCATGTAGTTAGGAAGAATCTGAGACCAGATTTGAATCCAGGTCTCCAGACCTGGCTCTCTATCCACTGTGCTACCTAGCTGCCCCCACCCCACTACCCTTTATAAGTGTAATCTGAATTATTTCACATTTTATTGATCACTTTCTTAAGTCTAGTATAGAGATGAGCAAACTGTGACCCAGAGGCTACATCTAGCCTGCCACTTGTTTCTATGTGGCCCTAAGAAAGTTTTTCACATTTTAAAATGCAGTGACATTTTATGAGGCCTTCCCTGAGGTCTAAGATTTGTTGATGCCTAGTCTAGAGAAGCAACAAAATAATAAATGAAGTCAAGTGAAAGCTGGTATTAGCACACCTCTGCACAGGTAAAAAGCAACAGAATTGAGATTTGAACCCAGGTCCTCTGAAATCCAGAGAACCTGAGCTGAAATCCTGACTCTGACCCTTATTACCTCTGCACCTCCTTTTTTCCTAATAAGGAAACTAAGAAGAGTTACTAATACATGGTCATAAAGCTCATAAGTTGTAGAATGGAATTTTGAACTCAAGTCATCCTGACTCTGGGGCAGCCAGATGGTAAAATGGATAGAGCATTTGGAGTCTGGAAGACCTGAGTTCAAACTTAGTTTCAGACACTTACCAACTGTGTAGCCTTGGGCAAGTCAACCCAATTTGCCTCAGTTTTCTCACCTGTAGAAAATGAACCAGAGAAGAAAAAAAAATGGCAAAGCACTCCAGTATCTTTGTCAAGAAAAACCCCAAAGGGATCACGAGGAATTGGACGTGACTGACAAATGACTGAACACCATCCTGACTCCAGGACTAGACTAATGCATCAGACTGGGAGACTCTACTAGTTACTTCCTTAATTTAGTTTTGCTTTTCTCCTTTCTCCTTGGTTATGTAGTTCATACTCTCAACTTTTCAGCATGGTGCCATTAATCCTCAAAGCCAAGAACTGATGAAGTGAAGACTAATTTAGTTTGGCTCGAGAAAAAGAAAAAAAGGATAAAACCCCACACATTCTTAAATGTGCGCACAGAATAGCTGTGGGAACCTTTCTTCAATTTAGGCGTCTTAATTAAAAATATGCCTATACAAGTAAAAATCCCTTGTGCAAAGCTAGGACTTTCATGTGGAAAAGTATGTCTCGTTTCACATCTTTGTGAACATCTTTTTCATAATCGCCAGGGTCAGATACCCATAGTGTTCAAGAGTACCTTTTCTTGTAGTTCCAAATATCTGGGTCATGATTTTGGCAAAGCAAAATGGCATCACAATGGACACGGCCTTTCCTAGCCCTTTAAACTGCTTCAGGGTAGAACTCTGGGAGAATGCCCAAGAAAACTAGGCCCTCTTATTATTTGGCTTAGCCTGAGACAAGACTTAGAGGTCAGGGTCTGAGTGGGATCTGAGAGTTAGACGGATGTGTTCTTAGGTCTGATGCATCAGTACAGGTCAATTTGGTTTGGACTCCATTTCTCTAGAATGTCATGAAGCTATTCTCAGCTTGCCTGGGGTCTTTTTTTTTTTTAAACCCCTAATTTCCATCTTAGAATCAATACTGTGTATTGGTTCTAAGGCAGAAGAGAGGTAAGGGCTAGGTAATGGGGGTTAAGTGACTTGCCCAGGGTCACACAGCTAGAAAGTGTCTGAGGTCAGATTTGAAGCCAGGATCTCCCATCTCTAGGCCTGACTCTCAATCCACTGAGCCACCCAGCTGCCCCCTGGGGTCTTGAATATATTCCTGAGCCTACATCAGTGTAAATGAGACCTTCTGGCTGTTCCTGAAATGGGCCTGTGTTATGATGATGTAAGAAAATAATGGAAAGAGCACTGGATTCAAAGTCAGAAGATATAAATTCAGTCTTTAACTTTGCCTCTAACTTACTCTTTAGGGATAGCTAGGTGATACTTTGGATAGCACACTGGGTCTGGAGCCAGGAAAACCTGAGTTCAAATCTGGCCTCAGACATTTAGTAACTATGTGACCCTGGGCAAATCACTTGACCCTGTTTCCTAATCTATACAATGAGTTAGAGAAGGAAATGGAAAACTGCTCTGGTATCATTGCCAAGAAAACCCCAAATGAGGTCATGAAGAGTCCAAAATGACTGAATAACAGTAAAAAATACTAGTATCTGTTTCATATTGGCCACTCTTTAGAACTCAATTTCCTCATCTATAAAATGGGAGGCTTCCAAGTTCCCTTCCAACTCTCGATCTATGATAGTGAGATCCTCTGAATGATTAATTATTAATTAAATAAAATTAATTATCATTATATATAATTAATTATTGCACATAATTAATTATTAATCCTCTGAATTAAGCCATCCCCTCAAAATCAGGGAATAATAGATCTAGATCAGGGAGAGATCTCAGAGGACACTCAATGAGTGTTTAACTAGGCTATCCAGTCCAAACCCTTCATTTTACAGATGAAGAAACTGAGGTTCGTGGAGAGATAATGTGATTTATCTAAGGTCACACAGTCAATAAGAATCACAAAAGACTTGAACCAGTGCCAGTGCTTTTTCTACCATTCCCAGAATGACCTGGAATCTAATGCTGGTTTCTAAAAGTGAGGGATTTGTTTTACCTCTATTAATTCTTTATATTCTTGCTAGATTTTCCTTTAGCCTTTTCCTTTGGGACTTTCTGCCTTGGTTCTAGGTCAAAAAGAATCATGCAACCAAGGCTCAGAGATAGCAGATATTCTTGCAGGATATGTATGTGTGAATATTTAAATGAACCCTTATGGTTTTCATGTCATTATGTAAGATATTTGAAGGAAGCTTATAAAAAGAAAGAGGAAAATGTAGCTTCTAGTGTTTTCCATGGAATCAGTTTATACCCTGCACATTCATTAATCACCTTTCTGAGGTATTTATAAGCATCTGTCCACTCTCTTTCCTTTCAACAAATAGTTATTTAGCATCTACTATGGACAATGCATTAGGGGGTACCTCGATGGAAAAAAAAAGATATGTTCCATGCCCCTTAGACAATTGATAAGATATGTCAAATAATGCCAAAGGTGTTAAAATAAGAAGAATAATCAAGGAAAAAGCAAAGTAAAGTGAAAAGGCTGAAGAAGGACTGACTACTTCTAGCTGGGAGATTGGAAGCTTCGTGGAGGAGTTGTCCCTATATTGGGTCTTGAAGGAAGGGAAAGTCTTAAGAGATGGAGGTGAGCCAAAGTCCATTTTTGGTATGGGGGATGGATTGAACAAAGGTACAAGGGAGAACACAGGATAAAAATGGGAATTGTAGATAATTTTAGGATTTTGGTTTTATAACTGAAGGGAGCTCAGTGATTCTTATTCTCTGTCATTTAAAGGGTATAATAATACCAAGACTCAGAAAGTTTAAGGATCTTGGCTAGTGTCAAACAGATTGTAACATGAAAAGTCTGAATTTGAATTCAGGTTCTATAGTTGACTAGCACTCTTCCCATTGCTCTAAAATGGCGAATCATCCTGAATCATTGGCATGTACCATTGATGGATAGTATAAAATAGACACATTCTGAAAGAAGAAAAATAAAAGAGGAATGATGATCCAAAATATCCTCACATTCTGTGAAATATTGTACATATTTTTCTTTTTGGTCAGTCACTTTTCCAGTCATTTCCAACTCTTTATGACCCCATTTTGAGCTTTTGTTTTGGGCAAAAGACATTGCAATGCTTTGCTATTTCCTTCGCTAGCTAGTTTTATAGATGTGGAAACAGAGACAAACAGGTTAAGTGACTTGTCTAGGGTAACACAGCTGGTAAGTGTCTGAGGTCATATTTGAACTCAAGAAGATGAGGTTTTTCTGACTCTAGGCCAGACATTCTTTCCACTGTGTCATCTAGTGGGTAATCATATTGGTTTGAACTTCTATCTTGCCCTCCACAGTACTCTTTCTATCCTCAAATGATCATGACTATATTTTCTGCTTACAGATTGTAGTTCACAGAGTAGAATATAAACTCCTTGAGGGCAAGGGTTGTTTCATTTTCTCTTTATATTCCAGAACATTGGGGGTGCCTAATAAATGCTGGTTAAATTTTGATTAGATTGTGTGATCTTGGGCACCCACGCTAGATAATCTTTGAGATCCCTTCCTGCTCTAATTAATATGGTCTTAGATTAGCAATTGACAAACAAAAACCCATGGGCCAAATCCAACCTTCTGCTTATATTTGTATCACTCACGAGCTAATAATGGCTTTTCTGGATTTTGCTTGTAATCTGTAATTTTCTGACCTTTGCCTTAGACAAATGCCAGTTAGTAAATACCTCCTAAACCCCACCACAACCTTCCAAACCACAAGGTCAGAAAATCATTGACTCCTTTATATTAAATCTCTTAATGCCATCCTTACTCACTTACTTGTTTCAGGACCAGGGCGACCATTTAAAGCCATAGATTTCTCCCACCAAGGACCTGCATTCCTTACCTGGCACAGGTATCATTTATTGTTGCTGGAAAGAGATCTCCAGGTCAGTGAACATTTGTATATTTCCATGATCTCAGAAATGCTTACTTGGTAATTCTGGTCCTTCGAACTTTGTTGTAAATGTGGTAGGTGTTTATACTGACTGTTTCTGGAAATGACTTGACCAGATTTTTTTTAATTTTTAATTTTTAAAATTTTTTATTTTGAATATTTTCTCCTAGTTACATGTTTCATGTTCTTTCCCTCTCCTCAAACCTTCCTAACCCCCCCTTAGCCAATGCACAATTCCACTGGGTTTAAATGTATCATTGATCAAGACCTAATTCCATATTATTGATAGTTGGGCTAGAGTTATCATTTAGTGTCTACATCAACAATAATATCCCCGGCAGCCCATGTGTTCACTTCTTGATTTTTTTAGAGACTTACTGGCAATGAGTCCTTTGCACTACCTTACTGGAACTTTGCCACAGGGAAGAATGAGTGTGATGTCTGTACAGACCAGCTGTTTGGTGCATCAAGACTGGAAGATTCAACCTTGATTAGTCAGAATTCAAGATTCTCCCGCTGGGAAATTGTGTGTAACAGGTAATGGAGCATATAACTGGAAAGAAAATCTAGACAACCCAACCCCCTCCCCCTTTCCCCCAATTCCTTGGTGAGCCATATGCTAAATGTTCTTGTAAATGTCTGTTTTAATGCCTTTTAATATATGTTTAAAGGGTAACATGGAGGAATAATTGTGGGACTCAAAGAGTCTGGTGTTCGATGTCCCTCTTTAGGCATAGGCAAGGGGTTGCATTTGGTACAATCTTGGTGGAATCTGGCCTCTCTAATGAGAGGAACTAGATTCACTTTTCTTACAGGCTTCATTTTATTAAACTCCACCCTAGTAATCTGGGGAGAGATTTTACTTATATTTAGATTTAGGCATACATCTCGGTTTCCTTGAAAGGGATGAGTAGAAAGGCACCCAATATGCCATACAAAAAATGTGATTTATTTTCTACGTAGGAAAGAAATGCTAAAACACAAAGAATTCTCAGAATCTATGCACTAATAATAAGACTTAAACTTAACAAACGGAAGTGCTAGCTATTGTTATATCTTGAGATTGGTGCTTAAAGCCATTTAAATATAAAGTAGTCTGTAGAACTGCTGATGAAACATTTTCCATACTACCTTTTTACTGGCCAAACAAATTTTGGCATATATCTTGTGGTAAAACAGGCCAGGCTTGGGTCAATCCTACTATTGGTTGGTATCTCCAAAAGCACTGGAATAACTCCTTGAAATTTATTGAACTTTGGCCAAAAGGATCCAAGTTCCTCCCTCCACTTATAGACATAAGAACACCTCTAAATGTAGATGCATCCAACTGGGGACAGATATTTATTAACCTAAGATCAGAAGTGGACATATAAAGCAGAAGAAGCTGCCGGGGGCCCAGGCACAATATCATCCAGTCAATTGCTCCATTTGCCTTATGGGTATGACTGCCATGATGATATGGTGGAGAAGGTTCAGTTTTTTCTTACCCTTCTCTGTAAGTCTCAGTGTTACATGATGTCACTAAAGGACTGAACAAAAAGATATCTAGTTGGAGGTTTTTCTCCTCCTTTAATTGACACAGTATTCATTCCCTACTTCCCCACTACAATGGGTAGGGGAAGACCAAGAGGTCATTCAAGGGGTGCCTTAACAAAACACCAAGTCCTTTCAGAACTGGACCACCACACGACTAGAAGCAATTGGGAAATTCATCATCTCCAGTGCACCCTGGGAGTGTGTGAAGATTTGGGTCCATGTTCCCTACGATGTTCTTGATAAGCCAATTTAATTCTTCTTACAAAAGTATCTTTAAAAATTACATTCAGGTGTAGGCTAAAATTTATGTAGTTTGAACACCTTTAGCAAAGATGTACCTGAACTAAAATTTTAAATTATGCTTGCTGGGCTTCTTGTTTGTTTGTTTAAAATCTTTACTTTCTGTCTTAGTATTAGTTCTAAAACAGAAGAGTATCAAGGGCTAGGCAATTGAGGTTAAGTGACTTTCCCAGAGCCACATAACTAGAAAGTGTCTGAGGTCAGATTTGAACTTAGAACCTCCCTTCTCCAGGCCTGACTCTCTGTCTACCATTCTACCTAGCTGTCCCATGAACTTGCTAGTTTGTTAGGAAGCCCTTTCCAATACTTCAAAACATTGGTGATAGGGCTTTAAGCTCTAAATACATAGCCTTATGGTGATTTCATCAGGGCATTTCCTCCACCAGTTCTGATTGCAATCCTTGAATGCCTTAGTAGCATCTTTGTGAGTTGTGAAGGTCAAAATTATTCATTATTTGGTAGCCAAAAAGGGGATGATTCTCTTTGAATTTAGCAAGGCTGGTTCTTGAAGTACAAATAAGCTCATTGCTGGGCTTGGATCAATAGGTTCTTCCAGAACTTGTCCCTGATAGATAGAACCTAGAGTTATACCCATGCCAAGATGCAATCTGAGAGTAGGGCTTTTCACTAGAGGCAATTCAATCGAACAAAATTTATTAAGTACTTATAAAGCATAAAGCATTGTTCTGAGCCCTGAAAGAGGTATAAAATTTAAATTTTAAATAAGTCATGGTGCATTCTGTAGTCTAGAGCATATACTCTAGAGAGAGGAATAAAACATGTACACAGATAGCTGTCATACATTATGAATATATTAAGAAAGGAACAAAAAAATTTTCTATGTGAGGTCGGAGGGGAAAGTCATTGCCAACACTGGAGATTAGGTGTGATATTAGATGCTGGAGATAAGGAGAAAACCAAGACAAAACCGAAAGAACAACAAAAAAAAAAACAACCCTTCCCTTCAAGGAGCTTACATTATATCTACAAGATAGTTGTGCTACTTTGGTCAGGTCATTTAATCCCTTTAGTCTTCAGTTTCTATAAAATTAGGGTCTTTGAAACCTTTGAGCTTCAGCATTCTATTATTATTATATATTTTTAACTCCTACCTTCCATCTTAGAATTAATCTTGTGTATTGGTTCCAAATCTTGTGTATTGGGAGTTAAGTGACTTGCCCAGGGTCACACAGTTAGGAAGTGTCTGAAGTCAGATTTGAACCCAGGACCTCCTGTCTCTGGGTCTGACTTTCAATCTACTAAATCCCCTAGCTACCTCCTACAATTCTATTATTCTTGAGTAGAGGTCTGCATTAAAGGCAGCATGACATAGTATGTAATGTTTATGACTTAGAGTTAGGAAGATATGAGCTCAAGGCTCACCTCTGAAACATACTGTCTGGTTGACTCTAGGCAAGTCATCTGACTTCTCAGTACTCTAGGAAATGCTATAATATTTTGAGGACAGAGAAGGTGCCAATCTAGGCTATTAGAGAATTTCCCTGTATAGGAGTTCCTTATACTAAAGAAATTGCAGGTATAAAACAGAGGAATGACTACAAAACACTCTTTATAGAAACTGACAAGTAATTGGAGAATATTAACTGTATGTGGGAGGCCAAACCAATATGATAAAAATGACAATGCTATCTAAATTAATCTACTTATAGATTGCCATGCCAATAAAAATATTAAAGGATTACTTTAGGGAGTTTGAAAAAAATAATAAAGTTCATCTGCCGGAGGAGATCAAGAATCTCAAAGGAAATGATAAAAAAAAGTGAGAGAGAAAGGGATCTGGCAGTATTGGATTTCAAATCATTAACTACATATATACATATAATAACGCAGTAATCATTAAAATGGTTTACTACTGGTTAAAAAAAAACAACAGGTGAATATAGTTTAAACAAGTCAGGTCCATACCATACACAAGCAAACAAATCTTGTAGCTGATTGTTTGATAAACCCAAAGCTCAACATAAACTGCTGGGAAAACTGGAAATTAACCTGGCAGGAATTAGATTTTCATCAATATTTCACAATATCAAGAGAAGCTTTAAATAGATGCATGATTTGGACATAAGAGGACACATGATAAATTAGAGGAGTAAGGAAAGAATTTCTTAGCAGATCTTTGGGTAGGGAAAGCGTCTATGACCAAACAAGGGATAGAGAAGATCAAGAAGATAAAATGGACAGTAGTGGTTACATAAAATTTTTTACATAAAAATTTTGTTTTCCTTTTTTTGGGGGTAGGGGTTGGAGGAGGGAAGGAAGGGGATAGGTGTGTGAATTAAAAGGGAAGAGAAATAAATTCTTGAAAAATGTAAAACAAATAATAAAAAAAAACACCAAAGTTAATTCCTAGTCCTCTAAATCAAGCTTCTGTAGAATACTAGTTGAATAACCATAGGTAACGCATGAACTCTTAAAGTCTCTGTTTCCCCATCAATAAAATGGCATAAAATACCTGCCAGTCAAGATGCAGAGAAGATACATGGACCCAACAGATTTCTATGAAATTACCCTCCAAAGAATTTTGATGTAATGCCTCAAAACAAATTCTAGAGAGGCAGAAACAGGGTGAAACAACTTTTAGGCCAAGATAACTTAAAAGGTTGACAAGAAGACTCTGTAGCACCAGGATGAGAAAGGAGCATAGACGGGTACCAAGACAGGCCCTACCTTAGCAAGCAAGCATAGGCTTTGGGGGTAACTGAATCAGCAGCAAAGGCTTCTGGAGCTCTCAACCACAGACCAGAAGGCAATCAGACAACTGGTCAGGAGATTACAGGGGTTCCTTTGCTAGGTTCTAGGTGCATGACTCTGTTGCATTGCCCTTAGGCAGATCCTGGTCACAGTTCAAAGAGCTGTTCTAGAGCAAGGAAGAGCACCAGCACACACCAACATTTGCAGTGGTAGAGGAGAAGGAAATACTGGTCACAGTTACAAGGCGGAAAAGTATGTTTATGATTGCTTACAGACAAGAGCAGAGGTAGGGACAGTATTTGTGAATGACTTAGCCATTCTCAACATAGCAATTATCCAAAACAATCCCAAAAAACTTATTACAAAAAATTCCATCTACTTCCAGAGCAAAAACTGATAGAGTCTGAATCCAGACCAAAGCATACCTTTTTCATTTTCTTCCTTAATTTTTTGTTTTAGTTTCCTCTCAAAAAGAATTAATATGGGAAAATGTTTTACATGATTGCACATGTAGAATCTATATCTGATTTTTTACTATCTCAGTGAAGGAAGAGGAGTATAAGAGAATTCAAGATTCAAAATGTTAAAAAAATCAAATTTAAAAAGTTATTTTTATTTGTATTTGGAGAAAAACAAAATATTATCAAAGAAAAAACCAAACCAAACAAAAATACCTATTTCATTGCTGTGAAGGTCAAACCTTTGCAAAACTTAAAGTACTCTTTAAAGAAAAAACTCTTACCTTCTGCCTTAGAATCAATACTGTGTATTAGTTCCAAGGCAGAAGAGCAGTAAGAAGTACGCAATGGAGTTAGGTGACTTGTCCAGGGTCACACAGCTAGGAAGTATCTGAGGCCAGATCTGAACCCATGACCTCCCATCTCTAACCCTGCTTCTCAATCCACTAAGCCACCTAGTTGTCTCCTAAAGTAGTCTTAATATCAACAATTGTCTAGTCTTGCCTCAAAAGATCTGTATCCCCAAATCCTTTTTTGGCAGGAGAAAGGGCTCAATTTGCCATAGAAGTAGATATTTTCTCTATGTAGGCATCAAGATCACAGGGAAATAAATTTATTTTGAGATGAAGCCACAAGTGGTTTCCCCTTCCCCACTGACCCCAATTCATGATCTTTTCCATAATCTAACATTTCTATGGCTTCTAACAATTTTTTTTTCTTTTTCTTTTTCCTTTTCTTTTTTTTTTTTTTAAATCATAGCTTGGATGACTACAACCGCCAGGTTACCCTGTGTAATGGGACAAATGAAGGTCTGCTGAGAAGAAATCAACTAGGAAGGACAAAGGAACAGTTGCCCACCATAGAGGATGTCCAGGCCTGCCTTTCTCTTGAGAAGTTTGACAATCCTCCTTTCTTCCGGAATTCAAGCTTCAGCTTTAGGTTTGTGCTCTGACCTTTGCTGTAATGGTGTTTTATACCATCTGAAGATTTTCATTCCTGTGGTTGTCAGGAATAGCATTTAAGGGATTAAAACGGAACAAAGGTTAGAAAGAAAACTAGTGTTAGAGTGCAAGAGGGTGTCTAACATGCTGAGTGGCAGAGCAGGGTGAGAAGAGGGAATAATGGAAAGCTTTAATCAGTGATATGAAAGCCATCATTTAGCAGTACACTGATCTCCTTGGTATTAGAGTTTTAACTACTTTCTGGACAGGCTGTCAACAACAATTTTCTTATGCTCTTCATCTCTCTATTTATGTATAGGTAAGTGTTAAGGGCCAGGGGGCCCTTAATACAGGTACAAGACTTATAAACTTTGGGAATCTGTTCGGAGACTATGCTATTTTATGTGCAAATGAGCAAAATGTTTTTTCTGCTTTAAGTCCATGTTGTGGAAGTTTGATCAATCAAACGAGTCTTCTAGAGTAAATTTCATCCAAGGTACAATATAAAAATGTCACTAGTCATGTAATATTCAGAAATGGATTGATTTTTTTCCCACAATGACATAAAGTCTGATTAATTACTTACTAGAATGATGTGTGTGGCTATTAAAAGTAAGATAGACCAGAAAAGTAGCTAGAATTGGAAGAGGAGTGGATTGTGGATGCAGTTCTAGGATTGCATTTCATCATTCTCTCAGTAAACATTTATTAAACACCACTGATTTGGCGAGAAGATGCAAAGTTTTCTTTAGGCAGGATCCCTGTCCCCATGACACTTACAGTCTAATAGTCTAGGATCCCACTCGTAATACTGATTTCCCTGCTTCCTGGTAAATAGGTACTCTAATCTAGAGAATTAACTAATATTTTAGGGTTTGCAGGCAGAGGTATTTGCTGGGGGCAGAGCTGGGTAGAGTCTGGGCTGACATTGGGGAAAAAGCCAAAGGACAGGAAGCCAAAGTCGGGAGTGAGACTGAAGAGGGGGGTTGTCAGTAAATTTGAGTGAAGAGTATGAGGATAGGCGAGGCTCCAAGTTAAAATATTTGCTTATCCAACAAGTCAATTCCACATAGTTTTACCAAGTTCTTACTATTTTCAAAATGCTAGGCTAAGTGTTGGTGACCCAGACAGAAAATATCATAGTCTTTATGCTTAAGGAATTTATAATCTAAAGGAAAAATACAAAATGTAGTCAGTCAACTAGCACTGTAATTGGTGCCTAATTATGTTTCAGGCTCTGTGCTAAACATTTATTATACAAAGAAGAAGAAAAACAAAACCACTCCTACTCTCTCAAGTTGCTCCATTATAATGAAGGAGACAACAAACAGCTATGTACAAACAAGATGTAGTTTCAAAGGGAAGGGACTATGATTAAGGACGTCTGGGAGAGGAATCTTGAAGAAGACGGGGCTTTAGTTGAGAAGTCAGGGAAGCCAGAAAGTAGATCTCAGGAGGGAGAGTCACTGAATTTCAGAGCCAGGCTATGAAAGACTTTAAAAAAGCCAAACAGAGGATTTTTATTTGATTCTGGAGGTAAATAGGGAACTATATGAATTTATTGGATGAACCAACATCATCAGATTGATATTTAGGAAGATCAGTTTTATAGCTGATTAGATGATAGACTGAAGTGGAGAGAGAATTGAGTTCTAAACTGCTTTGAGCAGGTTCAAACCAGTCAGAAAACAGTTTAGACTGGCTAGAACTGTTCTAAACTGGCTCTGACAAGTCTGAGCAGATTTTGGCCAGTTCCAGCCAGTCAGAACTGGTTTTGACCAATTCCAGCCTGACTAGGCTGACTTGAGCTGGGACAACCAGTTCAGGCAGGCTGGAACCAGTCTAAATTGATTTTGATGACCTGTTCCATTCAGTCAGAAACCAGTATGAACTAGTTTGAGCTGATTTAAACCGGCTTTTCACTGAGTCTAACTTGTTTGAACCAGCTCAAACTGGTTTTGACTGGTTCTGTGTGGTTTGAGCCAGCCTGTCTTTGACCAATCTGAGCAAGTCTGACTAGGCCGAACTGGTCAGAGCTGGTTTGAATAAGTTCTATTGGATGGAACCAGTTCAAACTGGTTTTAGACTGGTTCTAGTCAATCTGAACTGGCTCAGACCAGCCAGAAATATTTTGGATTGACTAAAACAGTCTAAAATGGTTTTGAACCATTTTCATCCAGTCAGATCTAGGCTTGATTAGTCTGAGTTGGACTCTATTTCCAGCCAGTTCAATGGTTTTGACTGGTTCTAGCCTTTCTGTTTTTTTCCTTCTAGCTTTTCTTTAAGGTGTCTGAAACCCCTTTTGAACCTTCCAACTACTCCGTGAGGTAGGTACTGTTATTCCCATTTTACAGATGAGGAAACTGAGGCATAGAGAGTTACAAATTACTTGCAAAGGGTCAAAATTTGAACTTGGGTCTTCCTGACTCAAGGCAAGTACTCTACCACTATACCACCTTACTACTTCAGAAAAGAACTGTGAAGTCAGAGATACAAGACTTGGGCTCAAAATCTGACTTTATCATTGACTAGCTATATAAATACTTTGAGAAAATTACTTATCTAAGTCTCAGTTACCTAGTTTGTAAAATGGGGACATTTGTACTACTTACTTCATATGGTTGTTTTAAGGGTAGTATGTAGTAAATCCTGAAAAGCTTTTAAAAATGTCTGTCTGCATTATCATTTTTGAATTTCTCTCTCTCTCCCTTGTTGCTAATTTAATGTTGCTAATTTAATAAATATTATTCTTATTAATTTTAGCATTTCCTCAGTATGTTCACATATGATCAATACTTTTGGTCATTGGACAAAGCTGGAACATTCTGTAACCTAGGTCTCATTAAACTGCAGTGCTTGGAATAGGTTGAAACAAGTCTTAGACTGGTACTGACCAGTCAAAATCAGTCAAAATCAGTTTAGACTGGTTCTAAGCCAGTTCCAAGCAGTTCAGAACCGCTTCAAACCAGCTCAGACTGGTTCTTACTGGATGGAACTGGTCAAAACTAGTTTAGGCCCATTTAGAAACCATTTTAAGCTTGTCAAACCTGGTTCTGACCAGTCTGAAGTGGCTCAAACCAGTTTAGAACAGCCTAAAACTGGTCAAAAGTAGCTTGAACAGGTTTAAACCAGATTAGACCATGCCTGACTGGCTGGAACCAGTCCAAACCTGCTCAAAACAAGTTTAGAACAGCTTGAACTTGTCAAACCCAGCTTGGACTGGCTTAAAACCATCTAGAACTAGCCATAAGCAGCTGGAACTGGCTCAGACCAGTTAAAACTATCTTAGAACAACTCAAACCAGTTCTGACCAGCTCAAATTGGTCAAAACCAGTTCTGACTGGTTCAAACAAGTTCTGACTGCCTCAGACTGGTCAAAGTCAGTTTAGACTGGTTCTAGCCAGTCTGAAGTGGTTTCTGACCAGTTTGTACTGGCTCAAACCATTTTAGAATTGTTCTCAAACTTGGTTCTCTCTCTACTCTGGTCTATGCTCTTCTCTAAAGCACTGATTAAAAATACTGCCCAGTTTTTAACATGTTCACAGAAAAGAGCTTTATTATGCTGGATTTTTTGAAGCATTTAAACAGCTAGACTGAAGTGGAGATAACAAGAACTTATCGCCCTTTGTCAGTCTCAGCCTTTTTGTTTTATGTTGGTTTTTTTTTAATCCATGGGTACAAAAGATGGAAAGATTCTGAAAAATGGCTACATTTCAAGTATTTAGTTTTTGGCGATAACCAGAAAAAACTGACTAAGAGAAGGAGAAAACAGGGAATCAATATAAGGATAGGTGGGAAGTAAGAATGTAGAGAAGTCAAGAAATATTCCTTTTCAGGAAAGCCCTTGGCCTAAGTCTGGAACCTACATATGAAAAGAAACTTGCCACTTGGATGACAAAGAAGTATTTCATGACAAAACAGGTGTTTGGCAGCTATTGTATTAACACCAACTTTGCCATAGTCTCCTTTACCACGGGATTGGATGAGGTCCCAAATGAATGGGTAAAGGGAAAAAAAAAGGGTTGAAGATGGAGTCTTGGGAGACTCCTACACTTGCAGGGCTCGAAGATATAATTAATTATCTAAGAAGATTAATAAGGAGCATTCATGCAGGTAGGAGAAAAGCTTAGAGTACAGAGTCACTGAATTCAAAGTAGAAAAGAGGACAGTCATCATTACAATATGGATAGTCAATACTACAAAGGTCATGGAGAATGAGAACTGAGAAAAGGTTGCAGCATTTGTCAATCAAGAGAACATGGAGATTTGGGAAGGAGTAGTTTGGGAATAGGGGCAGGCTCAGAAGCAAGATTTGAAAACTGGGAAATTGTGCCCACTATGTTACTATCCAGTGGAAACACTTTGTCTTTGCTGAAAAATATGGAATCTTGAATTGCCATAAAATAGATACATGGTGTGAATAGCAAAATTTCCTGCATTAAATATATATGAAACAGATAAATCGATACATGGTGTGAATAGCAAAATTTCCTCACATTAAACATATGTGAAATATTAGAGGCAAAATGAAAAAGGACCCCTTACTGTGATTGGGCAATACCCACCCCTACCCTCAGGTAGTCAGATGGTATTTGGAGACAAGAAGACCTAAATTCAGATCCTAAATTCAGATCCTACCTAACTAGGATTGTCATCTAGGACAAGTCACTTAAACTCCCAGCCTCAGTTTCTTGATTTCTAAAATATATAGGTTTGATTCAATGTTTTTAAATATCACTTCCAGTTCTAACTCTGTGGTCCTCTGATACTGTTTCATCCTAATCAATTGCTTGCTCTTGCCTTGATATTGTTCACTCATGTCTGACCCTTCATGACTCCATGGGCCATAGTGGTTTGCCATTCTTTTTCCAGTGGATTAAGACTAATAAAGATTAAGCAGCTTGCCCAGAGTCACACAGCTAGAAAATATCTGAAGGCAAATTTGAACCCAGGTCCCCCTGACTCCAGGCCTGGCATTCTATCCCCTGTGCTGCCTAGCTGCCCCTCTCCTGTGTAATTCTTAACTGTAACCTTCCATGAATTAGCCCGTATTATTGTTATTATTTTTGGTATTTTGTGGGTACCAGAACATGATAGCATATGGTGGAGTGGTTTTTGCCATGCTAAGTATAGGTCTTCATACCATGATATCTCTTTAACTGAGGAGGTTCTGAACTGATCCATGACCAGGAAGGAGGACTGAAAGATGGCTGAAATTTTGGATCTAGGTAACTGGGGGGATAGTGGTTATAGAAGTTGGGAGAAAGAGGACTCTTTAGTGAGGCAGGGAAGATAGTTTTGAGCTTCACTTTTCTTATCTATAATCTCCATTTTTCATTTTTTTTAAAAAACGGGGTCTAATGCCAAGCCTATTAAATATGCTCATTACATATGACTTTTTTAGTCTCCAATTTAGTAGACTATCACTATTTGGGCTATACAAAAAAGATCTTTTGAAAAAAAACACAGATATCATATTTCATATTTATCTTATGCAGGAATGCCTTGGAAGGATTTGATAAAGCAGATGGAACCTTTGATTCACCAGTAATGAGCCTCCATAACTTGGTTCATGCTTTCCTGAATGGCACTAGTGCTTTGCCCCATTCTGCTGCGAATGATCCAATTTTTGTGGTATGTTCTTTTTAAAGAATTACAGAAGATAAAGATGCCTCAAAGGCAAGTTTTTTTCCCTTGAGAATTAAAAAAATTAAATCAAGATTTGGCAGGTAAGTACTACTTAATCTAAGAGCTACTGCTTGGGTCATGCCAACATGTGCAGGTGTTAGCATCCTAAAGGCTGCTCTAATTAAATATCTCCATGCCATTGCTTCAGTAGAGAGTAACTTTTTAAAAAAAAATCCTTACTTTCCATCTTAGAATCAATACTATGTATTGGTTCCAAGCAGAAGAGTAGTAAGGGCTAGGCAATGGGGGTTAAGTGACTTGTCCAGGGTCACACAGCTAGGAAGTGTCTGAAGCCACATTTGAACCCAGAACCTCCCACCTCTAGGCTTGGCTCTCAAGCCACTGAACTACCCAGCTACCTGCAGTAGAGAGTAACTCTTTTTTTTTAAGAGAGTAACTTTTGACAGTTGAATGGCTAATTTTAGGTTATGAAAAAGTTTATCCCTATTTAAAGATTAATTTGGTTTTGAAAACGTGCTCAGTGGGAGCATGTCCTGAGACAAAAAAAAAAAGTTGCCCAGGGGTCTCATAACAATGGTATGCCAATCATCCTCAGTACAAAGTACACTAAGAAGCATTCAATGACACAAAAATCAGCATTTCATACACATAGTTATATAACTCATCTCTGGTAGATGGTTTTAAAGCAATAATGAAAAGAAATTTCAATCTTGATTTTTTTTCTTAAGCTGTCCCTATTGTAAGATTATTTTTGTACTCAGGTATGTCCAGACTACACGGCAGCAACAACTATCCCATTTCTGGTCCCTCAGTACTTTATTATTTATAATTTCTTTTTTTTTTAAACCCTTGTACTTTTCGGTGTATTGTCTCATAGGTGGAAGAGTGGTAAGGGTGGGCAATGGGGGTCAAGTGACTTGCCCAGGGTCACACAGCTGGGAAGTGGCTGAGGCTGGGTTTGAACCTAGGACCTCCTGTCTCTAGGTCTGACTCTCACTCCACTGAGCTACCCAGCTGCCCCTATTTATAATTTCTTTTTGAAAGATAGTATAGTGATAGAGTAGAGTTAGGTTCTAAGTAAAAAAAGCTCTAGGTTTAAGACCCGCCTTTGATTTAGTGTCTTTGCCAAGAAAAACCCAAATGGGGTCATAAAGAGCCAGACACACCTGAAAAATGACTCAACAGCAACAACAACACATTTGTGTAGCCCAGCTCTTTCTTATTTTTCTACTTTCCCACCCTCAACACATTATAATTTTTGGTTGCCAAGCAAATAACAATTCCAAATTTGAGAGAGCCTGCAGTATCTATCCTAAAATCTTCATTTCTACCTCCACCTATGTCCACCTCCAATTTTTTTTTGATCTGGGAAATACAGTTAGAAAGAATAACAAGTTGAAATGAGTGTGGCTATATAGAGTTTAATTGTAATAACTCTATTCATTGGTCTCCACTCCTTTTCTCAAGTATTCCACAATATGAGTGGAAGAGCATCGTTGGGGAACCTTTCTGGAGTTCAAGTGCCCAGAGGGTAAATTCAAGCTGTCTGTGAGCCCCCAAATTACCTGAGAGATGAGGGAGGTAGTGCTTGGTTTGGGTGGCTGGACAGAGGGGCAGGGAATGCAAAAAAAGTCCTTGGGTGCTGGGAAGAGGGGGAACAGGGCAGCTCTCTGCGTGCCAGCTTGGCACATATGCCAGGTCTTCGCCTATGCTGGGCTAGGCAATCACAGTTAAGTGAAGCTCACTGCTAGGAAGTGTCTGAATTCAAATTTGAACCTAGGTCTTCCCAACTCCAGGCCAGGCTCTCTATCCACTGAGCCACCTATTGGTTTCTCTCCCACAGTATCTAAAGTAAGTGGCTCACCATTTGCTGAAGAGAAAGCTATAGCTGGAGGCAAACTGAAAGAAATTAAAGCAGTGCATTTGCTAGCAATTGGAGTCACTAACAAAATAGATAAGTAGAAGATTAAATTGTCACAATCATTAGATATTAAGTTTTAAATACAATAGCTTGCAGCTCAATCCCTCCCCTCCCCAAAGGGGACATTTCTGAGTATAGTGGCTTTTTCCAGACATTGTCTGGCTTCACCTGGGGAGGACAATGTTTGGACATTGGTAAAATCACTGCAGCCAATTTAAAATCCCTTTCACAGCTTAGCTCTCTGAAAAGATTTAAACTGGACTGGTCCTCAGTCTTCCCTTGTCCCTTAAATAGGGTTCTGAATTTTACTGATTCAGAGGATCACAGAATTAGATGGAGAAAAGACCTTAGAAGTCATTGAGCCCGTCCCTTTCATTTAGCAAATAAAGAAAATGAATTTGAGAGATGTTAAGGGACTTGCCTTGGGTTGCATAGTTAAAAAGTGGATGAGGGGAGTTTTGAGCCCAAATCTCCTAATTCCAAGTCCAATGTCACTCTGCCACTCTACCTCTCTTCATGGCCAGTTCATTTAGCTTGGTTGTACATTTGAACTTTGCTTTTTTTTTTTTTTGAAAAGTCAGAACACACAAGTTTATGGATTAAATTCAGTCTTATATGGGCATCATTGGTAGTGCCTCCAAATAATCACTATGACATCAAAGATTACTAATCACAGATCACCATAACATACAATAATAATGAAAAATTTGAAATATTGCAAAAGTTTCCAAAATGTGACACAGAGACATGATGGGAGCACATGCTGTTGGAAAAATGGCACAGATAGAATCCCTCTACTAAGGGTTTCCACAAACCTTCAATTCATGAAAAAAACAAGAACAAAAAAAAGATATGTGCAAATCGCAATAAAAGGAAGCATAGTAAAATGAGGTTTGCCTGTGTTCATATTCTGGCTGTCTGCTTTTGTACTACTTGTGTGAGCTGATGCAATTCTTTTAACTTTTCTGGGTACTATTTACCTCATATGCTAAAGGAAGAGTTTGAACTAGATGATCTCTATGTTTCCTTCCAAATCTAAATCTTTTGAAACTTTCCGATGCCCTCAGATGTTTTCTAGTCTAACTCATACCTGATAAAGACTTTCTTTTAGAACATCTAACACAAATTGAACTTTGCTCTTCATTCATTTATCTATCTATCTATCTATCTATCTATCTATCTATCTATCTATCTATCTATCTATCTATCATCTATTTATTTACTTGCTTGTTTGTTTGTTTATTCATTTATTCATTTATTTATTCACTTATTTATTTATTCATTCATTCATTCACTCATTTATTAGTCTATCTATCTATCTATCTATCTATTTAAGTATTCATTCATTCAGTTATTTATTTATTTACTCATTCATTTTTTTCATTCATTCATTCATTCATTCATTTATCTATTTATTTATTTATAGAGATAAAATGAATTATTCAAGTTCACATGAGTAGGAAATATCAGAAGCAGAATTTGGACCCAAATACTTGGACTCTAGAGCCAGAAGTCTTCCCACCCATACCACTTTTGTTTTGACATCATAGGTTTTTTCCTTTGATCCTTCTGAACTTTGCTTTTTAAAGGTCTCAGGTATGCGTAGATGAGAGAGAACAGTGGAAGGTTGAACAGAGAGAAACCATTCAGATATATTGAGTTTCTCGACTTAGAAGTTGTACATTCCAATGGCCCCCTCCAGGGAAACATGTAAAAGGCACCACAAGAGACTCCATGAGTTTACTATTGAAGAGGTCACTATGAAGGTGGGGAAACTAGAACTGGTTTAGCAAGGAGCCCATCTGCGATGTGACTACCAAGGTGGGATGGGGAATCATGGAATCTGGTAGCATCCCATTTTAACTAATTACTCTTGTTAAAGAGGTGCTAAATGCAGGAGTTTCTAATTTGATGTAGTGCACTACCAGGGTCCTCTGTTTTCAGTGATTTGAGTCAAACCTTGGTCTGGTAAGGAGCTACCCTAGTTTCAGTTCTTCTGGAGGACCAACTGGTTCAGAGACCATGGGTACTTCAAGAGTTCTTTGACCAAGTGGAGGATTTCCTGGATCACACTGGGGACCTAGACTAAGTAAAAGGAATACTAAACCTAGTGGAGCCAGACTTTTCCCTTTATTGCTCCTATGAGCTATGTGAACTGTTGTCTGGGCAAAAAAGAGTTCACTCCTTAGTGACTGTGGGTGCTTTGCCATTGTGGTGGTGGAAACCCCCCAGAGTAGCACTCAAAGTCCTAAAAACAATATAGGGCAGAGGACCCTAAGAGGGATATTTCAAACACACACACACACACACACACACACACACACACACACACACACACACCCTTTGATTTCAATTTAATCATGGGTTCTTTGTGAAGAAACTCCCTCTACCAATGTAGACTGTCAACAGTTCTTCTTCTATAGATGTTCTTGTTCAATCATCTCCAACTTTTTATGACTCCATGGACCATAACTATGCATGGAGTTTTCTTGGCAAGGATACTGGAATGGTTTGCCATTTTCCTTCTCCAGTGGATCCTCTGGATCATTTTTGGCAGTTAGATGACTTGCCCAGGATCATAGAAGTGTCTGAGGCTGGATATATGAACTCTCTTCTTCCTAACTCCAAGTCCAGTGCTCTTAACCTCTCAGACACAGCTGCCTCTTCCACCTATGGTCTTAGAGAATCTCCTGGGGCACCAAGAGGTTAAGTGTCTTGCTAGGACCATAGAGCGAGTCTCTGGAATAGTTTGCCATTTCCTTCTCTAGCTCATAATTACAGATGAGAAACAGAGGCAAACAGGGTAAAGTGACTTGCCCAGGATCACACAGCTTGTCTGAGGTAAAATTTTGAACTCAAGAAGATGAATCTTCTTGACTTCAAACCTGGCATTCTATCTTTCTCTTCACTGTGCCATCTATTTGTCACATAAACCTAGCTTTAGGTCAGAGCATCCCTTCCTATAAGGTATCTTTAGAAACAAGGTTATTTTGAGAGAGTACTGATTGTCAGTACTCTCAGTCAGTCAGTCAATACATAGTCAGATGTGAAGCACATCTAAATGATAGTAGGGGCCAATGTGCATAATATGAAGAGCTTCATAAAGGTAATATTGCAAAATGGTCACCCAAGGTTATTTCTAGAAGTCAGGTTATATAGTTGGAAAATTCACTTCTATAATTTTAAAATATAGAATGGTCAAGATTGTTGTATTTGAAGTCAAAAGTCTTAGATTCAAACTTCTACTCTTTCACTGATTAGCAAATAAGAAGAGTGTTAAAAATGTAGCTGTCTATTATTAGAATAAGAGAAGAAGATTTCCAAAGGGGGTTGTCTACTACAAAAGAATTATTTTATTTTACCTTTTCTCTTGATAAAGGGCACAAATTCATATTTTATATTCATTTGAAAGTATATTATTACATGTTCAAATAGCCATGTAATATTATTTCCCAAAAAACATTGTTAAAAATTAAAATAAAAAATTTTAATGTAGCTGTCCTTGACTTTCTGACTCAGAATCATCATTGCTGAGTCATTGATGTTCTCTGTGCCTAGGACTTCAGAATAAATGCTTTTTTACTAACAAAGAAGTCTCTCATTTGGCTCTCTTACTCTGTGCCCTTCTTCTAGTAATAATAGCCAATTCTTAATAATAGAAAAGTTCTTTGCAAATATTATCTCATTTTATACTCACAACTCTGGGAAGTATGTGCTCTATTATCCTCATTTTTACATATGAGGAAACTGAGGCATCAGAGGTTAATTGACTTGTCCAGAGTCACCCAGGTAGTAAGTGTCTGAAATGGAATGTGAGTTCAAGTTTTCCTAGCTTTTAAGCCTATATTTAAGCCTGATATTACAAAATGCATCATTATGTAATTTCCCTAACATAGACCAGACAGGACACCAGCTCCAATATCATAACTCTACCAGCTTTGCCATATTGCCAGTAGATGGCCTTAAAATGGGACAGAAATTGGTGCCTTCATCAGGGAGGGTCATTGGCAATACTTTTTCCCTTTTGTGCTATTACAGATTGCAAAGGCATGTGGTATATTGAAAAGCATGTAGGATATCAAAGGATGTCAGAGGACCTGAATTTGATCCATGGCTTTACTACTTACCTTTTGTTTGACACTGGGTAACTCATTTAACCTTCCTAGTCCTCATCTGTAAACTGAGGTGTTGGATTAAGTGGCTTCTTGCTCTCAATCTAGAATTCTAGGGTCAATAGCTTTGGCCTGCCTGGTTGTGATTCCATTATAATTAGAGCCTTTTTAGGCTTTCTTTGGTCCAAGGATTACAAAAGACTTTGCATTTATATCACAAAAATGAATTGTTTAATTAAGTTTCAGATCAGGAAAGGTAGAAAAGCTATGGTAAAGAATGTTTTGCTTGTTTTTCAGTATTAATATTATTGGTTATAATATTGGTGCAATAATTTTTATATAATTGGTATAATATTAATAATATAAAATTGGCACAATAATTTATGAAGATTTTTTTAAATAAAGAAGAAATTCACTCCAACTTTGTATCTATTTGGCATTTTACACACACACACACACACACACAGAGGTATCCCTTCCATATCACTACTTTCCCCATCATGGTATCTATAAGAAAGTAAATGGGCGGGGCAGCTGGGTAGCTCAGTGGATTGAGAGCCAGGCCTAGAGATGGGAAGTCTTAGGTTCAAATCTGACCTCAGACACTTCCCAGCTGTGTGGCCCTGGGCAAGTCACTTGACCCCCATTGCCTACCATTACCACTCTTCTGCCTTGGAGCCAATATACAGTATTGACTCGAAGACGGAAGATAAGGGTTTAAAAAAAGAAAGAAAGAAAGAAAGAAAGAAAGAAAGAAAGAAAGAAAGAAAGAAAGAAAGAAAGTAAATGGGAATTTCATGGGAGTTTTGTAGAAGCCAAAGGAAATACAGGAAAGCTAGAAGATGACACAGCAAAAATCTAGAAACTCAGAAATGCATAATATATGTATGGTCTTGTATAATATTAACATATTTTAACTTTTAATACCATAAATCTACACAATTTCTTCTATGGTAAACACCCCATAAAAGAAAAAAAATGCAAACTTTTTCTCTGATATGAAAGGAGGGCCAAAAAATTTTATGTGAACTTTCTAGATGGTGTGCATGTGTGTATATACACATATAAATATATTTTTTATTGCTATTACAAGGTAAACACTGAGGATGGTGACTGTTTTTTCTTTGTATCCTCAACACAATACAATTTCTGGAATGCAATAAGAGCTTAATAAATGCTTATTGCTTCATTTCATATAACAAAGTTTGGTGATGGGTTTAGAAAAAGTTGGCATTGAATTTTGTGCTCAATTTCATTGCAGGTCCTTCATTCCTTTACTGATGCCATTTTTGATGAGTGGATGAAACGCTTTAATCCAACTGTCAATGCCTGGCCTCCAGAGCTGGCACCCATTGGTCACAATCGGATGTATAATATGGTCCCTTTCTTCCCTCCTGTGACAAATGAGGAGTTCTTTTTAACTGCAGACCAACTTGGCTATGATTATTCTATTAACTTGTCAGGTAACCAAAATCACTGAGGAACAAGGTGATTCAGGGTCTGAAGTAACTTAATTTTTCTTCCTTGCATCTTAAATGGACAGAGAACTAAAATTAGGCATTCAATCTTGATTGAGATTCTTGGTTATTCTCTTGATTATATTTACAAGTGCTTTGAAATAAAGCTCTAAGATCCTGAATGAGGTGGGTTAAGCCACTGGTGTTACCACAGATTGTGACTATGCTTAACTAAAGCTGTACCTATCCACACAACTGATTTCACTATTTTGACTAATGAACTGTATAGCTTTTCAGTTTCAAAGGGGGAAAAGATCAGTCAAGTTTGCTGCTTCTATTGACCCAGTCAATTACACGAAAATGGCTAATGGGCTGGCACCATGTAGTCATGGCCCTAGAGTGCCTTAAAGAAAAAATTCATTGAGCACCAATTACTGAAGGAAAAGGAAAGTAAAATAACATAAATAGTCAAAAATAATAAAGTCGATATTTAAAGACGGTATATTTACAGGTGGCTTTGCTCTAGTCCAACCCAGTGTAACATGGAAAATGGCAGGGTGGAATTCCTGCAAGATACAGCTGCATACCATAAAGTCTCATCTTGAGTTACTACAGCTGCACCTGCATACCGTTCCCCATATAACACAAATGCAGAACCATCAGTAAACAGTGTCAGGTCTGGAGAGACCTAAGGGATATCGGTTAGGTCATCTCTAGTTTTCTGAACTGTTTCCAAGGTATCTGCACAGCTATGGATAGATTCCCCTTCTAACGGTAAGTATGGCATTAGTATGACTGGATAGATCTCCTTAAAACGATGGAAAGTTAGGTTCTCATTGCCCAGCAACACAATTAGATATTGGAATAAGCACTGGGATGTAAACGCTTGCAGGTTGCTGTTTTTCGAGATGATATCTATTTGATGAGGTAAGTACAGCATGATCCTGCATCCCAAAACCAGATGTGAAGATTTTTTTAACCATTAAGGCAGCAGCTGCAATTGCTCTCATGCATGGTGACATCCCCCTAGCCACAACATTTAGCTGGGAACTATAATAGGATATTGGTCCAAATTGATCCCCAAGAGTCTGCACTAATAGAGCACTGGCAGTTCCCTTGTCCTCATGCACAAACAGGTGAAAAGGTTTTGCATGGTCAGGGGTTCCAAGTGCAGGGATTGATAACACTGCTATTTTCAGTTTTTCTATAGCATGCTTGTGCTCCCATGTCAGTTTTAAAGGTTCTGAGACAGTGTTCCTAGTCAAGTCTGTCAGAAGTTTTGAGATCAGACTATAACCAGGTATCTACTGCCTACAGTAACCTGTGATTCCTAAAATTGCACGGAGCTGCTTCTTGGTCCTAGGCATGCACAGCTTCTGTATATGTGCAACTCTTTTTTGAAAAGTCCGTCTTATACCCTTCTCCAACACGAAGCTGAGGTACTCTACTTTTGGCAAAACCCACTGTAGCTTGGCCCTGGAGACCTTGTGTCCCCTTTTGCATAGCTCTTATAATACATATTTGCTGTCCCTTTGATACACTTGAGCATTTGGTGACATTAGCAAAAGATCATCAACATAATGCACTAATTTACTCTCAGTGAATATGATTGATTCAAGGTCTCTTTACAGAATCTGGCAAAAGATATTTTCACTTTCTGAGAACCCTTGTGGAATTCGGGTGAGGCTTGACCCTGTATCTTGTAGGAATTCCACCTTGCCATTTTCCATGTTACACCCAGTTACTCTTTCCTCATTTCCTCTTGATTTAATAGAAAGTCAGAGATCCAGTTCATACCCTCCCTTCTGTTACTCCATTGGCTCCTGCTTCTGGCTCCAATCTTTGCTATAGCTTACTCTACCTTACAAATTCCACACCAAACTCTCACCACTTTCTTGTGATGCATCTCCTGAGAGAGTAAAGGAATTCTGTTTTTATATTTTATTTTGTCTCTCTTCTCTCCTGTTTTTTTAAAACCAAGAGGAGCCATGATGGAGAAGACACACCTCACCCATGTTCATCTTTATTCTAATTTAAGATAATTTGTTGATTATTCAATGTGAGGCATGGAATTATGTTTTGGAGTATCGAATGTGAGTTGAGAAATTTATAGTTTGAGCTGAGGAGATAAGACATAAATGCACAAAAGGTGAAATAACAGCATTATGCAATATATGATTATGTACCACATAATATAATGCTACATGAGTTCAAAGAAGGGAGTGATTATGTAATTCATGAAAGATTCACAGAGATGTGGACTTGAGAACTGGTTAGAATTTGGAGAAGTTTAGAAGAGAAGAAAGAGAACATTTTAACCTGGAGAAGCAGCATCAGTAAAAGCACAAGTGGAAGAAGGATTGATTTTAAAGATTCATCATGAGGATTAAAGGATTAATGGCAGTTAAGACTGAATCACCTAGAGGGGATCTATTATTGAGGGCTTGGATAACTAGGGATAAGAGTTTGGGGTTTATATGGTAGACAACAGAGAGCCATAGTTCATTCTTGAGGAGGAGAAGGATGAGATTAAACTAGTATTTTAGAAAGATTAATTTATCTGCAGGGCATAGAACCAGTTGCTCTAGCAAGCACAGGTCTTGGTATTAGGGGACCTGGGATCAAGTTTCAGTTCTGATATTAAATTTGCCAATATAGACAAGATGCCTAATTTCTGTCTCAGTTTTATCATTTGGAAAATGGGTATGATACTTGTACTCTTTATCTCACAGGGTTGTTGTGAGGATCCTATATCTCATCAAATGAGATCGTGTCTGTGCATGTATATATATATATATATATGTATCTATAATATGTGAAAGTGCTTTGTAAATTTTAAAACACAATATATGTTTTTGTATGTATACATATATAAATCAATATTGATGAAATAATTAAATTCATATTATAGGGGGGATAGATCTGAGAAAGGGACACTGAGTTGAAGAGCCAGCATGGTATAATGGAAAGAAAGCTAAATCTGGAGTTAGAACAATTGAGTTCCAATCCCAGCCCAACCTTTTACAATCTGTGTAATCTTGGGCAAGTGTCTTAGCTTCTCTGGGCATCCATTTCCTCATCTATAAAATTAAGGAGTTCAATTATATGACCTTTAAGATCCTTTCTAGTTCTAAATCTAGGTTATTATGCAATAGTTTAGTTCAAAGAAGGTCCTGAATTAAGTTGATGTTGTTGGGAATAGAAAGGGAAAAAAGAAAGGACCGTTAGATGTGGAGCTAGAAGAGACCTTAAAGATCATCTAATTCATTTCTCTCATTTGAGGAAACTAAGGTCCAGAGAGTTTGAGGGATTAGGGGAAAGATTTGTTTCTGTCATTCAATCATTTCAATCATGTCCAACTCTTGTGATTCCATTTGGTTTGTTTGTTTTTTTTTTTTTTGCCAAAGATACTGGAGTGGTTTACCATTTCCTTTTACAGTTCATTTTGCAGAAGAGGAAATTGAGGCAAGCATGGTTAAGTGACTTGCCCAGGGCCACACAGCTAGTAAGTATCTGAGGCTAGATGTGCACTCAGGTCTTCCTGACTCCAGAACCACCATTCTATCAACTGTGTCACTTATCTGCCCTTAGAGTTGGAATTGACCTTTAAAGTTCTTTCTAACTCTAGATCTATGATTCTGTAGGCTAGTAAATTTCATTCAAGAAATAAAATACTTTGATATAATGTTTATATATATATATATGATGCATGTCAAAGGTAGGTTATTTCTTTTCCTTCTTGAGGTGCTTATCTGCTACAGGTCTTTAACTTAACCTAGACCTTTATTTTCTGTTTCAGCTTCATCTTCAGGGAAAGACACCCAGGATCAGACTATAATCCTGTCAGTTATTGGGGCTGGACTAGTTGCTTTAGTGGCCCTATCTTTATTACTAGTTCTCCTTCAGTATAGAAGACAGCGGAAAGGTTTTACACCCCTGATGGAGACCAGGTTCAGCAACAAGAAATACACAGAAGATGCTTAACACTGAAGAAGACTTGCTTTATAGCTAACCCTCAGAAGAAAGGGCTTGGACAAATTTTAAGGAATTAGCATGGTTATTCTGTTCTGTTCTGACTTGGATATTGAGAAGATTATTTTCTAGGGAGCTAATTGAATTGTTCTTTCTTACACTGAACATGTTGTTGGCATAGGTCTTCTTAGTGTGGCAATATTCCAAAACATAGGAGACACTTAGCTTTTCTTTGAATAAACTCACTGTTAGGATGCTTGGGAAGTTTCTTTTACTAAATAAAGGTAAAGTTTGTGATTTTTATCTCAGACAATCACTCACTCACTACCCATTTCAATTTTCACTGTCACCCGAGAGCACCAATACATGAAAAGGAAAGTTGCTTAAAAGTTGAAGACCATAGAATTTTAGAGATAGACGTTATATTAGAGGTCATGCCCATTTAAAAATGGGCTTCTGTTCAGCACAAAAGACTTGTCAAACATTTCCTCAAATCGATTACTTTCCTCCAGAGGACTTGCATTTAATTTTATTCACAATTTTATTGAAAAATTTAAAAAAATTCAAATCAGATCTTCGAATTGCTGCAACCCATTCTGTTTTTTCAGTTTGTGGACAATGAAAAAAAGAGAAGATATAAACTCAAACATATATGAAGATACATACAAACAAAGTTTAAATTGGTAGTTGGGAGTTGGGTTTTCCCCAATTAATTTCTCTTTTCTTTGACTTATTGACCTCAAGATAATTTCCTTGCATACTCCCTACAATCTTCAATTCTCCATTGTAAAAAAGGAAAATTCAAGAAAATCTAATTGATGGAACAATAACACAGAACAAACAATATTTATAACATAATTCTATACCCATATATTTATAACATATTTATATATAACATATTTATAACATAATCCTCCACTTCTCTAACTCCTTAAAAAAATAAGACTGAGATTGAGTAACTTCAATCAAGCAGGATTTAATAGAATTTTCATGTTGTTTTTTTCTAATTCTTTCTTTGCTCTGTGTTACTTTATATATGTCTTCTGGTTTTCTCTGAATTCTTCACATTTATTGTTTCTTATTGCAAAATACTTTCCCACCACATTTATATATCACAGATTTGTTCTGCCATTCCTCTTTGGATGGGCACCTAATTTGTTTGGGAAATGAGCATATTCAACTTGAGTTCCAGTTCTTCTCTCCTGTGCTTCTTCTGTCCTTCCCCTCCTCTCTTTTCCTTTGTCTCTTTTATATGACCTTCACTCAAAGGGTATACAGATTGAATGGCTGATAAATTCAGTGCTCCATTATAAATAAGGCTCTATATAACTCATATGATTAGTATGCCTGTATGTATATTAAAATTTGTAATCTCTAAATACTTCACTTTCTAGACTCAATATCAGATAGCAGTATTCAGTATTTTTCTGCCACGGTGATAAGCACTGCATAAATAAAAACATTATGAGAATCAATGAGTCTTCCAGTTGTTCAAGTGCATTAGAATTAAATTATAAATCAAATAAAGTTTCACTATTTTCAAGTGAGGAAAACTTTCCTTTTCTAATGGGTAATGGCTAATTAGAATAATAGTTTTGAACACAGACTATTTGAATTCCAGTGTTCTGATAACTCAGTAAGAAAACTCTGACCAATTCTTTTGTGTTTTTGTCTTAGATTTAACAGTGATCACAAATAATGCACAAGGACAATTGCTTAAAGTAAAAAGTTAATTGAGATTTTCTTAAAGTTGAGATAATAGTAATGAGATGGATAGATCCTTGGCTTTCTTCAAGGCTTATTTCAGGAACTAGCTCTTATGAGGGGAGACTTTCCTGAATACTTCTCTCCCTCTTCAAATTATGTTATATTTACTTATCTGTTTACATATGGTAGCCTTCAGTAGATATATACTTCTTCTTCTT
>NC_058132.1:531189928-531210905 GCF_016433145.1 Gracilinanus agilis
CTTCCTTCTTTCCTCCATCATAGATGTACAGGAGGCAGGAACCTCAAAGACTATTTAGTCCAGCCTCCATTGGAGGCTTAGTGATTTGTCTAAGGTCACATATAGTCTCAGAAGTGAGCATTAAAGCAGGTACTCTGACACTGTCCAATGTTACTGGCTGAGAAAGGTAACTTGATTCTAGGAGATTTGTACTATCAAGAACAATTGATTACCTGTTCATTAAGGGTAAAGTCTCAACATGTAGTCACTAAAACATTCTGCCCTTCTAGCTAGAGAAAAGGTCAAAGCTCTAAGTCTTGTCTAGAAGAATCCATTCGGTATTCATCATGACTCCATTCCAATAGATTAGTCATGAGTAAAATATGTTTGGCTCCATGATACCTTAGCAGCTACTCTTAGATATTGAGTGGAGGGGAAAAATACCTTAAAGTGAGGATCTTCAACCTTTATTCTATCAGGGATCCCTTTGGCAGACTGGTAAAAGGCTATGAACTTCCCACGATAGTAATTTTTTTCCATTTCATTTCATTTTTATTGTCATGCAAAACACACTTAGTGTAGGATCAGTCATACATAACCCCCAAAATAAAATCATAAACACGCCGATGTGAAAGATGACTCCAACAGTTCTTTTTCTGGAGGTGGACAGCATTCCCTGTCCTAGGTCTTTTGGGATTGTCTCAGATCACTGCATTGCTGTGAGTAGCCAAGTTTTCACAGATGATCATCGTCTAATGTTGCTGTTATTTTGTGCAATGTCATGAGAGCTATTTTTAAAAATAATGGAAGGAAATACTGAATTTCAGAGGTTAGTAAACATAAGCATCCAAGTTCACAGATATCCCCAAATCTGTCCAAACCCCAGATTATGAACCCTGGTAAAGAATTCATTGAAACCTCACTTCAGCTATTGGGATAGGACTATAACTCTCTAAGAAGTCCCAGCAAGTTGGCAAGTACACCTGGCAAACAGATCTAAAGAAAGAATTACTCTTTTTGAACAAAGAAGGTTGAGGCAAGATGTCAGAAAATCAACAGCCCTTTCAGATGCTAATCAAAGGACAATGTTAAAGAGATTTTTTTGGAAAGTCTTGTACTGACTTTTTCAGTTCTATCAGGACACACATACTTCCTAATCTCAGTGACAGAATCTTTGGCACAGACTAACTTTTCATTAACCCCCCCCAAACCCCAAACCTTTACCTTCTGTCTTGGAATTGAAGCAAAAGAACAGTAAGGGCCAGGCAATTGGGATTAAGTGACTTGCCCAGGGTCACACAGTTAGGCATTGTCTGAGGCTAAATTTGAACCCAGGATATCTCTTCTCCAGATCTTGCTTTCCAACCACTGAGCCACCAGCTGTCCCTCTAGCATTGCATTCTTGACATAAGATGCACTTTGATCATAACGTGGTTCAGGTCCATAACTTATAAATTTTGTTAAATGAGAGAAATACATTAAACTAAAGATCCAAATGTTTATAATAGATGTTGCCTTTACACTTTGCTGTATTAAACAAATTACATATGAAATGTATCAGGGGAGTTTGTTTTTAAAATGATCACATATTACTTTGAAAAGCAGATTTACCTTTTGGGTAAGTCTGAATTTACATGTAGGTCTTTCATGAATATAGACCGCATCTTATAAAAAGGGACATCTAAAATGGCATTACGTTGAAAGAAAAAATTGTCAAGTAAACACTGAAAACTCATTACAGAAAATTGTTCTAGGAACAGAACTAACCTTTTGGGGACAGCTCCATTATTTTTTTCTCATAAAAGTAAACAAATGAATGCTTGCTGCACAAAAATCTAAAGATATCACAGCAAGTCCACCCAGAGGGCTGGAGATAGCACCATTTTAAGATGCTGAGACATTGATTGCTTGTAAAGATATTTAGAAGAAGAGAAGATACTAAATGCTTAGAAAAAGATTTAGACTTCATTAAGTCTGCCTGAAAAAAAAGGAAAGTGAGAAGATATTAGTAATTATTGATTCATCTATCTTCTTTCCCATCACTTCAAAATCTGTGAGAATAATCTGCAAATGTATTCAGGTATAGGCAGACAAGATGCTAAGTACCTTAGTAGTTTTAGTGTTGGACCTAAACTCAGACAGGCCTGACTTCAAATCCCCCTCATATCACAGAAGTACTAGCTGTGTGACCCCAAACAAGTCACTTACCCTTTCTTAGGCTGTTTCCTTATGTTTAAAAATGGAGATGATAATGGCACTAATTTCATAGGGTTGTTGTGATCAAATTAGATAATATATAAAGCCCTTTGTAGGTCTTAAAAGTGAAATATCTGGCTATTATGTATGATCACATCTTTAATCATACAATTATCTGAAAGTTGTAGAGAATAAAAAAATCTTACTACAAAGTCAAATGCTATTTTTTTTATTGTTGACAGTAAGCATATTGTTGATTTGATTGAGTGGTTTTAAAGGCTGTTGTCCTACAAAATAACTCCCAGGCATCTGTCAAAATTATATGTTATTTCTTGAAAGGAAGATTAAGCAATAGAAATAACTTGTTTGCTTATTATACCAAGTGAGGCATAAAGCAAGGATCTGTGGGTGTTTGCCTTCATCGTGGAGAATGTCCATTGCAGAGTGCTATTTCGTATAGATGGTGAGGTGTTCCTGTTTTCTGGGCACATTGTGCTCATGGCAACAAGTTCCAGAACAGCACAGAGCCTTCTTAATGAGAGGTATAGTCTCCCCAAAGAGTCCAAGCTGTCCTCAAATGAAAAGCCTCTTTCCAGGATAAGACAATGGAACTATTATGCAGATTAAGTTTTGTAATTGAGCTGATCTGCCAATACTTAAGTTTTGGATGGAATCTGTGAATGGATAAAGAATTGAATAAGAGGAAAAGAGAAGACCGCACTGCTTTTGGAAATTTATGTTTATAAAAAGTCCCAAGCTTTAAATACCACAATCTCTGAGGAATTAAAGTTGCAGGTAACCTAAGTGCATTCTGAGTATAAATATACTACACTGTATTGACATGATAATCATAGCTAGAATCTATATAGAGATTTCTAAATATTATCCCATTTGATCCTCACAGCATCACAGGGAAGTAAGTACTATCATTTCTCCATTTTACAGAAAAGTAAACTGAGGCAATTAGAGGGACTAGCCTTGCATCACACACAACGGTTTTTTAAGTATCAGAAGCAGGGTTAGAACTCATTCATTTTACCTTTCAGAGTCTCAGTTTCCTCATCTAGAAATTGGACTAGATGCTGAAGTCCCTTCTAGCTCTAAATTTATGATACTCTGTTCTCCAAGAGACTCAAACAAGGATGCAAAGAATACTTATTCTAAGTGTTCAAGATATAATAATTTCTCTCTCTCCTTGCATTAGTAACTGGATGGCATTGTGTACATACATCCTATGTGTGCATGAGGGTGGGTGAGGAGGAGGGCTTGCACTGTTCTTGGAAAGCTGTTCTTTTGGATTCTGTTCATACCATGGAGTCCCCTGAGGCTTAATTAAGCTATGGCACTAATTATAGGCCACATACAGGTTTTATACAAACAAGATTCTTTGCAGAAGTACAGCTTATATTTGAGCCAATGTTGTATTTGATTTCCTAAAAGCAAGGCAAGTCCTCAGCAGAATTTAATAATTTATACTTTGTATTTTCTCTTTTCATCCATAATCATAAGATCACAAGATTCTGGAGTTGGTAGCCCCTGTTTGAAACTCAAAATCCTTTGAAAATATGAAATATCATCATATCCTCTCTAAAGAAATAGACACTTTTCTCATCTTGTAGCTCAGCAAAGGGATACATCTGTTTTTCCTACTGAACAATATCTTAAAAATTGGATACATCTCTCATTTGTTCATTTTTCCATTCCTCTGTCCTTTCCTCCCTTCCTCTCTCCCTTCTTTCTTTTTTCTCCCCTTTTCCTCCTTCCTTCCTTCCTTCCTTCCTTCCTTCCTTCCTTCCTTCCTTCCTTCCTTCCTTTTTGTCCTTTATTTTATTTTCCTCTGAGGCATCAGGAATCTGGAAGGGCAGATATCCCTTAACATGGGCTTTGGAAGCAATCTGGAAACAACCTCAGGAAGACTGAAGTGAGGTAGGAGTGTCTGATCTTTTCATACCTCACAGGACTATTTCATTACTACCTTGCTATGGATCACACAGCTCATACAATATTGTAGTTTCACAGATAGCTTGGGCAATTCCTAGGAGTCTGAGATCCTGGCTTTGCAGATGTCCCTGACAGTGGCAGCTTCCATGTTGTTGCAGATGACAAAATTCTTAATACCCTTATCCTTAGACATACACAGCAGATTAAACTCATGTTGTCATGAATCTTCTTCTGGGGGGGTCCTTTGCTCCTCCTCTTTTTTGTCATCTTGTGATCAAGGAGCCAAGAGAGGAGTAATGAGATGCCTTTCAATAAGCCTACCCATAATCTTAGACTACATAACTCAAAATAATATAGTCATTTATTTTGAAGAATATTATGCAAAATATCATTGAACACAGTGGTCTTATTCTGGCTCTCAAGGATTTACAAATTCCAGCCTTAGAAAAAGTGCATGGATTGTATTATGTACTTTTCATATGTTTGAATCATATGATGAATATTTCATATATGTAGATTTATGATGTTAAAAATAAGTTTGAAATTGAATTATGAATGAAAGTTAGTGGCATTTTAAAAACTAAATTAAAAAAGGTACCTATTCTTAATTTAAGAGCATTAGAAGGGAGTCAGAAGACCTGGACTCTAGTCAAAAATATAACACTAACTAGTTAGATGACCTTGGATTGATCACTTTAACCCTAGAAACCATCTTTTCTTCATTAGTAAAAGAAGAATTTATACTAGATGGTATCTAAGGACCTACAATTCTGATTCCAATATGTACCTTTAGTTAGAGTTTAGTGGTATTAATCAGATTACTTTGAATAGTTGCCATTGGATTTTATATTAGGATGAATTAGTAAGCTTATTGGAGAGCTAAACAAAAATCACTTGTTTCAGCTGTTTATTGTGCTTTTCTGTATTGTTTGGCTCATGTTTTTTAATTAGCGAATGTTTGTAACTTTAAGTACTCAGTAAATATGCATTGATCAAGAGAGTTGACAATATTCTCTTTGGACTTTTACAAACAGTGGTATTTTGTCTGTTATTTCCCAACCAACTTCAAAGAGATAACTATTTCCTCACCCTTCTGATGGTGATAGAGTCATTGTCTCCAATCAGAAATGCCCATAATTTCCAACCTTCTCAGGCTTTCTCACAACTTTTTATACTTCCCAGGTTTAGCATACTGCTTTGGATCAATATCAAACCAAACTCTCAAGCTCCAACTACAATGAACTTCTATACTCAGGTAGACCAAGTAATACTTTAATTTTAAAAGTAAAAGAGCATTTGGTTCAAACAACAGAATAAATAACACAATTCAATCCAGTAACAAGCATTCTTATCAATGAATCCAAATGGATGCAAATATCTGTTTTTAATCAGTTAATTCAGCCTCTGCCCTTCTAGGTAGGGAGTATTGTTGACTTCTTCCTGAACAGTCTACTCAGGCAGTCTTGCTTTCTCTTAGCACTGAAGTCTAGCAAGTCCAGTGGATTTCTTGGGAATTAGAGAAACCAATCCTTACCATCTGTATGCCTTTATTCAGCGATTCTAATCCCTGGTCTCAGCTACAACTAATCTCACAAGACTCCCAGGCTCTTCTAAACTGGGAACATTGAAAGGGCACCTATCAAAATTAGTATGCTCTGGACAATATCATACTGTGAAGTCTGCACTCAGTCTTCTAGGAGATCTAGCAGTTAAAGGATTTCTTCTCAATGAGTAAGGCTTTCTCTGAGTCCAAACATTGTGGGAGACAGAGTCCACAAGCATACACCTTCTATGTATAAGATGGAGGGAGTTAGATGCCTGATACAGAAGAATAATGATGACGATGATGATAATGATGACGATGATGTGTGTGTATGTACTGACACTGCAAACCAATGAAAACTGAGAAGACTTCAAGGTTAACCTCCATAGTACATTTTGAAGTTTGGACTAAGGAGTGAGAAGGGTTAACTTCATGTTCTAATCCCATCACACACACACACACACACACACACACACACACACACACACACACACTCTACATCTATAATTTCTTAAAGCCCTTTAAGATCAGGATCACACGTCAAGTCTATTCGCATCCCTTATAGGAGGATCAGAATGTCTCTAATAGAGTTTTTCTATACATAACTTTAGCCTGTTAGAAAAGATGGAGTTGTAGTGTGGTGGTGGGAGAATGGGAAAGGGTCATTACTCTATTGGGCTCATTGGAGTGCTATTTATTCTCTCTATGGCTATAGCTAAATCTAAAGAGGTTCCCAAAATGAAAACCCTTAGTTATGACCCCTTCTTCCTATCGTCTGATTATAAAAAAGGGAGGTGAAGGCAATGGTTGTCTCTTAATGAATTAAAAATCCATTAGCATCACCACCAAATGAATGACATAGTTGACTCTGGTCATTCTCTACACAATCTGAGTTCGGAACTATTTTCCTCCATTTAACTTTGCCTAGAGATCAGACTTGCTGGTCATATTTTTTTCCAAATCCCTTCCTCTTCCAATCTGTGTGTGTGTGTGTGTGTGTGTGTGTGTGTGTGTGTGTGTGTGGGTACACACACACACACACACACACATATATATAATAGACACATACACATACATATACATGTGTATATATACATACATGTATCTCTGTTTCTCTCTCTGTCTGTCTGTCTCTCTCCATATATATATGTATGTATGTATGTATGTATGTATTGTGTATAGGAAAATTCATTCATATGGACCAGGATAAAGTTGAAGATGTGACTCCACTAGATTTCTCCAAATCATCACATGCATCTCTAGTGTCTCCTAGTGGCGAGAAGCGGGCTCACTATGGGTAAAACACTGAATCCTTTAATTTAGGGGCTCCCATCATTCTCTTGGTATGCTGGTACATTTTTTTCAGAGATAGCAAAGGTGGGATTAATTGAGTTAATAACAGCTAAAATTAATTTAGTGCTTTAAAGTTTACAAAACACTTTCAGTTATTATAGCAGTTTTATCCTCCCAATATACCTGGGAAGTAGGGGCTATTATTAACTTCCCATTTTATAGAGGAGGAAAGTAAAATAAACAGAGATTATGTGACTTACTTAAGGTCACACAGATAGTAAGCACCTGAGGCCAGATTTGAACTCACATTTTCTTGAGTTCTTTATCTGCTCTCTTTCCTCACATAACTATTCCAGCTACTTAAAAAAAAAGATAGAAAAACTCATAGAATTGGATTGTTTTGCTGTGAAAAGCAGATAAATGTGGAAATCAGTAATAACAAGAAAGCAAAAATCTTGAAAAAGATCCTAAGAGAAAGTATATTTAGCATAGGAGAAATTAGGACTATGAACAGCTTAGTTAGTATAGAAGCTAGAATGCATTTATTAGAAAGCAAGTAGGATTAACAAAGGACTTTGAGATCACATATGAAGATCACTTAAAGGAACTGAGGGTGTTTACTTGGAGAAGAGAAGACACAAGAAGGAAATACGATATCTGGCTTCAGGAATTTGAATGGCTGTTGAGTGGAAGAGATATCAAAATTATTCTGTTTGGCCTGGGAGGACGGTACTAGAGACAATATAGGTTGAAGTTGTACAGAGGCAGATTTTGACTCAGTGTAAGGAGAAACTTCCTCTTAGTGGGAGTTGTCTAAAAGTAGGATGGAATTCTTTTGAAAGTCAGGGGGTCACTCTTATTAAAGAGGGCTCAGTGGTCATTCAGGGGGATGTTATTAGGTGGATATAATTTAGAGAAGATGGTCTCTGGAGTCTTCAAAGTCTGAGGTTCAATATCTGGGAAATTAGCCTTTGGCAGGGTTATTCTCTGATTGTTTGGATTCATATAGACACCTATAAAAACTACCACATTCTTCTAAGTGTTCTGTGGCATATCAATAGAAACTAAATAGAAATGTCAACTTCCTTTACATGTTTTTATTAATACAAGGGAAACCTCACTGCCAGAGTTTAATGCTTTTGGCTATGAATGAAATTACTCTACATTAAGGCAAAAACTGCCCTCTTGTGGCTTGTGGAAAAATTGTAGAGAATGTAGGAAAGTCCACTAAACTGGTTTGCCTATGTGGCTGTAATTGTAAGGGTCAGAGACCAAATAAGTAATATTGCCAGAAAGACACATTTGTTGAACTTAGAAAGCAGTGAAGATAAAAATCCACCCCGCTATTTAAAATGTAGCCATTTCCTGTTTGTTCAAAGAAATAACTCAGCAAAGGATATCTCTGAATTTCCATTTTAAACCATATTTGAAAAATTTCACCAGAAAAGTAGAAAAGTTTTTGGAACATTTTAGACTTCAGGGCAAAAATCTTTTACATTTTCTTGGCAAATGCAAACAGGGTATAATTTAGTTAAATATTATGTATATAATTACACTGCAGCTGGAGGTCGGTGAAACTTCCTTTTCAGTAATTTTTTTTTTTTACTGGAAGTTGGCAATTCCTGGAAAAGTTTGTGAAAAAAAAATTATATCACTAAGTTGAAACTAGATATAACTACCTTCAGCTCCAATACAGATTAGGCAGTCTCAGAAAAGAAATAGTCACTTATAAGATTAGATTTTTTATTTATGTTATTATGAGCAAATATTATTGAGTTCCCATTACAGACTTCATGCCAGAGTCCATTGGAGAAGGAGACATGTTAATCAATAAAGGATCCTAGATTTAGAGGTGGAAGGGACTTCACTTGTGTTCTGGTTCAACTTCCAAGTTTTAACTGGAGCTATCCACATTTATATATGGTATACCTAGAAAAGCTTCTCTACCTTCAAGGTGTTTTGTTGATGTAGATCCATTAAAAACTATAACTAATGGGTCCCCATAGATGTATTACTTTTTAAAAAACCTTTACCTTCCATTTTAGAATCAATACTGTGTATTGGTTCCAAGGCAGAAGTGTAGTAAGGGCTAGGCAATGAGGGTTAAGTGACTTGCCCAGGGTCACACAGCTAGGAAGTGTCTGAGGCCAGATCTGAACCTAGGTTCTCCATTTCTAGATCTGGCTCTCAATCCACTGAGACACCCTGCTGTCCCCTATGTGTTATTTTTGTTAGTCTGCCAGAGTACATCCAGTTCAAAGCTAAGACACTTAATTAAATAATATAGTAAGAGAAGTAATGAAAAAAACATTTCCCTATAAACCTTTGGCATACTTATCCACAAAGTGTGGATATACCTAGGAGAACAGATGTGGAAGGGTGCACATGAAAGGAGTACATATGACCATGGCAATACATGGGGATATATGTAACCAGGACACATACGTGGAAGGGAATACATATGGGGTTCTCATATAGCCAAAGCATATGTACAGAGGAGATCTCACATCTCTGATATTACTGGGTCGCCAATATTTTCCGGTGATGTTATTGAACTACTTTCACTGGGTGTGCTCCCTGGTGACATTCCTTTCTGCTAGGCTTACTTTTTGTTGGACACCATATTTCATTGAAATTGAATTGCTCTCTGGCTTTCTCTATATTGTCTCTTACTGGATATAGGCTAGAATCTTCATTTGCAGAACTATTTCTTCTACCTAAAAGGAATGGGCTCTGCTGTTTCTCCTTTTGCTTAGTATTTATAACCTAAAGTTCAGAACTTCTAGTGAAAAAGGCAGCCTTTAACAACCTAGTCATCAACCATCCTTGATGGCTTTTTTTTCTGTAAAGAGAGGGAGATAGATTAGTTTCCAGAGTCTTCTCCTTCTGCCCTTCCTCAGGCTCTTCTAGAACACAGACTAGTCAGCCAGCTTTAGGATCCTCAAGCTTTCAAGCATTGAATCTATCTTTGAATATTTTCTCTTGCTAGCAGGATTAATTTCTCTATCTTAAACCTCTCTTAGGGTTACAGTGTCCTTCTTTAGCTTCTATCAGTTCCTGATTTCCAACCTCCATGGCCCTTGAATCTCTTCAGAATCTGAATTCCAAAAATCTCAGAGGGTTTCTGGGTCTGAGGCACCATTTTCCTCAGGTGCTCCAACTCCTTTGGCTCTTATCTTGCAAATAGACCCAAAGAAGCAAAAAACTTAGCTAAGATGAGGAGCAATAGGGTGGGTCAATAAATTGAGAACCAGGTCTAGAGATGGAAGATCCTGGGTTCAAATCTGGTCTCAGAAAATTCTTAGTTATGTGACCCTGGGCAAGTTACTTAACCCTCATTGCCTAGTCCTTACTACTCTTCTGCCTTGGAACTAATACTCTTGATTCCAAGATGGAAGGTATGGATTTTAGAAAAAAAACTTAGCTAAGATGACAGGTCATTCTTTGGCCCATGTTCTTGCCTTTATTATTTGTATGTGGATAGTCATAAGCCTTCTAAGGTGTGGAGTCATCTCTTTTATAGATGAGACATTGAAGCCCAGAGAAATTGAGTGAGTTGCCCAATTTCCTAATGATGCTAAATATCAGAGACAGAATTTGAACCCAGGTTGACTGACTTTAACCATCACTCTTACCATGATATCATCTTCATTTCTTAAGGAATTTTCTATGATATGAAGGGTTAGATCAATTTAAGAGGCAATTTTGAGGCAAAAGAAAAGCCAAAGAATAAGAAAATGTAGGAAATTTAATGATTTGATTTTTCTTTTTGGTGGATTAGGACCAAGATCCCCCTGTTTTCCTGCAACATGGGTAAGTTTTGTTTAAAAGGCAACAACACTGTTCCTGGAACTAGATTGGACCCTGTCATCCTTAATTCAGCTTCCTGGTCACCTAAGGGCATAAACCTTCCATCTACCTGAATTTGGTGGACATCTGAGGGTGTCAAGTCACCATCCCCTCTTCTGCTGACCAGATGCATTTCCATTTAGAGGCAAAGAGAGAGAGGCTATATCTATAGAAGCTGGGCACCACTGTATCCTTGTTACATATCTTTGCTATGTAAGGGTAAAATCATTTGCATTTTGTTGACTGTTCAATGTTCCAAGTGCCTCATTTTATCCACAAATAGAAAGTGAAATAGCAAGATGCTGGTGTTGGACTTTTCCTTGACAGTTGGGTAAATGTGTAAAAAAGTGAGATTGTACCAACACCTTCTAATTGGCTCTTCTTGTTCCATAGTGGGCCTTTCAGAACATGGGTACCAAATATGAGCTGTTCATCAATGTTCTGGCAGTTGGTTTTGATAAGGAGAATGAGCACCCAGAAGAAAGTAAAGGAAGGAAGTGAGCAGACATTCCCAACTAATTGGGACTATTTTTGCTCTGGGAGAGAAATTAGCAACATCCTTTTGAGTAGCACATATTTCGACATGGTTTAAGACCTAATGTCAAAAGAAGGAAAGAACAATTAGTGATTTCATTGTGTTCCTGTTTAAATGGCCATTTCTAAAGGTAATTGCTTGCTTGTTTAAATGGCAAATTCTATCTTAATTGTGACCTTTAGTAAATAATCTTTCTTTTCTATTTCCAAAGAATGTTCATATTTCATAAGTCTTAAAATTCATAGATGGAAACCATGTTTTGCCAACACTTTCATACACTGACATCTCAAATAAAGGCCTTAGGCCTTATGTTAGGAAATGATTAGCCTTGACATGAAAAGGTAATTATGAATACTCATAATTCACAAGTTTACTCATTCTTTACTCCTATCTACATTAGGCACCCTTTAGTCTTCTTTAATTATGTGACATATCTATACTTTTTTGTTCTTTCTTTGGGCTTAAAACTCTTTTGTTCTCACTCCATGCTCGCATTTGCTTTTAACTTATATTGTTAAAAATCTTGTAAAAGCCTAGCTCTCCTGGTCCTTTTCTTTCCCCCATCTCTCTTTTTGTGAAGCACACTTCCTTTCATTGATGCTCTTTTACTTCACTGAAGTCCTATTATCATGATACATCCATCTCTAAGTTTTCAACATATTTCCTTGGGATATTCCCAACTGTTTGATCTGGCCGTTTGACGCTGAGTTGTTTGCTGTCAGCTCGACAAAACAAACTGTCTGGAGGTTCTCTGGTGCCACACAGTCTGCCAGTCATTTGACAGCAATATCTCAGCTCTTTTAGATAATCAAAAGACCCTGCTAGTGACACAGTAGCAAGCAAATTTATTCTTTTTTCTTCTTCTGAAATCTGTCCTAGCCCCTCTTTCCTAGCTTAGTTTGCACAAAAAGGGACCTTTACAAGGGCTTTGTGAAGGTGCCTTTTGCTGTAATGGATGCTAATGCTTTGCTTTTAAACAATAGCTACTCCAGATTCTTGCTTATTGAATTACTGTAATTCACCTTGCAGCTAGATGGCTGCCTCAGACCTGAATTTTCCCATTTGAGAAGAGGCTGGGGTAGAGAAGTCCTGATCACTAGACATATCTGCTGCCTTTTGCTTTAGCTGTCAGGCACTCAGGACCCTGGATAGTTACAAGAGAGCAGCGCTCACTGGCAAATTTGGGGAGAAGGGGAGGAAACAGTGATTTCTGCAGCCCTGCCTTTCCTTTCCAGGTTCCACCCATCAATTTCTTCCCCTCAGAACTCAACTCCCTCCCTCTGAAGGTTAAGAAAGGGGCTAGGAAAAGCTAGGTCACCCTTCCTGCTTTCTGGAACCAATAAGGGAGCTAATTTACACTGGATCTTTTGTGGAACACTTAGACATGTAAGATAACGGGGGCTACCTCCCAAGAAGAGAGTTCAGTTATGAGTCAGGACTTGATAATAATCTTGGAATATTTCTCTTTTGACATTTGGCAGGTTCCCTTTAATGCCCATTAGCCTTGGAATCAATTCAATGGTGAAGGATAGTTCCCAAGGGCTACTTTCATTAGCAGTGGGACATGCTGGGGATGAACTATAAACTGACCTCTGCAGCCTTAGATGTTAGGAAAGTTTTTGAAATGGTAGGTTTTGCTTTTCTTAAAAAGGAGCACTTGGAAGAAGGCACATTTTCCCCTACCTCCATTTCCCAGTCTCATTGATTACACTAATTAAAATATGATGGATGATGATAAAATAACAAGCCTTTTAAGGGGGAGACACTCTAGAATTTAGTCATTTAAATGAATGGGAACATGGTTCAGTGGCTGAACAAGTCACAACTTTTCTGGATCATCTATAAAATGAATATGAAGTAGGTGACTTATAAGGCTCCTTCTAGCTCTAAATCTGATAATCCTATTCTTTTTGTGATGCAGATTACTATTAGTGGCCTAGGTACAATGGATAAGAGCACTAGGCCTGGAGTCAGAAAGACTTGAGTTTAGATCCAGCCTCAAACACTTACTAGCAGTGATCCCTGAACAAGTCATTTAACTTCTATCTACTACAGTTTCTTTAACTATTACATGGAGATATTAATAGCACTTCTCTCACAGTGTTGCTATGAGGATCAAATAAGATAATATTTGTAAAGTACTTAGCATAGTTTCTAGCACATAATAAGCTCTTAGTAAATGTTTGATCTCTTATCTTCACTTTTATGATCTTAGGTACTGTCTAGCTCTAGATTTATAATTCCATGGTTCCATCATTTCCTTTTACTATAACTTAGTTTTCTCCTGTCATTCTATGAGGAGGGTTGGACAAGCAGTAGAGGATGTATGAGGTATTCAAGGAAAACTAATGGTTCTGCTGTGAGAGTTTGCCAAGTCCTTTTCAGGGCTATTTTCTTCCTTTAGTGTCTCTCTGCCACCCATCTCTCACCTGTGGCTCCAAGAACCTGTAGTATGTTCAGTGGCCACACCCTGCTAAATCATTTCTGCAGGCAGGCTAAACAAGGTTGAGGGTAACCAGCAGGGCTCAAACTCATCAGTGAATTAGAGGAGTGCCTACCCCAGGCATGTGAAGTTTGCCCCCAGGAACAGGAAGGCATAGATGAGAATAATTTTTTCTAATGAACATGAAAGTGGTAGGAGGAGGATCTATGAAGCTGTTAGAACTTGGTCAGACATTGAAGAAGGCAAGGGAATCCACTATAACCCAAGCCATCATTAGTGTCATGACTTTTTCTTGCCACTAGACTTCAATGATTCTGGAAAAGAGAGTGAGGCTGATGACTTTGTATAATTTCACCTCACACCCAATTTATGGTCAAGTCAAAAGACATGCCATTTTGCTCTTCAAGTAGGAGAGACAACAATCAACACAATAACTGTAGAAAACCTTATATATTTTTATAGAAAACTCTACAAGAAATAGTGAATGACTAGCTCTTTTTCCTTTTGCCAGAAAAATAGACACCAGAACATCATAAATGCAACATTCCAATCACTTCTTAAATCTAAATCCCAAAGCAGCAAAGCCAAACAGATTGGGATGTGTCTTCTCTCTATAGTTTCCCAAGCTGCAACAGAGAAGTCAGGCAGTTTCACTGATTGTATGTACCTCCCACCTCCTGCCACCGTCATGGATATGCTAGACTGGAGGAGTATGACTGTCATCCCTGTATACATTTCAGGATTCAGCCAAAGAAGGACTTTGTTTTGCTTGACTTTCGATGTTTGTTACATTGGTTTGGTTTTTCTTTCCTTTTCATTTTTTTAACTGGGGGAAAGATGGTGGAAGGTTGAGAAAATAGATACTTGTTACTTTAAAAGACTGAAAAGATAGATTTCACTCTCTCATGCTTGCTAGAGAAGCTTGGCATTCAGAAAATGATTATAGTTTCTCCAGCAGTGGATAAGGAGTAAATTGGGTGCTATAATTCTTCCCCAGGTTTGATGTTGTTCCAAAGATGCTAGAAGATAAGTATTGCCAGTTTTCAAGATCCTCCAGTTCTTTAATATGGCACCACTACTATCTGTTCTTGAATCCTCTCTTCATTGCCTTCCTCACTGGAAAGGTAAAAAGCTTAAAAAGTCTTCTGGTTTTTTTTAACCTTTACCTTCTTTCTTAATATTAGTTCTAAGACAGAAGAGCAGCAAGGGCTAAGCAGTTAGGGTTAAATGACTTGCCCAAGGTCAAATAGCTAGGAAATATCTGAGACCAGATTTGAACCCAGGTCTTCTTGATTCCAGACTTGATGTTCTACCTACTGTGCTACCTCGTTGCCCATAGCTCTAACTTATTTGTAACTTATAGAGAGGTTAAGTGACTTGTCTTTGGTCATAATATGCATCAGAAGAAGGTCTTGAACCCAGGTCCTCTTGACTCTGGGACTGGCTTTTTATCCATTATGTGCTTCTATTTCACAAAAATAAGTAGTTAAAATCAAAGGCTACCAGATGATATGTTTCTTTCCCCACCATTAGTAAGCTGTTCCATGGCATGCTGTCTTGTTCAACTTCCTGTTGATCTCATAGTTTCTGTGGACTTTATTTCGGGTTCTATTCAAGTTCATAATAGTTGCCTGATGGGCCATCTCATAGATGTAAAACTCTGAATGTTAGCTGGTTACCTCACACAGACTATTACAATAATCTGCTGGTGTGTCAGCTTGCTCCAAGTATCTCCCCATTCCAAACCATTCTCTGTTCAGCCACCAAAGTGATTTTCCTAAAATATTTTTCCAAACATGTCACCCTCTGCTCAAAAAACTCACATGGATGGCAGCTAAGTGACTCAGTAGATTGAGAGCTAGGCTTAATAGACAGGAGGTCCTGGATTCAAATCTAGCCTTAGACACTTCCTAGCTGCGTGACCCCAGGCAAATCACTTAACCCCCATTGCTTAGTCCTTATCACTCTTCTGTCTTGGAACTAATACACAGTATTGAATCTAAGATGGAAGGTGACAGTTTAAAAAGACAAAATTCAAGTGACTCTCAATTGCCTAAAGAATCAAATCTATGTCTGGCATCCAAATATCTTTATAACCTACCCCCCTGCATTCGTCCTTATAATTTTCTTATCCTTTCCTCCCACCACCTATTTTTTAATCCAATAAAGATTTCCTCCTGACCTTTTCTACAAACAAGGCACTCCACCTCTCAGCTCTGGAATTTTCTCTGGTTGTTCCCATGCGTGGGATGTTCTTCCTTTTTATTTCTGCTTCAGGATTTCTCTTAAGTCTCTACCGAAATTCTATCTTTTATAGGCAGCCTTTTCCACCCCATCTTAATTCTAGTGCCCTTCCTTTATTAATCATTTTCTGTTTATCCCACCTAGAGCTTGTTTGTATATGTTGGTTTGCTTGCTGTCTTTCTCCTTAGATTAGGAACTCTTGGAGAGCAGGGATTTTTTTTTTTTTTGCCTAGCACTTGGCACATAGCCTAGTGCTTGGCACATAGCAGGTGCCTAATAAATGTTTATTGATTGAGTGGTTTGCTTTACCTATGATATGCTTTAAAGCAGGGATTCTTGACCAATTTTGTATCATGCACTCCATTGTCAGTCTGGTTAAACCTATGGAACCCATGTCAGAACAATGTTCTTACATGCATAAAATAAAATAGATAAGATTACAAAGAAAATTAATTACCTTGAAACACAATGATCAGAATTTATATGTAAAAATGTAAATGCACACACATATAGATATAGGAATCCCTGGACCTCAAATTAAGAACTTCCACCTTATACTCTAGAGACTGACTGTGGGGAAGTTAAAAGCTAAGTCAAAAATTCTAGCTATGAACAGATAATGTCATTTTTATTCATTGTTCTTCTTGGAAGTCCTTCATGAGCTAATGACTATCTGTGGGGAGGGACGAACCCCTAGACTGTGAGAAATTTGAAATAAATGTTTCATAGATTTTACACAAGGCCATGAAACTATTCCCCTATCTCTATGTGTATGAGCTCAATAAATCTGAAAAAGTCAGTCACAGGGAGATTCAGATTGTCTTTCTGTCTCATTTTTTCCTTCCCCTCCCTTAATCATTTACAACGTTCAAAAATCCCAAAGGATATAACTATTAGTAACAGAAACAATCTATGTGGTGGGAACATTATCCTAACATCATAATCTCATATAATTTAGGCTGGTTTTTCCTTAAAGATATTAAAACCAGCCTTGAAACTTAATTGGCTTAAAATGCTAAAGGGTCAGGGTGTTCATATCACATAACGGTTGTCTGAGAACAAAAGATTCACAAGAAATTCTAGGCATTCTCTGATGCTTGCTTGGTGGAACACGGTGGTAGGTCAGAGGCAAGGAAGCTTTACTCAGCAGAATCAATCTATGGTATATATTCTTGTTGAATTTCTTTCTCCTGTTATGGCTAAATAAGCCTACTTTTGTTAAGTGTTGAAAACGTTTCATTTCATTTCAGGATCTAAACTAAATTACCAGGGACTAACTTGAGCCAGTCCCAGACCAGGCCATCTTGTCTCCCTGTAGAGAAAAGGAAATCTAGTGAACTGTCTCTGAAACATTACAGATGGGACCTTTCCTATTAAAAAGTAAAGAGTGTATGTGAATATTTGTAGTACCACCCATTTCCAGTTCCTCTGACTGTGTAAAGAAAACAAGAATATCGTTTAACGAATCATATTATAATTTATTAAACAGCTAGGTAGCAGAGCAGACAGAATTTTGGACTTCAAATTTGGAAGACCTGTCTATGGCAGAAAATTCAGCAGTGAAGGACTAATATTTTAAATGATTTTAATTTAATTAATTGTTAAAAAGATTTTAAAACATTTTAAATTTATTTATTTACATATTTATATAATATAAATATATTTGTATATGTCATACATAAAAATGTATTCATCATTTATTTATTTATTTATTTGAATTGAAAATATTTTAAAAATATTTGTTGTTCAGTCATGCCCAACTTTTCATCACCCTATTTGATATTTTCTTGGCAAATGGAGTGGCCACTTCCTTCTTTAGCTCATTTTGCAGATGAAGAAACTGAGGCAAATAGGACGAAATGATTTGCCCAGGGTCAGCTAGGTAGTGTCTGAGGCTAGATTTGAATTCATTAACTCATGAAGATGAATCTTTCCTGTCTCCATTCCTGGCACTCTATCCACTGCACCACCTAGCTTCCCGCATATTTAAAAATATGATTTTCATCCTATCAAGTACCTACAACTGTTCCTAAAGCTTATTAAAAGAAGACCCAAACCTTCAGATATTTGCAACCATCTACAGTTTTGACCCATTTAACATACCCGCTGTATCTCTTATTCCTTCCTGATGGACATCCTCCTTTCTATTCCGGTAACATTTAAAAAAATGTTTTCCACAAATGGTGGAATATTGTTTTTTGACTTGGTGTCTTCATTCAAGCTGACTTCCCTAACCTGGAATTGCCTTCCACATGAACTGAATTCTACTAATTCTTGAAATACAACTTAAGAGTCAACTCTTCCATAAATAAGCCTTCTCTGAATATACAAACCCACACTGATTTTCTATAAAGTCCTCTGGAATTTATGGTCAGTGCTACGTAATTTGGCACTTAATTAAATTGAACATGAATGCACAGAGTTTAGTGGTGTAATCAAATAATACCTACAATAAAGTTAATCTAATATACTTAACGATGTGCATAATTATTATTTGCTGCATGATAATTAGGCATAAATGGCGAGGAAGGTGAGAAAACCTAAAATCAAATTAATGTTTTTCAGGATCTTGCCCATGATCAGCTCTGATGAGAGTCTTGATACTTTGGCCAACACTCTAGATCAGAAAAGACAATATCTAGATTTTTGTGGAGATTCCTGGCAAAGTAAAAGGAACAAGGATTCATACATACTTTAAAAAAATCTTCTCATCCTCAGGTCTGTTGAATTAAGTTAAATGGAATGATTTAAGGCAGTGGTTCCCAAACTTTTTTGGCCTACCACCCCCTTTCCAGAAAAAATATTACTTAGACCCCTGGAAATTAATTTTTTAAAAATTTTAATAGCAATTAATAGGAAAGATAAATGCACCTGTGGCCATCACCTCCCCTGGATCTCTGCAGCACCCACCATGGGGTGGTAGCACCCACTTTGGGAATCACTGATTTCAGGAAAGGATTTTTACTTCAAAATGACTCCTTTCCATTGCTTGCCATTTTATTGATTAAGGAGAGGTGGTATACTGCATGGTAAGGGCATACTGGTTGGGGTTCATGTTTGATTTCCAAATCAGCTACTTACTTAACTGTGTAGCCTTGCTCAAGTTAGTTCATATCTCTAGCCTTCATTTTTCTAATCTCTAAAATGAAGGAACTGAACTAAATGTTTTTTTAAGACCCTATCTAGCTCAAAGCACAGTGGTCCATTGGATGAGTAAGATCTCCCCAAATTCCATTAGGACTTAGGAGGTCAAGGTTTAGAGTCACAGCAAATCAATTAAAAACAGTAGGAGAATAGATGTTACCAGGCACTGAGATGAACTAATCATTGCAGATGTACACTGAATTTAGCTCTTTTGGTCTTCTAAGCCCCTTATAAGCTAATGACTATCTGTGGGGAGGGATGAACCCCTGGACTCTGAGAAATTTGAGATAAATGTTTCACAGATTTTAGCCAAGGCCATGAAAGCAGCTCCCTATCTTATGAGTGCAGGTGCAGTAAATCTGGAAAGTCAGTTATGGGGAATCTCAGATTTTCTTCTTGTCTTATTTTCCTCCTTCCCCTTCCTCAATCAATTGTACTGCTCCAAAATCCCAAAGTGTTTATCTGGGAGTCAAGTACATTTCTTGGCAGCAGAAATAAGAATCAAAGAGGATCATGCAGTCAAATTTGGAAGAGATGCCAAACTCCTCACCTCGAATCTTATGGGGATAATATGAATAACTATCCCAAACCCTTAACAGTCCCAACCCTAATGAGTGTCAGATAGTTCTTGGTGCAGGAATACTGCAGACATGTTTCTTTTGACACTGACTTCAAAAAGCAATTTATCATGTAGCTGCTTAGATAAGAGACATTGTGTATCAAAAGGGGCAGTGTCTTTACCAGGATTTTGAAGACTGGATTATTCTAAGGGGCAAAAAGGAAAATTTACCATGTTAAGTTTTAACAGGAAAATTACAAGTTTCTACAAGTATGTATATTATAATAACAAAGTATTGCCAGTTTTGAGACATGATGAGAAATAAATGTTAGATGTTAAAGTGATAACAATCAGCTTTGTGTTATACCTTCAGATTGTTTTGTGTATATGACACATTCCTAGTTGATGCTATAATCACATAAGATTCTTCTGTGTTAATGATAATGGATTAATTTTCAGGCTTAGTTGGACATGGCAGAAGATATTTCAGTTTGTAGAGATGAGGTCAGGAGAAAAATCTCTTGCCCTTCTTTGCCATATAAAAATTCTCAACAAACTTAATTCCCTTCAGTAAACACTATGTCAGATACTGCCATCATTGGGCATCAAGTTTCCAGTAATAAGTGGCATAAGATCAAATAAAACAATAGAGAAATAGTTCATTCTGGAAATCCTGACAGTTTTATACTTAAAACTGGATTTCCCTTTAAGGTCTACCACTGGTTAGATTCAACTATCCCTCCATTTCTAATTTTTTTTTCTAGGGTTCAGATAATGAAAAACTCCAAAGAATATTAGCCATTAATATGATGAGACATTAAGCAAAAGTGTAGATGATAAATCTGTCTGTGACCACATGGTTTTTTTGAGCCTTATTTGATACTTTTGTAATGAAACCAGAGCATATTATGCGGGAAAGATGATGAAATTCAGAAGCTTTGTAAATGACTTATTTTTATTTTTATCTATCCAAACCATATAAAGCTTTCTCTGCAGGGCTGTGTGGAACAATTAATTTAAAATTTAAATGCAAAATTGATTTTAAAATGACAGTCAAATCAGCAATGCCAGATAATCAACAAATAATAATTTTGGGCCTCCTTGCATATCAGCTTACCTTTTCTGGCTCCCTTGAACACTGCCTAGCTTATTTTCCTTTTTTGCCATTTTCAGCTCATTGCTTTGTATTTGTGCAATTGCGCTCTCTCTCTCTCTCTCTCTCTCTCTCTCTCTCTCTCTCTCTCTCTCTCT
>NC_058132.1:531215894-531238551 GCF_016433145.1 Gracilinanus agilis
GTATTCTATTTCTTCTGCTGTTAATCTAGGCAATTTATATTTTTGTAAATATTCATCCATATCTCCTAAATTGTTATACTTATTGCCATATAGTTTTTAATGATTGCCTTAATTTCCCCTTCATTAGAGGTGAGGTCTCCCTTTTCATCTTTGATACTGTCAATTCGGTTTTCTTCTTTCATTTTTTTTATTAGATTGACCAGTACTTTGTCTATTTTATCTGTTTTTTCAAAATACCAGCTTCTAGTCTTATTTATTAATTCAATAGTTCTTTTACTTTTGATTTTATTGGTTTCTCCTTTGATTTTTAGTATTTCTAATTTAGTTTTCATCTGGGGATTTTTAATTTGCTCGTTTTCTAATTTTTTGAGTTGCATGCCCAATTCATTAATCTCTGCCCTCCTTAATTTGTTAATGTATGCACTCAAGGATATAAATTTCCCCCTGAGTACTGCCTTGGCTGCATCCCACAGAGTTTGGTAGGATGTCTCATCATTGTCATTCTCTTCAATGAAATTATTGATTGTTTCTATGATTTCTTCTTTGACTTTGGAGAATCATATTAGTTAATTTCCAATTAGTTTTTGATTTTCCTGTCCAGGTGCCCTTACTAATTATTATTTTTATTGCATTATGATCTGAGAAGGTTACATTTATTATTTCTGCTCTTTTGCATTTGTTTGCAATGTTTCTATGCCCTATTACATGGTCAATCTTTGTGAATGTACCATGTGCAGCTGAAAAGAAGGTGTATTCCTTTTTGTCCCTATTTATTTTTCTCCACATATCCATTAAATCTAATTTTTCCTAGGACTTAATTCACCTCTCTTACCTCTCTCTTATTTATTTTTTGGTTTGATTTTATCTAGATCTGAAAGAGGAATACTTAGATCTCCCACTATTATGGTTTTACTATCTATTTCCTTCTTGAGCTCTGCCAGTTTCTCCTTTATGAATTTGGATGCTATGCCACTTGGTGCATACATATTGAGCAGCGTTATTTCCTCATTGTTTATACTGCCTTTAATCAGGATATAATGACCTTCCCTGTCTTTTTTAATCATATCTATTTTTACTTCAGCTTTGTCAGAAATCACAATTGCCACTCCTGCCTTCTTTTACTCATTTGACGCCCCAAAAATTTTGCTCAAGCCCTTAACCTTAAACTTGTGTATGTCCACCCACCTCATATGTGTTTCTTGTAGACAACATATGGTAGGGTTTTGGTTTCTAATCCACTCTGCTATTTGCTTCTGTTTTATGAGTGAGTTCATCCCATTCACATTCAGAGTTATAATTATCAGTTGTGCATTCACTGACATTTTCGTATCCTCCCCTATTCCTACCCCTTCTTCTTAAACGATTTCCTTTTAAACCAGTGGTTTGCTTTAAGCTGGTATCCCTTATCCCCTCCCTTGATTAACTTCCCTTTCTACCCCCTCCCTTATTATTACCCTCTTTTTATTTTTAAAGGTCTAATAAATTCCCTCCCCCTTCTTCTCGCTTCCCTTTTTTGACCTCCCCACTCCCCTGCTCCCCTTGGTTTATCCCTTCTGACTTTCTCAGTAGGGTTAGATAGAGTTTTTTATCCCAATGGATAATATAGCTACTCTTCCCTCTCTGGGTTGATTACACTGAGAGTAAGGTTTAAATATTACCTCTTAATGCTCTCTTCCTCTCCTTCTTATAATAATATTTGTCCCCTCCCCTTCCCATGCCCTCTTTGTGCATAATAGAATATCCTATTTTTCTCATTCACTCAAGTTTCTCTTGGTGTCCCCTACTATTCACCCCCCTCTTTCCCACCCCCCATGTCATCTTAGACCATTTAGTATTCCATCCTCTCCCTATGAATTATTCTTCTGATTACTATAATAGTGAATTTTATAATAGTGAATAGAGTTCACTACAGAAAATTATACATAGCATTTCTCCGCATAGGAATACAGATAATTAGATCTTGCTGAGGCCCTTAGAAAGGCAAATTTAAAAATTATGAGTTTTCTTTCTTTCCCCTCTGTTTCTTATTTACCTTTTCATGTTTCTCTTGATTTTTGTGGTTGGATATCAAACTTTCCATTTAGTCCTGGTCTTTTCTGTGCAAATACTTGGAAATCTTCAATTTTGTTGAATGCCCATATTTTCCCCTGGAAGCATATAGTCAATTTTGATGGGTAGTTGATCCGTGGTTGAAGGCCCAGCTCTCTTGCCTTTCTGAATATCATATTCCAAGCCTTGCGGTCTTTTAGCGTGGAGGCTGCCAGATCCTGTGTGATCCTGATTGGTGCTCCTTGATATTTGAATTGTCTCTTTCTTACTTCTTGTAAGATTTTTTTCTTTTACTTGGAAGCTCTTGAATTTGGCTATTATATTCCTTGGCGTTGTCCTTTCTGGGTCTAGTGTAGAGGGTGATCTATGGATCCTTTCAATTTCTATATTGCCCTCTTGTTGTAGAACTTCAGGGCAATTTTGCTGAATAATTTCTTTTAGTATGGAGTCCAAATTTCTATTAATTTCTGCTTTTTCAGGAAGACCAATGATTCTCAAATTGTCTCTTCTAGACCTGTTTTCTTGGTCTGTCACTTTCTCATTGAGATATTTCATGTTTCCTTCTATTTTATCAGTCTTTTGACTTTGTTTTATTTGTTCTTGCTGTCTTGTGAGATCATTGGCTTCTAATTGCTCAATTCTAGCCTTTAGGGACTGGTTTTTGGCTATAATCTTTTGTTTTTCCTTTTCAATCTGGTCATTTCTGGTGTTCAATTTGCTCATCACTTCTTTTGATTTCTGAGCCTCACTTTCTAATTGCAAAATTCTGCCTTTTAAACTGTTATTTTCTTGCCTGATTTCCTTTTGAGCTATTTCCCATTTCTCTAGCCAAATCTTTTCCAACTTTTTCATCATCTCAAATTTGAGCTCTTCAAGTGCTTGTGACCAGTTTTCATTATTTTGGGAGGGTCCGGATGCTTGTTTGTTCTCCTCTTCTGTTTGCTTGGTTGTCTGGATTTTCTCTGTGTAAAAGTAGTCGAGTGTTAAAGATTTCTTCTTCTTGTTGTTAATCTTTCTCTTTTGGCCTTTCTGATTCTGGGTTGCCATCATTAGCCCAGCCCATTCTCAGCTTTATCCTTGCGCTCAGGGTCTGTCTGCACTCTTTCGGCTCCTGAGCTCTCAGCTCTGGTTGTTCTCAAGGTCAAGCCTTCTGGTAGACCCCCTTGCTTGATCCTCTGCTGGAGGCTCCTTTACAAGTCTCAGGTCGCTGCTTCCACAGTCATATACCCGTCTGCACTGGTTCCCCACTCAGGGTTTCAGAGCCTTACCTCACGCGCGCGAGCCTGTGTCCACTTCCACCTGTGCCTGCGCTCCACGTCTGTGCTCTGCGCCCGCGCTCAAAGTCCATGTGCATTCTTTAGCCTTTTTGGGGTCCTAACTCTTGCTGCTCTCAGGAACAGGCCCTGGAGCTGTCAATGACTCAATGGGTGCCCCAAACTTGCTCTATTTCTCTTGAGCTGGCTTTGGCATTGTAGGTGGTGTGTGTGTGTGTGTGGGGGGGGGTTGCTCAGCTCGCAATTTAGTGAGAGCTGTTTCACCCCTTTATAGCATGGAAATGCCCCGATTCCACATACCTTCCATGCTGCACCCTGTTGTGGGGTCCCTCCGTTCGTCTGGATTTGTTTTTATGTCCCCTTGAGGAGTCCTGTATGTTTTGGTTAGGAGAGGTTAAGTGCTGGTTTTTACTCTGCCGCCTTCTTAACCAGTCTCTCCCTTTTCTTATCCTCTTACCCTGTTTTCTCTTAATCCACCCTTCCTTCTTTTATTCTTTCATTCCCTCAGGGGGTCTCACACTACCACCCTTATCCCATCCTTCTTTCTTCCTGTTCCTTTGTACATTAACAAGATTTTTATACTACTAATTGTGTATGTTATTTTGTCTTTATCCCAGTTTTGATGAGAGCAGTGTTCTAGTACTACCCCACTCCTCCTCTTCTTTGTGGCATTTCTTGCATTCATTCCCTTTACATATGAAATAGCCATTCTACCCTGCCCCTTCCTAGTCTATTCCACTACCATTTTGGCTCATTCCATTATATTCACCTTGACCTTGAGTCTTCAATCCATACATGCTTCTTCAAAATGTCTAGAATGATGTCATTCCCAGGGACCATAGATGATATTTTCCCATACAGTAATCAAACACTTTGACCTTTTGGGTTGCTTATGATTAGTCTTTCATTACATTTGCATGTTTTTTATAGATCAAATTTTCTGTGGAGTTCTAGATTTCTCACCAGGAATTTTTGAAACTCTTTTAGTTCATTAAATATCTATTTTTTTCCTTTTATAATTATGCTCATCTTTTCTGGATATGTTATTCTTGGTTGTAAAGTCAATTCTTTTGCTCTGCAAAATGCTGTATTCCATATCCTGTTCTCTTTTAATTTTGTGGCTGCTAAGTCTTGTATTATTCTAACTGCAGCTCCACAGTAATTAAGTTTTTGATGTTGTTGTTGCTTATAGTATTTTCTATAAACCCTTGACCTAGGGTTTATATAACTTAGTAATAATGATTCTGTACCTTTTCATCTTAGGGTTTCTTTGAGGTGGCGATCAATGGATTCTTTCAATTTCTATTTTTGCACTCTGATTCTAGAATTTCTAGACAGTTTTCTCATGATTATTTCTTGGAGTATGGTGTCTAAACTCTTTTTCTATTCATAACTTTACAGGAGTCCAACTATTTTTTTTTAATTTTAAACCCTTAACTTCTGTGTATTGACTTATAGGTGGAAGATTGGTAAGGGTAGGCAATGGGGGTCAAGTGACTTGCCCAGGGTCACACAGCTGGGAAGTGTCTGAGGTCAGATTTGAACCTAGGACCTCCTGTCTCTAGGCCTGGCTCTCAATCCACTGAGCTACCCAGCTGCCCCCCAACTATTCTTATATTGTCTCTTCTTGATTTTTTTTCCTGGTAAGTTGCTTTTGTGATAAAATGCTTAATATTTTCTTCTATTATCTCATTCTTTTGATCTTGCTTTGTTGTTTCTTGTCTTAAGAAACCATTAACTCCACCATGTCCAATTCTTTTTCTTAAAACATTATTTTCCTATGTGAATTTCTGGATCTCATTTTCCATTTGGGTGATCTTTCCCTTCATAATTTTCTTGATTTTCTTTCATAGCTCTTATATTTTTTTCCTAATTTTTCCTCAACCTCTCTCTTTTGGTTTTTGAGGTCTTTTTTAAAGCTCTTCCAAAAGCTATTTTTGAGCTTTTGGCCATTTATTGTATTTCTTTGCTGTTTTTGACATATATATTTTTACTTTACTGTCCTCTGAGTTTGAGCTAAGTTCTTTTCTGTCCCCATAGTAGCTCTCAACAGTTGGGTTCCTTCTTTTTTGCTTGTTCATTTTGGTTTTTTTAATTTTAGCAACCAGGATAATAGTCTTAATTATTGACTTTTTGCTAGACTCTCAGACTTCCTAGTGTGTTGGAATATGATACCTCACGTGTCAGGGCTTTTTTCTGTGTGTTTTTTTCCTGGATCCTATTTAGTTATTGCAGTTTTTATAGTCCAAGGTGTAATAGGTATAGGCCGTAAAAGTTTAAAAGCAGATTTGTGTAAGCACGTTAAGGAAAGCCTTTGCTGGAAGTCATGGACATTCCGAATGGAATGCAGGGGGTAGGCAGGAGAGTGTGGGGCAACTGACAGGCTGCTGAGCTGTCAGGGGTTCAGAGCAGAAGTGCAATCTGCAGTCCCTTTTTGACCTGGGATCTTGGAGGTTGAAAAGGCAGAGGACATCAATCCTGCAAGTTAACTCTGAGTAGGGAAGTGGCCTGTGATCTGGTGGACAGTTTGCAGACATCTCTCCCTACCTGGTTACTTTGGATCATTGGCTGTGGAGGACTTGGTTCCTGGTATCCTGAAAACATCTCTGGAACAGTTGTGAGACACCAAATTCAAGCCCTCTTTCTCAGGTCCTTAGCCAAGCTGTCAAAACCTGATAGAAGCCAGGTTGGCTAAGGAACTTACCCCTTTGACTCCAGTCCTGGGTAGTTAGTCATAGCTTCACCTAACCCCCTTTCCTATCCCCTCATATTATAATTAAACTGTTTCCCTGTGTGTTTTCTAGTACTTTAAAGTCCTCATTGTGTGTATTTAACACTCTGAAGTTATTCAAGGCTGGGTGGGGCAGGGTGAAAGTTAGTCAGGCTTAACTGCCATTTCTGTCAACAGTCATTCCCCTTATAGTTAAACCTGGTTTCCTTGGCTTGTAGAGTCTTACCCATTGTCCCTTCCAATCTTCTATCCACCCCACTGAGCCCACAAATAATATTTAACTCCCTTTGTTTTCCCCATAATAAAGGTCAGATGTACTCCTAGTCCCCCACTCAAACCACATGCCATGATGGACTTTAGGTGTTTCAAACAGGCAATTCTGCCACTGCAACTGCAAGCAGACAGTCCACTTCTCCTGGTGGCAGCAGCCAGGGACTCTACTCTCCTAGGAGTTGATGAGATTCCAGGTCCTCAGCAACCACACTCACCAGTGTGCCAGGTTCCTCATTTCTCCTCTCCTACTGCTGAAGCTCAGGGATAGAACAGATGTCTAGTCTGTGATCCTTGGACCTCCAAAGTCCTTGTTTGTTAACAGTCAGGTTTGAATTCCTGTCCTTAGGGCCTAGTTCCTATAGACTCTGGTGTTCCCTTCTTCAATCCTAGAGCCTTCTGCTTACTATTTCAATGGTATCCCCAGGGAAAAGAGCTCTGGGTCTATGCAGACAAGATGTGGTTGCCAATCCCTCCCCCAGGGAATATCTTGTTGATTTTACTCTGCACTATTCCTGTCCTCAGGACCTACAGCAATGGGACTGAGGCCAGGGAAGTCAGAAACCTTCCTCCCTGGCTGTTCAGCTTCATTCCTCAACTCCTGTCTGTTTTTTCTGCTTTTAGCATTGATTTTGTGGAGTTATTGTTGGTTATTTGTGGGGAGTATTAGGAAGGCAAGGAAACTTCATACCCTACTCTGCCATCTCCCCATAATGTATCTCCCCAATAAATCAAACCCTTTTGTTTCATAAAGGGTTCTAAAGCCAACCAATGAAAGTCTCAGGTCAGAAGAAAGCTAAAAGATGGGGCACAAAAATCAATGTGATTTATGACTCACTGAATCTGAGAGTTAGAAAGGTACCTCTGCAAATATATGATTCAATCCATTCTTGAAAGGAATCTCTCAAATAATATACCCAAGTGATTAGCCTCAGCTTTAATATCTCATAGTAGAAGTCATTCCAGCAAAGGCTACAGTTGGACCCAGAGATCCCCAAAACTAAGGAGCCAATTAAGTAACACAAGAGGAGTGTGGGGGATTTAGCATCAGAGGATATCAAATCACAGGACCAAGATCATAGTTGATATATGACCTTGACTAAATCATACTTATCTTCTCTGAGCTTTGACTGCTTTATCCATCAGACAGGAAAAATAATTTTGGCCCTGCCTTCTTAAAAATGCCAGTGTAATGGAAGTGATCCTCTATCCTTTAAAATGCCATAGATATGGCAGTAATAATTCTTCTTCTTATGAATTTGGTAGCCATTTTGTATATGTGTATGTCTTGATCACTGAATCAATTTATTCCATGGAGAAAAATATGTTTATTTTCCAAATAAGTCTAGTTCATTATTGAACTCTAATGATAAGCAAAATGCATTCAATTTAGACCTGGGAAAATCTGGGTTCATTTGCTGCTGGTACTTACTATCTGTCAGGCCATGGTTACATCTTTTATCCTCTTAACACTTCAGTTTCCTTAACTGTAAAATGGGAATAATGACACCTGTAATAAAAATCCACCTCTGGTTTTTGTGAAGGTCAAATGAGATAAGGTATGTAAAGGTCGATTATTAAAACTATACTTTTTAGAGATACTTAGTAGAAGGTTGTTGAATTGAATTGAATTTAGAAAATATATAGGAGAAATGGGGTGAGAGAATCTTCCTTAGCAATGAGTATAACATTTGGCTTTCTTCCATTCCCTCCCCATTAGAAGCTAGGTCCAGCTCAAGAGCAGAGGGAGTACTAGAAGAGAGACCATTTTGAAAGTACTGAGGAGAAACTACGAGGACACAAACCATGTACTTAATTACAGTGTTTATTGTAGTCCATCAGAGGGTTCCAAATCCCTTTTTTTTTAAAAAAAAAAATCAAACCACTCTTCCCTTTGTAGAGCACAAGTCAAATGAAAATGAAGGGATGAAAGTGAAATGATGTGGTCTAACATGGTTCTTCAAAGAATGAATTGGACGATTTAAGTGGCAGTTCAGATATAGTTTATTTGTAATGATCAAGCAATCTAACACAACTTGTAGTATTAAGTCATCATACTGTAAAAAAGTAACAAGGACAAATAAGGCATGTTAAAGTCTTCACTGAGGTGTCGAGTCTCTACATACAGTACTGAATAGCATAGCAACAGTGTCAAGAAGTGCTCCTTTCTCCAGTCATCTTCATGAACTTTTGGCTAAACAACCACTGTTGGGAGGTTGGGGAGGGATAACTGGGGGCTGGAATTGCACTTTGTAGTAGTATTATTAGTCCTCACAAGCGGCAAGCTCCAATGATTTGCTAGCAAAGTTTTTAAGAGATGTGAATTAATTTTTTTAAGAGCCAGAATATGCTGCCCAGACCACCATTAGAAACCAAATTTCAGGATTAATTGATATTTCATCTTGGCATCCACAATGGGGGATAATGATCTTAGGGGCTACACTGACTTGTCTTATTACAAGCTCATCAATAAAAACCAAAAATATTGTATATATGAAGCACTTTCCTTCTCAAAGCCCCAATATGAGGAAGCAGTGTGGGAAGAGGGAAAGTTACAGCTTTTGCCATATTGGTTTCCAGACCAAGACACCTCTTCTGTCTGTGCCTTTGCCTATTTGGAACTTCCTACTTAGAAATATGAAAAGACTTTTTATAACAGCAATAAGGCACGTTTGGCGGAGAATCAGATACCTAAGGATTTAGAGGTACTTAACTGTGTATTCAGCTTTTTAATGCCTTAGATGTATGATATCTCAGCATTCCACCCCCCTCCGCCATATCTTATTGCTTAATTAAGAAAAGTCCCAGGATTTCTCCTTACCACTTTCAGGCAAGTTGGGGGGAAAAATATTTCAACAGATGCTAAAGAGGCTTTTCAAAGATTTGTTGATAAGGAGAATTTAAAAAAAAATAGAGCCCCCCAAGGTGTTTTCAGGCTTCTTTTGCCAGTTGAGAATTGAGAATAATTTAGTGACATGGTATTTTAATAAAACCAAAGCACTCTGAAAAAGAACCCACAGGTAACTACTAATTTGGCTCCAAAGAATTACTGCAAATTAAAAATGTTCTCATCCTTGATGATCATGTCAGATAAGTAGGTGTAACAGCATATCGGAGACATTTTTTGTCTAACACTGTTGTTAAAGGAAAGCTCATATTCATTAATATATGTATCACACAGCAGGAAGAAGAAAAACCAAATATCTGGTAAATCCGGATCAGCAACTTTGCTGACAAAAAGCAGCCAGAATAACCACAACTTGGATTTAGGGACAGATTAATTATTGTTTATTTACATTTCTGCAATCTGATTGCAAGCCTCCTATGCGTTTTAAGCACTTATGGGACATCTAGCTAGGCAACCTAGTAAAGTATGACTTCAATTTTTCCCTCAAAAGTCTTTGAGGAGCTCCTTTGTCTAATAACCCAATATCACATCTGGCCTGATAGCCCCAGCTGTCAAGTACAATTCTTTTAATAGCATATATGCAGTCCTTTCAGAAGATGCAGAATCACCAGCATGAGTCTGTGTTAGCAGAATGTCATTAGTTCTCTCAGTCTTCAATATTTGTGGAGAAAAGCAATCTCAGCTAGAAACTCATAATGAATGTAAAGGAAATACAAAACATCCCTGCAGTTAGACTCCATTTCCTGATGGATGGGAGCACAGCCTTTCATGGTCTAGCTGCTTTGTGATTTCTAAACACTGTCTGTATAGTATTTGGCATGAAATATCATGAGCTAAACAAGTATGAAAAACATAGCAGCAAAAGCAAGTCTTCTAGGAACAAATGGTATTGACATTAATGATTGTGGCTACTGGAACTGCCATATTCCATACCAGGTTAATAATGACTTGGAGATAAATAAAGAGATAAACGGGCACCGGGCCCAACTGAGAGCATTTAGGAAATGTCAAGCATCATCTTCCTATTGTCATCGGGAAATGAGAATGCTTCCTCTCCCACACCCCACTTCTGTCCCTGCTCTCCACCTCCACCCAAACTTCCTGAAGCTGTGCTACCTAAGAAAAGAATTGTGATTAAGAAAATTCAGGAGATGGAGATGGGATTTATGGCAGAGATCTAGACAATAGAGTTCAGGCTGTTATATACTGGGATAATAGATAAGGAGAGCATGATTATAAAGCAGTCAAGGGGTCGGATGATCTCATAAACCGTTAGAACAAAGCTCCCGCGGTTTATGTTTGGATATCATCAAGATTACAAAATTGAACAAGAGTTTTGGTAATCAATATTTGGCCCTGTTTGATTTTCAGAGCATGTGGAGTTGGGAAAAAAATAGGGCCTCATTTGATCAATTGTCCTAGCATGAACACAGAGACTAAACATAGATTTTTGGAAACTTCATGAGCTGGTGCATTTTTTCCTCTGGATTCAGAACAGGCAATACCACTTTTTAAAGTCACGATGGTCATAAAGTATATGAAAACAGATGGTCACTTGCTGTTTTTATGTATTTTGTTCACAGTATATTACACATTCTCATTATTTCCAAGGAAAAAAATGACCTTACTCTTCTCTTATTTCATGCTGAAGAACATCTCTGAATACGTTGTCTAGTGTCTCACAGTGCTGTGCATATAGTAGGTACCTGATAAATACTCATTGGATGAGATGGAATTCAATTACATTTTTGAACATTCAGAATACTGAATTTTTTCCCTAACAATATACTCTAGCCCTGTTGACTCAGTCATTTGTAGACTAAAACAACTCCACCATTTTCCAGGATTAGAATGGTTGATTTTGGAACAGGTATCAGAGCAAATGAAGAGACCATTCGGTCTTTTGATGATCTGAAAATATTGACGTTGTGACCTCCCCAGTGACCTGAATATCAGTTTCCCATCCCACCTCTTCCTACCACCCTGGTTCTTTTACCTGATCAGAACTAAAAAGAACCACCTTTTACCTCAAGTCTTGACATCTTTGGAGTAGGTGAGCCCAGCTGTGCTAGGAAAATTTCCATGGGGCCATATAAGACACTCAGCACAGCATTAGGAAGTAAGAAAGATGGAGTTTTCTTAGGTTTGGATTGGACCCATTGGCCCTAAAGCCAAAATGGAGGGGGTCACAGTTATTAAAGGACACCACAATCAGCAAGGGAAAAAAGATATTCAAATGACTCCGAAGCTCATCAATTCAGTGACCGTAGAAGAAATATATTTGGCTAAGGATATGGTACCTTCCATGTATGCCAGTCCATTGGGGGAGTCTAGCAAATTACATAAAGAGGAAATTGGAATAAAAGTGAATGGTTGGTACATCTGATGCCACAGAATACCGAAGGATAGAGCAGGAAATTTCTAGTTTAGGATTATGTATTTGATCTCAAGTTTCTGATTCCATATGTTTCTCTAATACAACAGGTAGGCAGAAGAGAGTAAAAATGGAAGGCCAGTTATAGAGAACATGGCACGGGGTAGGTTATTTTACATAGCTGGGCACCTGGAATAACGAAAGTTGGGGTAGAACTTTTCTACTCCCTTATATTAGAATCAAATACATTTATTTGGGTATAAACTGTGGAAACAGCTGGAGTTTACTCTTGGTGAATGGAGAGTTTTGCTAATTGTAGTCATTTTGTTACCAATATCTCACATCTAGGGAAGGTTGGCAGAGCAATAACTCTGTGTGGGATAATGCTCCAAAAATTGTGTCGTTTTAGTCAAAGCTGGTAGTAATGCTTAGTGGAGTGTGTGGCTTCTGGAATTTCCTTAATGTTTTATTGAACAAACTCTCAGGGGATCTCATGGTGTATGGGGATTTTTAAAAACATGGCTCTTTGTTTTAGAGGTCAGAGAGAAAGAAGGCTAGGAAATACATCTTTTGCTGGCATAAGAGTGCTTAATTTTTAGAATTTAAAAATATTAAACACATTTTAATATTTTAGTTTTTATATTTTTAAATAATTTAAGCCCTAGTGTTATAATCCTAGAATTTCAAAATTATGCTTATATGGCATAAATTGAAATGCAAAAGGTAGATCAAATGGCTGCTTCATTGGCAGAATTCTCCTATTGATTGCATTGTCCATTTAGTTCAAATGAACAAAATAACTTCTCAGTCTCAAAAATGGATTTTGTAGACACAGACCTAATGACTTGTTATTGTATTCCTCCAGTTTACCAGACTCATAAAACTTTTTTCACAAACATTTTGGAACTCTTATCAAATTTAAAAATAAATTAAAATGTGAATGGTAAAGCATAGGTACTCATAGGACCCACTTTCTAGTCTTAGTTCTGCCACTAACTAGCTAGGTCATTTTGGACAAGTCCCTCAACTTCTCTGGGCCTCAGTTTCTTCTTCTGTACAATGAACTGTTATCTCAAAGTTTTCTTCTCCCTCTAAAATTTTTGTGATTGCTCTGAAATAATTTTATTCTATTTCTCTCTAAATTTTCATTGATTGCCATTGTACTGTGCTAAATATAAAGAGACCATTTTTTTAGCCTATGAATTTCAAGGATTTTCCAACTTGAGAATCCAATGCAGAAAACCAAACATAAGTCTTATAATAATTTAACTTATCCTTATTCTCAGTGAAACTGCCATAAGGTGAAAGAGTAAAGTAGAAGAATGTGCCAGAAAAAGGCTTAGAAAAATCTAAGAGGGGCACATGTGTGTGCATGTTTGTGTATGTGTATCTGCGTCCATTTAGGGGGTGTGAAGAAGTCATCTCAATTCCTTTTAATGTGGATCTGGCATTGCTAAGCCCAAAGGGCACCTAGAGGTTTAAAATGCTTAGTACTTAACATCAGCTCCTTATTATGAAGCTTCATTTTCTGCTTTTTCAAAGAAAAAAAAAACATGCTTCTTAGAGATTAATGTGTCGCCATCCAGAGATTTTGTCATACTATTTAGAGCAAATAAATTAAGTAGTCAGATGAGAATGATGGCTAGTAGTCAGTGGCTAGATTTTTTTTTTGCATCAGCAAAAACAGCTTTAAGTTGCTAACTAATATGAAATGGCACATACGAATAAAGATAACAATCACTCCTGTGTCATTAAAACTTTTAACAACATTTTATATTTAACAAAGATGTAACTTCTTTGGTGTAATATAATTTGGGCACTTCAAATTTTTCACAGCTGTGAAGATTTTTTGACCCTCAGTGTGATTAGTCAAATTAGGGAGACCTGTGTTCAAGTTCAGCGTCTGAAACATATTGTCTGTGTGATCTTGGGCAAACCACTTAATTAACTTAGTGCTTCAGGTGACTCTCTGGGACTGGAAGCTGCTGAACTGTCAAATTATATTAGGAGAGGGAGTTTCTTCATCTAGATTTAAAAGGTACCCCACTGAAATTACAGTCCAGATTAAAAAGGAAAAATCAGATCAGAAGATGAAACAGATAACTTTCAGGATATCAACCTACCATTAGAGAATTGTGAACTCATTTCTAGAAGGTCTCCTTACCTGTAGCTGTTAGTGTGATGTTTTTATAATTCAAAACTAGGATGTTGAGAGATTGGTTTATTACAAAGTCTCTATGACTTTGGGGAACCACTTTACTTATTTAAAAAATTCTCATCTTTTGTCTTAGAATTGGTAGTATCTATTCCAGGCAGAAGAGGAGTAAGGGCTCAGCAATTGGGGTTAAGTGATTTGCCCAGGGTCACACAGTTAAGATGTGTTTGAGGACACATTTGAACTCAGGACCTCCCATCTCCATCCCTGGCTTTCTATCCACTGAGCCACCTCGTCCCTTGGGAGCTCACTTTAAAGGGACAAAAGGTTTAAAGGATACTTGCTTCCACAGCAAAGAGTAATGAACAGAAATTTTGCTTGCATCGATTTTTGTAAATTTGCTGAGGACGACCTTTTCAAGAAGGCTAAGCTTTTGCCTCCAATTATCTAGATTCTTTGCTTGCTTTATCCAACTTGCATATACATCTCTGTATGGTGTAATTCATCAATAGATGTGGTGAGCTCTAAATCAGTCCAACAACAAGCATTTATGAGTACCTATAGTGTCCCAGTCACTGTACAACACCATGATGCTACAACGATATCTTTTGAATAGGTGAATCCAGATAGAGATTAGAGGAAAAGTCCATGCCCTTGTGGGACCTTGGGCAAATCAATTAATTTCTCTGGGCCTTACTTTCCTCATCTGTAAAAAAGAAGGAATTGGATGATATAGTCTCCAACTTCAAGTTACTTTCCATCTGGAAGTCTATGAGCTAGGAACTAAGCATCTTTGTCCTGATCTTCACTGTAACTTGGGAAAAAATATCATTTGGACAATGAACGAGCAAGTCCTAAAAGACCATTGAAGCTGCTTTAAAAAATGTGATTCAATATATTTTATGTTGGTCATGGCAGGAAGAAAAATGATAGCAAAACCAGTTCTTTGACTGGACTAACTGGTTGTTGAAAGAACTTCTTTTATGGAAGAGAATGCTGTCACTGAGAATTGAATGGGAAGGAAGCGATCTTTCCTCATTAAAATAAAAATGTCTGAGTTCTCTATGTATTTAACTTGAAATTTGAAAACAACACACTCCATGAGATTCAAGAAAACTCAATAATTCTCATTTCCAATGAGAAGAAAAATCTATTTTGTCAGAAGTTGGCTAAGTGGAAAGAGCTTCAGAGCACACTGGATCTGGAATCAGAGAAGTTTGGTTCAAATCCCAGGTTCGTGGGCAAATAATTTCTTTCCTTTAGACCAGTGATTCCCAAAGTGGGTGCTACCCCCCTCCCCCGCGGGTGCTGCAGCGATCCAGGGTGTGGTGATGGCCCCACAGGTGCATTTATCTTTCCTATTAATTGCTATTAAAATTAAAAAAAATTTCCAGGGGGCTAGTAATATTTTTTCTAGAAAGGGGGCGGTAGGTCAAAAAAGTTTGGGAACCACTGCTTTAGACCTTGGTTTCTTTATCTATAAAACTGAAAGGAGGGAGGTTGAAGTGGATGATCCCTAAAGTCCTATCTGCCTCCAAATTCTATGATCGATGAATCCAATTAGATGGATTTTTTTAGTAATCCCATATGAATAGTCCATTAGTAAAGTTCCTTCTGTATCTATGATTCATGTTTCCAAATTCTTCCACATAAAGATTACATAAAACTGCCTGGCTCAGGTGACCTAACTTCCTGTTCTTGGTTCCCAGCTGCAGAAAAATCAAAGCAGGGCACTCCACTGACTCCAAGGCTACTTAGATTCAGATGCTCTTAGCAACCAGAACATCACATCCAATTATACAAGCCTTTCCTGTTCAAGTGCTTTTCAAACATTAGCCAATTAAATGGCATTCCAAGCTCTAGATGCAATTTTCCTGGGCATCCTTATTATAAGCATTATATGGGCAAACTACTGGATCCTGTTCCCTCATTAATCACTAACTTCCTTAACAACCTCAGATAATTCACCTAATATAACTCAGCCTAGTACCTCAGCTGTTTCCTCACCTTGTTCTGCCTCTTCCAAAGAGTGAGAGGAAATCAAAGGTGTTTGTGTTCCTTGTATGATAAAGTAGCAAAGGGAGATAAGCAAAAGTGTGTATTTTTTGCTAGGTTCTGGCTTGACTCCTTTTACAAATGGTGAAGTGGGTTGTTATAAAGGTATAGGATAGCTGAGTCATGTAGGTGACTAAATATGTGTTTCTTTACTCCCTACCCTATGACTTTTATCTAGAGAGACTGGAACCCCTTAAAGGAAAGATGGCTTAAGAAAAAATATTTCCTTTATGATTTGTAATCCAGTACTCTGCAAAAAATGGATCTTCAATGAATGTTTGTAGTATTGGCCTGAATTTCTAAGAAGTCACATTTAATATCATTTTTAATTCACCTTAATCTGGGAGATTTATGGGCACCCTCTTTCTCTGCCTTGTGTTTCAAGGTGTAAGGAGAGCAATAATATTTGAAATGGAAAGGAAAAATCTATATAACTTTCTGTGGTATCTACCAATTGCCCATGTGATGAAAGTTCTGAAACAGATGTCACTGAATGGAAACGTGTTCTTCCTTAGTAAATTGTTGCATTGGTGTTGGTTGCCTTATACTCTGTTTCTCTGCCTCTTTTCCTCTCTGTGATTTTGTCACTCACTGTCTGATCAGGATCAGCTGGAAACAGTGTCAAAGCAAAGGACTTTCCATTGTATAGGTGCATGCGATATTGTGTTACCCCCCTTTTTGTCCCTCAGGAAAATCAAGGGCTTTTTTTAGTTTCATGGTTTTTAAAATGGGAAATTACTGTAAATAACCACCACATGGATCCTTTTTCCTTCCTGTGCAATTAGCTTCCTTTCCCTGCAAGAAATTTGTATCCAGATTTCTCAGTTGGAGTTATTTTAAAGTTGCCTTAATTTGTTTTTCAATGATTATCTCTCTGGATAAACCAAAGAGATTAATGTCGTGAGTTTAAATTATAGTGTTGCTTACAGGTAAATGCTATACTTTAGGGGGCTTTTATAATTTTTCACTAAAACATTTTTGAAATGAGAGCATATTTTCAGTAAAGAAATCGTTTTTAACAATGTTAAAGAATGAGTTATTTGAAATTGATTGCATGTGATCTGTTTAACAGGTCATTTAAACCTGCCTATGAGCCTGGTCATGTCATTTTAGAGACCTAAAAATCAATGCTACTTTCTTATTTGGGAACATTTTTGTCCTTTACTCCCCACTCCTCCCACCTGCATATTATTTTGCCATTTCTGACCTCACTTAAATGATATTGACATTCTTTCTCAGGGCTCTATATTTTATCTGGAAGGAGAAAAGAATCCAGAAGTGAGAGAGACAGAATTTTTCCATTGATTCATCGTTTAAACTACACCTACATTTGGAGAGGCCTGAGGATTACAGAGGTAAGGATAAAAGCCAATGGTTTCCGATACTAAATGCATTCAAATTTTGTCACAGTGACGGGATAATCAATGATCCCATTTGCTTATATTGTAGCTTCTAAAGGCTCTCAACCTTAAACCATGAAGGTAATTAAGGAAAATACATAAAAGGTCCTGGAAACAACTATTCGATGAAATTTTTTCTTTTACTATTTTCATACAAGCTTAATGGCAACTTTCTATCCAAATTTAGAAATGTAAAATCTTAACCCGCATAGTAATTGACAGCCACACAAAAAGCTAGGAGAGGACCTGTGTACACATACATACCACATGTAGTTTATGTATACACACACTGAAGCCTCATAATAATGCCATTTGTGGGGACCATGCCATTAAAATGCACTGTTACAAGTTCCTTTGAGTACTTCTAGTAAGAAACACCCCCTCTTCTTCCCACCTGGGATGAGGTCAAAGATGACACCATTAGACTGAGTTCTGTGCTATAGCATGCCATGTTATAGCAAGGCTCCAGTGTACATACAGCTTTACATCATATATATATGTCTCAGTCTAAAGCTAAACACTGACTAATACCTATAACAGGGAAGAACAATTAGCAAATCAGTGGTAGTGTTAGTTATGCTTCTCTTGCCAATGGAAAGCATTTGTTTAAGCAAGAGGAAAAGTTGTACGAACTGCTACTGATTTTCTATTTTATAATAGGGAACCAAGCTAAGCAACCCCCTTAAAAAGAAAGCAATAAATGATTAACTTTGCAAAAAAAATGTAAATAGATTCATGTTTCAAAAATTGGCTAATTGTTCTTCCACGTTATGGACTTAGCTGATGTTTAGTCTGTAGCCCTGATATAACTACTTGTAACGGTAAAGATCAAATGTGGAGCTAATGTTGACAATTGGAAATGTTAATTAGAAAATCATTAATTAGGGAAATCTTAACATTGACATTATTAAAACAAATCACATTTTTGTTCAGATGAAAGGTTTTTTTTTCTTCATTACAATTGTTAGTTTGTCAGTGAATGATAGATAATGTGTTTGAATATCCACAAATACATTAGAATTTCACATCCCTTGTATTTCAAAGCAGGCTTTACTGATCCCTGTATTCAAAGCATAGAATATTAAGTAAAAGAACAAATTATTACCCTTCAAAACAGAATCATAAACAGAACTCTAATTTATGAATTTGCTAATTGTTCTTCTCTGCTAAAGACAAAACTCCATTTAGTCTTTAGCTATAACATATACATAGTATAATATATACCTATTATATATGTGTATTACTGTTAGAAAAATACATATTATAACTAAAGAACATGTAAAATAGAGGCACTTTAAATAATCTAAATGTTTGCATTTATGAGCACCACTCATTATTTCCTAGTTCCAGATTTCAATGAGCCCAGTGGAACTGATTCTTCCCTATTTAGAACAGAGGTTATAAAGTGAAGACAAATGGACGACATTTAGGGAACATCAAGTTGATAAATTATGGAAAATCATGGAGTTTCTTCCTGTACTCCACTCAACTATACTACTTTCAGAAACTAGAGAACTTAAGTTAGAGATAGACTTTCCAAAGGTTTCCTGAAAAGGGGTAGTAATTTCAATTAAGCCAATGTCATGCCAACAGTGGAATAGATGCCTCACTGCTCAAGTTAACTTGAAAAATCATATGACATGAGAAGAATGGAGGGGAGAAGTCAAGAAGTACAACTTGACCGATGATTTGACCGTGTCTACCAAGGTGATCTGTGTTATGGTATGGTGACCTGATCATTTCAACTCTTTTCACAGTTGATTTTCTGTAGGTAATCAACGTCAATACCAGATATAAATGGATCAGGTTTTAAAACAAATTTATATATATATATATATGTGTATATATATATACATAATCATGTATATATACACACATACATATAAATATATAACCTTTGTATTGGGAAAAATGAGGAAAAAGGCATCTCCTTGATACACTTCATAGAAGGAAAAGGAGGAAATACTGTAAAAGAAAAGAATTTGAGTTCAGAGCTGCCTAAACCAGCTCTTACTCAAATATTCTCGTAAATCAGGTTGGTGTCATTTTCTTTATACCTTCATTTTTGGAGAAACAAAACACTGATACTTAAACACAAAACGAAGTTGGTAATTTAAGGTATTGGTCACTGCAGAGAGCTCTCTGAATGCAGAATTGCTGATACAAAGCCAGAGTTTGGCAGTGAAACTGATGCTTTTTGCAAAAGTATGCAATAGGAAATTTGTGTTGGAGTTTTAGAAAAATTTAAATTAGCAGGGTGGTAGACAATCTCTTAAAAATCTACATTTCCTATTTCATTAGGCATAATATATCAATAGTAGCTTGTAAATACCTTATTTTTTTTGTAAAAGTGCTTAAGTGTACATAATACTATTGTGCTGTGGGTATCCTACTTAAATGCAGTGACTAAATCAATAACTAATTATAATTTTGATGAGAAAATGAGATTGAAAATACCATTTACATGTCATTATTGTAAATTTTAATGTGACTGAAATACTTTATAGTATCTGAAACTAACTTTACCAACTCCAGATTCATCATGTAAACCAAGAAACACTTGGATAACCAATTACTTTTATGGAACTCCTCCCCACCCCCAACTGCCACAGGGTGTTTTTGTTTGTTTATTTGTTTGCTTTTATTCTTGTTTTGTCATATTTTCCTTTGAAGGACTGATTGCATCTGATTTTGGCCTTCACGATACAGGTGGTTGAACTCCCTTCGCCCACCCCCTGTTAAGGTAATGGGTCCAAACCACACCAGGAATCCTAGACCAAAGTCCTTGTTCCTGAAAGCAATAGTTTTCAATCACTGACATTCTCTATGCACATATTTGCCAGTCAAATCCAGCAGCGCCCAGGGTCTCCCCATTTGCCCTGTCTGATCAGGAGCACCCCCGAGCCAAATCACATTCATGCGAAAGAGGGTGTCCTCTGGTGAACTTTTAATAAAATGACAGTTAGATACATAAAAAGTTCTCTTTCTTGATTCTCAGTGCTCATAGGTCATTTAAAAAAAATCACTTCTCTGAGCAGCACAAGACAAGAAGAGCTGGTTGACAAAACATTTTTGTTACAAAGGTGTGTCAACCCTGAGCTTGTAGTTAAGAAGTTAAAATCTGTGATTTATATATATATAATATATATATAAAAATAGATGATCATACTAAGACTAAAAAAGTGAAAGAAATCTCCATGTCAATACTATTACTGTTCTCTTTTTATCTTCTCTGTTGTATTTGTTTTGTAATCGAATGCCCTTGTGATACAGAAACCAACTGACACAAAGGAAGTCATTATATATGAAAACTTGCGTAATGGATCCAATTTGCTTAGCAGTCCATTGAAAGAACTGTCACTTTGGGAGGGTAGTAAAGCACAGGAGCAGAGAAATTGAATGAATGTCAGATTGGTGGCAAAAGCGAAGAAATTCTATTACTGGAGATTGTTTTTTTTAGCCCAAATCTTAGAGGGAAGATTTGTCAATGGTGGTGGAAAGAGAGAGAAATCCTGTGCTAAGTGTTTAACAAAGAGAAAGACTAAATAGCTTAGAAGAAATGGTGCCACTAATGTGTACTGAAATGTGTACTGGGCATGTTGATGTGAATTCTAAATACTGAACTCTTTTGTGGTGTGGTATACTACTAAAGATTATTTTCTAATTTTCACTTTCAATGCCTTCCAACCAATTAGATAGTGTTGGTGGCCAAGAGTGCAAGCCATTCACCACTGAGACATACTGTATTTTCATTACTTTTTTTTCTTAGAAAAAATTCCAAACTTTCTTCCAATGACCATTTTATACACCTGAATTGCCATAAAGAAGCCCATAGGAGAGGGCTGGCTTTCAGGAAAGAAATGATTTAGTTTAGAGTCTTTTTTACCCCCCTATCTTTTGTCTTTTTGTTGAAAATGCAGCAGTCTTGGGGTTTGGCCTGAATCTTAAGAAAATTATTTTCTTTCTATCTTTTTCTCCCCTACCATTCCCCCTCCCCGCCCCTTTTTTTTTGAAAGGAAATGAAAAACCCCACAATGTGAGATCCCTTTACTTCTGCAGCATAGAAGCAAATGAAGGTAAGAAAGTCCCTTGGTAAGAAAGATTTGAGTAAGAATTCACTCAAGAATAGACATGGTCTCCACAGATAGCTGAAGGAAATAGGAAGCGGTTCAGTCTGGCACCCGGTACTCTTTGGAAAAACAAAAAGGGAAGCAGATTGCAGTAACTGCTCTCTTCTCATAGAAAACTGTAAGTATTTGTGTCATGGTCCATTGTCCAATAGTGTAAGAAAAAAGTAGTTGGCTGTTCGTATAGCTAAAACTCAGTTTCTCTGACCAAAATCCAGGATTATCTCCACTGTCTCTGCAGTGAGAGGATGATGAAGAGGATGGACCACGTGAGTAGTGAATGGCTGGGCTTGGCAGCTGAGGAGTCCACTTCTCTCCTGTCAGAGTCGACAGGTGGGGCTTCGGTGGTGACGAAATCAAACTCCGTGGGGCAGATGTCATCCATACAGCCACTGCCACTTCCGGAGCCACTGGTTTCATCACCTAATACAGAGAGAAGGAGAAAATGTCAGACAACAAAAAAAGAGGATGAAAAAACCAGACCATCAAAAAAAGCAAAACCAAACCAAAAGGAATTCCTAGAATCCCTCCCTCAAATCTTGTGCTGATAACAGTTTAGTTTGCTCGACTACTTGAAGATTCTGTGACTGATGAGGTAGAGAATTAACTTCTTATTGATTGAGTGCTTGATTTTTAATTTTAAAAAATTTTAAAATAAAAAAAAATTTCCCATGATTACATGATTCTTCTTGTCTCCCTCTTCTTTTCCTTCCCCCCACCTGGAGTTGACAAGCAATTCCACTGGGTTATACATATATTATTTAGATTATTAACTTCTGTCCCAGATTCTGTGCCACATGTGAAGGTCATAATATGATTATATGTTATAATGGCTTACTGTGTGTGAATACATATGTGTGTATGTGACTCTTCTAGTCTCAACCACACAAATGAAATTCTATTTGACAAATATTTATTAAATGTTGACCATGAGACTGTGAGGTGGGCATGAGCTCTGGGTCTGCCCTGGAGTCAAGAAGTTCTAAGTTCAAATTTGGTCTTAGATATTTCCTAAATGTGTGACTCTGGGCAAGTTGTGTACTTTCTACATCTATAAAATGGGGATAATAATAGCATTTACTTTACAAGATATTACAAGGATCAAATGATGTAATAATTGCAAAATACTTAGTACAATGCCCAGAACATAATAATAACTCACATTTATAACATACTATTATTATTACTATTATTGTTATTATTATTTGTTGTAGTAGTAGTAGTAAGGCACTATGTGCCCAGTGATAGGAATTTAAAGAAAGATGAAATAATGCCTTTCTTCTCTTTTTTTCTTATTGCCTCCCTGTCCTTTTC
>NC_058132.1:531239823-531256857 GCF_016433145.1 Gracilinanus agilis
CCTTCCTCCTTTCCTCCCTTCCTCCCTCCCTCTCCCCGCCTCTCTGTCTCTCTCTCTGTCTCTCTCTCTGTCTCTCTCTCTGTCTCTCTCTCTGTCTCTCTCTCTGTCTCTGTCTCTCTCTCTGTCTCTCTCTCTCTCTCTCTCTCTGTCTCTCTCTCTGTCTCTCTCTCTCTCTCCCTTCCTTCCTTCCTTCCATCTACCTCTTATAATTCAGAAGACTGAAGAGAACTTTTTAAAAAGGCTTACAAACAGAATTGGAGGTTTGCTTTGGGAGTTGAAACTCAGAAATGCCTGGAATGTAATTTTTTTTCATTTTATGATACAGCCAACTTCTCGATTTTATCATGCTTTTACTAATTTAATTCAACTTTTTTTTAAAGCTATGACTTTTAGTTTTGAGTGCTGGAAAGAATAGGTAGGATTTTAAAAGCGCAAGAGTAGTCAATGGGTAAGAGCTGAGCCAATAAGTGACAAGTTATTCCTGGCAGTTTCAATTAGATAAAGGGCCAGGGATGTATCTGTTAGTGACAAAGTGCTAGTAAGTGACAGTCATCTGTCCTAAGTCCTCTTTATAGGCAGGGACAGAGCAGGTCCCTGTAGAGTGACTCTAAAGCATACCCATTACATTAATACCGCCCCCCCCACTCACACACAGACACAGACATGCCTCTTTTTCTTTGGAAAAAGTCATTAACAGCATTTTAAAAAGACATCATCTTTTCTTAAAGGAATGTTATGAGAAAGTATTTAAATGAAACATGCAAAGGGAAAGCATACATTATATAAATCTATCTCATGTCTGGTCCAAAAGAAATAACTGGGTCAAGAAACAAATAGTTCCTGGTCTGGGGGACAACTCTCCTTTTAATGAATAAAATTGTTCAGTTCAGTCTTACCTGTTTCTGTGTTTGGAGCCCTAGTCTCATTCTTTGTCTTGGACAACCTCTTTACCAGTACTCTTTTTCCATTTCCTTGTCTACCATATGCACCCCTTTCAGTTCCAAAGCCCCAGTGAGCAGCTCCTTCACTCAACATCCCTCCTTAACAAATGCTACATTAACCTTCTTTACATGGAACATCCACTTCCTTGTTATCCACTTATTGATAAATCCTATTTTCGCACTGATTCTATGCCCAATGCCCAATATGGATAAAATGAACTGCTTCTTTTCTCTACCTAATGCCTGATGATGTTAACTGTCTGAGCTGTTTCTGAGATAATGTCATCATCTCCTTACTTGGTGGTTGCTAACAGCTATACTCCAGTATAGAATATTGGTTAGGATCAGAGGGTTATAATTTTGGGCTTTCTCCTTCATTTTACAGATTAGGAAACTGAGCTTTCCTTTCATGCCCCTAATACGTTTCAAATGGTCAGTCGGGAGAGAAACACATTTCTTTGAAATGGAACATTTAAATATCAGATCATGTCATTTGAAAATGCTCTCCTATATCCTTAACATTTACTCTGGTTTATCAGTTCTGATCCATGTGAGGGTTAAAAGAGCACATTAATTAAATTTAGAGATACTAAATTGATAGGGGAATTGTTTTGAAGACTAGTAGGGGCAAGAAGTATTATAACCTTTACATAGCTATTATTAAAAGAGATTTAGAATATTAAAAAAAATGTTAGCAGCAAATAAAGAAAGGAAATTCCAGTTGGAAAAAAATGAAAGCCACATCTCTTTGAGAAAACTAATCATGGATACAGGTATTCAAGAGGGCAAGAATAAGTGATAAAGCAGAAATGTCAAAAGCAACAAGGGTTATGATAGCTATAAAATGTGATAATGGTTTTGAGCTTGAGATAGAAGCCAAAACAGGCAATGCTATTTAGAGCTGTGCATCTAAGTGCATCAGGTCATATCCTTTTTGCAAACAGGCCTCGAGAGATAAAACCAAGAACATGGCAATCTTGTCTCAGCTCGTAAATACCAGAAAGAAGTAGCAAGCACACTTGCAATGAGTTAAGATAAAAGTCATATAAATGCAACAGTCCTTAAGTGACTGATCTTCAGTGAAAGCTGTTATCTAGAACTTTGTCTGATGGCAGGAGGAAAGCTCAATATCTAGAAATCAGAATTTCTGACACGTGGCTTGACAAATCTCCAAACTTGCACCTGGCACTATGTAGAAGCTAAACCAGAAGAGTCGGACTAATCTAGGGCAGAATTTGTTTGAGGTTTGTTATTTATTATTTCTGCTTGGGGAGGACAGGGTTAGATCTTTTACCAAAGTTGCAATTTATAGGTGTAAATTCCAACCCTTGTTTTTGTGGGAGAACAAGGGAAAGACGAGAGAGGTACAGCCCCTAACATGAAAGTTTAGTTAACTGGAATTTTAATCTGATGTTCCCTAGATATGCCAGACAACGGAACGATCTGGACTCTGTTAATTATTATATTTCTGCCTCATTAATTCACACATGCAAGTTTGGAGTTTTGTTCTGGTGTCCAAATTACAGGGTCACTACTGACAAGAGTACATCTCGAGTTCAAGAGATAGTTAACACGATTATTTGCTCTTTTTTTGTGGTTCACATGTTTTCAAAAGATATTTTCTTCATACTTTTGATAACGTGTCAATACTACCTTAATCACTCATGGTATTACATTTAGGAAGTCATTTAGCCTCTCTCTGACTCAGTTTCTTTGTTGTTGTTTAACTCAGCTATATTATTAATCAAATCTTCATTTTTGGGTTCCAGAGACAGAAAGTATTTGTGATCAGTTCATTTTACTTATGATACCTTGAATTAGTCACACATACCAGTGCTTTCACTGTGAAATTAACTCCAGTTTATTATGTGCCTTTCTTGAACATATATTGTTGTTTACAGGTTCTTTTCTCCACTAAGAGATGCGTTTCTTGAGGATGGGGTCTGTTTTTGCCTTTCTTTGAATCCCTGGCACTGAGTACAGTGCCTGGAATATAGGGAGACCTTTGAGGACACATTTTTTTAAGAAGTAGTAGGATGATCTTGACAAGACAAACTTCAGGCTTATTATAACAGAAAAAACCCACCATAGTTACAGATTCTGTCAGATGGCAGAATATCCTGTCTATAGAAATGTAATTGTTGGAGTTATTTAAAATTATACTGAATAAAGCACTAAAAATGTACTGCAAGGGACAACTCTGTAGGATGATAGCTAAGAGGGAAATGACTTAATATCCTCCATCTGTAACTTGTTTCTTTCTATCTCATTAATTCACACATGCAAATATAATCTTTTGCTTCGGTGACCAAATTACAGTCACTGCTAACAAGAGAACAACTAACGTTCGAGAGTTCATTTGCATGATTATTTGCTCTTTTGAGTGGCTCATATGTTTTCAAAAGATATTTTCTCCGTACTTTTGATAACATCTTGACAATACCTGGTTTCAGGTGTTAGTTTCTAGTGAGTGTATGTCCAGAACCTTTTTTTTTTTTTAAACTTACTTTTTGTCTTAGAATCAATGCTGTGTGTTAGGTCCAAGACAGAAGAGCGATAATGGCTAGAAAATGGGAGTTAAGTGACTTGCTCAAGGTCACACAGCTAAGATATCCAAAACATTCTGAACATTTCTGATGCAAAATTTCTAACTCTACAAAAATCCTTATATGTGATATTGCACCAATGAAGAACCATTTCTATCAGCATGGATATTTGGTGGGAAAATAAGCAAAGTCACTTGGTTAGTAGTCAGATATAGTGTCAAGAGGATCTGACTTTCCAATTCTACTTCTCTCTTTTTTTAGGTATGCTGAATGTAAGTTAACAATATTCTAAAGTGAATGTGCTATTTTATCAGTTGTCTAAATGACAATGTTTATTTCTGCCCAAGAAAAAATTTTTGTGGTAATTTTGAAATATGATCCCATTAAATCAGAGTTTCTAAGAGAACCCAAACTTTGATTTTTAAAAGCTGACTGCTTACTCGTGTCTTGGAAATTCACATCATTTCCATTGTATGCATTTTTTAACTTGTTGGTCATCACTCGCAGGGCCATGATCTGTTGTCTTATGAAGGTGTCTGGTCTAGTGATGTCTACATCTACTTCCGGATTATTGATCTGGTTGGTCAGCCCATCATTCATGATCTCAGGCAAATATCTGCAAGGTTGAAAGGAGATAAAAATTATGAAAAAGATTCACTTCAAAACAGGATTCTATTTTGTTGCTTTCTATAATGATATGAGTAAAATAAAATAAATCAAATAAGTTTATTAGTTCAGTTTATGGGAAAATCATCTAGCAACAAATATGTTCACTATATTAGGTGAATAAAACTTTCAAAAGAAACTATGGCTAAAATAGTGACTCCAGCAAGCAAATACTTACACTTCATTACTGTGGTATTAATATCTATGAATGAAGGATGATATGGAGAATTGTGGAATTTAGATAGCCCTCAAACATTTGACTCATTGATTAGATAGTTATTGAGAATGGATCTTAGTTGTCTGGATTATGTTTGATTTTTCATCTTAATTTTAAATGTGTATATCGGGTCTACAAAATAGCAATGGTGCAACCTTGAGGACTTTCTGGAATTAGAACAAACTTCAGGGGAGAAAGACTGCCTTTGAAGGTCCTAGAACGGGGTTCTTAATCATTTTTTTCTGTCGTGAATATTTTTGACAGTCTGTTGAAACCCATGTAATCCCTTTTCAGGATAATGTTCTTAATGTATAAAGGATGAGAATAAGACACAAAGGAAATGAATTATACTGAAGTACTTATAGTTATTTTAAAAAAACAGCACAAGGAGTTCACAGACCACAGATTAAGAACTACTGACCTAGGGGCAGCTGGGTAGCTCAGTGGAGTGAGAGTCAGGCCTAGAGACAGGAGGTCCTGGGTTCAAACCCGGCCTCAGCCACTTCCCAGCTGTGTGACCCTGGGCAAGTCACTTGACCCCCATTGCCCACCCTTACCACTCTTCCACCTATAAGACAATACACAAAAATTAAGGGTAAAAAAAAAAAGAATTACTGACCTAGGAGGAGTTTTAGTCATTAAAAGTTGATATAGAAGATATAGAAGCTTAAGGCTTCTACCAAACTTTATGAAAAAAATGAGCACAAAGGAGATAAGTGGGACAAAGTCCTATTCTTTCAATTCAACAAAATTCAAAAAACATCTGTTAAGCAACTACTCAAGACTCCGGAGAAACAAAGACAATGAAAAATGGTGCCTCTCTTTTTTCTTTCCTTAAAAAACAATCCTTACCACAAGAACCAGCTCTTGGGAGGGTAAGGGGAGTGCTACAGGGGGAAATCCAGGTCAGATAAATATATGTGGATATAGTAATTGATAATTTGATCATAATTACTTTATAAAACACTATACAAAATTGTATGATAACATAATATAATATATAATCATATTATTCTGTTATTGGACAGGACTGATACTTTTGATTAATTAAGTAAAAAACTTTTACCTCCTGTCAGTATCAATTATAAGACAAAAGAGTGGTAAGGGCTAGGTGATCAGAGTTAAGTATTTGCCCAGGATCATACAGCTAGGAAGTATCTGAATTCAAATTTGAATTCCAGTTCTGACTCCGGTACTGAAACTGTATTAATTGTACTCCCTAAATGTCTAAGGACTAATACTTTTTATCAATATACAACTGGTATAAAACATACATATATGGTATTTTTAAATTTTTATATTTTTTCCATGGTTCCATGATTCTTGTTGACTCCTTCCCTTTTCCCTCCCCCATCCCAGAGTTGACAAGCAATTTCACTGGGTTCTACATACATCACTCAAAATCTATTTCTAACATATATAGTATTTTTTTTAAACCCTTGTACTTTGGTGTATTGTCTCATAGGTGGAAGATTGGTAAGGGTGGGCAATGGGGGTCAAGTGACTTGCCCAGGGTCACACAGCTGGGAAGTGGCTGAGGCCGGGTTTGAACCCAGGACCTCCTGTCTCTAGGCCTGACTCTCACTCCACTGAGCTACCCAGCTGCCCTATATAGTATTTTTTTTAAAAAGTTCTTTGTTAGTCAGTTTTAGAGGTACATTTTTAGGGTCTAGTCCAATCTATCTACAAACTCTTCAATTTACCATAAGTAGATGAAATTTAGTCATTTACCTTTTTAATTTTTTTCTAGGTTGTCTACATATAGCTTCGTGATCAAAACTAATATTCTATTAAATTACAACTGATTTTTGAAGTTTTTGTTTCTTTTTTCCTCTAACCTCTACTCTCCCTAATTCAAACTTTTAAATTTATCCTTCAAAATAGGTTGAAGACTTAATAATAATATAATAGGTACTTAGACTGCTTTAAGGCTTACAAAGTGTTTCACATATTAGCTCATTTGATGCTTAAAACAACCCTGGGAGTAAGGGTGCTCTTATTTTCTCAATTTGGGGGATAGATCAGGAACCTAAGGCTAAGGAAGGTTAAGTGACTTGCATAGGGATACAGAGACAAGTAAGTAACTGAGGCAGGATTTGAACTAAGATCTTCCTGACTCTGAGTCTAGCAACATAGAAGTTACCCAAATAATTTTTTACTCCCTTTAAGCAAATGACTTGGAGTGTCCCAGGTCTTCTCATTTTAAGCCCCTTCCAACCTTACTGGTCTTTTTGTTTCTTGTATCTTTGTATTCCAGTATATTCTACTTGTGGTCATTTTTGCCACCAGACTACCATGTTCTCTGATAATGATGCTTATTCTCTCCTCTTCAAATCTCATCTTCAGGTCTCAAATCTTACATATATTTCTGGAGTTATTTTACTGCAATTTTTCATGCCTTTCCCTCTTATTTTCCACTCTTATCCATAAGATTTTATCTACAGTATACTTATGTTAGCAATTATTCTGCTTAGTACAGGCTACCCATTGTCATCTTTCTGATTCCTCCAGGAAACCATCTCTTTTTCTGAAACCTTTCAGGGATGCTAATAGATCCTATCCATCAACTTTCAAACTGTGAAATGGAAAAACACACAAAGGATCTTGCAGTTTATTTTTAAGTCCCTTCTCGGGGTGTTGGATTATATGAATGAAATGCTTGTGTCTGAATTGTTTCATCTGACTTAAATCAAAGGGCTTCTGAGCAGGTCCCGTGTATCCATTTATATCCTGAACAATCCCAACCACAATCAGCATTCACCAAAAAATAAATCAAGAAATACACAAGGCACAATGTAAATTTTTTCCCCAAGAAGTTTGCCGATATTTATTGCTTTTAAAAAATATCCCCATAAAAAAGTCACAGAAGCATATCTCTCTGTTTCTGCAATAAGCCACTAACTTCTATCCTGTACTTCAATTCCCTTGATATGTAAACCTAGTCTGTAATCCAATTTGCAGACCACATCCCACAGGGGCCTCAAATAGCTGATCTGTGGGCAAAATCTCGTTGGGATGCAAGCGTGGTCCAGATGTCTGGAAGAAAAGACGAAAATTGTGCTCATGAGATCCCCAATTCTAGGACTTAAGGATCTGTACCCCTTTGTGTCCAGGGATAACGGCTCTGAAGGAACCAATGAACACTACAGAAATATGCTTTTGTTCGAATCTGAACTCTTTTTATGTAACATAAAGAAGATGGCATCTGATTATCTGTTGGTTGAAGTAATATAATGTGTCAGGCTTCCTGCAATCTGCCTTCACATAATAGTGACTATCAGAACCTAGTAGAACAAAGGCAAGGATTCCAAAAGGAACAAAAGCCAGCCAAGGACATGAAGCTTCACCCTCCGCTGAAACAACAGCTTCTCAAAGGACGAAAGGTGACAGTCAGTTTTGGTGTTGCTCCTTGATGTTTCAGCAAAGGATTACTGCGGATGTACCTGTGTTGAGTCAGAGGACTTTGGGTTTTGTTTTCTTTTTGTACAATGCACTCAGTGGCCTGCCAGCTAAGACTCATTTATCAGAAGCCGGCTGCAATAGCTTACATGGGAATTCTTCCCCTGGGAGCCAGAACATCCAGGAACAATAAGAGACTGCCAAGAATGCCTAGCCTCTAGCTGGGCCTACTGATGCTTCCCTAGTTTCAATGAAAACAAGAACAATGCACCAATGTCCTCAAAAACCTTTTCTCCTCCCTGCGTATTCAAAGGATAACTTTGGAGACAATATAGGACTTTAAATCTGAAAAAGAAGGGAAATGACCACTTTGTCGATTACCAGAGGTAGAGATGGAAAATAAATCCACAGAGCTGTCTAAGAGTGGGAGGTAGAGCCTGTGGGGGTCTGTGAAAGCCCTCCACAGAACTAGCATCTCATATACCAATTTGGTTTTTGATCTGCAAGGCTCAGGGGGGCCCTTACATCTTTTCTACTAACCCACAAAGAGAAAGTCCTTTTTGAACTCACAGCTTTGATCCCTTTAGTCGGTTTCACACAAATCAACAGTTGGGACTGACTGTGTCCCATCCGGTCATCATCACTGGATTTGTAGAGGAGGTGGGCTAGAGGTGGCGAGGGAGAAAGGATTGCCTTGGTTTTCATATTTAGAGGGTCACTTTTGAAGGCATGTCTGCCTAGAGCAGGGAGACTCTCCAAAGAGGTGACAAGCTGCAATACTAAAACTGAGATAAGCCACTGCCTCTTCTTCCTGAGATTTCACTCTATGTGATTTGTGAAGGGGAAGCACCAAAGGATTTGGAAGCATGGCTGGCATTTTTGGTAAAGGGCTTTCTGCTTTGGAAAGGGCCTGTTGGAGTGGGGTGGGGCTATCTCTTGGCCTGTGCCTTGGATATCTCTTGCTTTTTCTCATCTAGTTGTAATTATAGTTTTCCCTCTTCCTTAATTGTGTAGAAACATTGCTGTCGAAGACTAAGGTGGTAGCAGTGCAGGAAAATTTAATACTGTGGTTGTGGTCAGCCCTACAGATAGTATGATCTACAGGGGCATTAACCAGTCTGCCTGGGCTCCAATTATTTATGCGATTGGCATCTCCCTAACTAGAAATTTTTTCATCTAGTGCATACTGGTCCTGGGGCAAGTAACACATAGAAAGCATGCAGCACAGCTGAGGCAGTCAGGACACTGCACTGAGAGGGAATGACAAAGAATGGCACAAATCTGATGTAGGTTATGGAAGCAGGAGGGAGAGGAGGCATTCCAGCTTGACATCTAGTAATTCCCCATATTAATCATTTATGCTAACCAGCTTCTAAGCTTTCACGTTTTTTGAGTTGCTGAAAGACTATAACTATGGTAGCCACCTGTAAATTCAGGATCTGGAGACAAGGTCACCATTTCTCTCTCCTAGTTAAAGCTTTACCCACTAAATGAATGTTGTTGTTCCACCGTTTTTAGTCATGTTTGACTCTTCAAGGCTCCCTCCACCTGTGGTTTTCTTGGCAAAGATGCTGGAGTGGTTTGTCATTTATTTTTCCAGTTCATTTTACAGATGAGGAAACTGAGGCAAACTGGGGCAAGCGATTTGCCCAAGGTCACACAGAGAGTTAATATGTGAGTCTGGATTTGAATTCAGGAAGATGAGTCTTTCTGACTCTAGACCCACTACTCTATCCTCTCTGCCACCAAACTAACCCAATGCAGTACCTAAAATTCCTACCATCAGAATTCACCCTTTCATTTAACGTACTATTTCCAGAAAGCCCCTTATGAAATACAACTATGTTACCTGGCAGTGCTCACAAGCTAAGTGAGTACTGATCTCTGGGTGTATTAGTACCAATTAATCATTAAGACTTAAAGGGTCAGATCTTGAGGGAATAAGATGTAAGAAACATACATTTTAATGGTTATCAATAATTGGTCAAGGCCAGGTCAAGCTTGCTATTGTGTCATATGAGAACTAATTAAAGGAGCTAAAGATGATTAGTTTGGAGAAGTGTTGAAGGGTGGGGAGTGGAGGGACTTGAGAGTCATCTTCTAGTACCAAAAGGTTCATGTAGAAAAATTACAGTTGTTTTGTTTGGATTGAGAAGTCAGAAATTGGAGGAACAGGTAAAAATTCCATAGAGGCAAATTGATGCTTAATATCAGGAAAATGATCCTGATGATTAGTTTTGTCAAAGGATAATGGGCTTGTCCTGAGGAGGAAATGGGTCCTCACCAAGAAAGTGTACTTAAGCAAATGATAGTATGTATTTTTTTCAATTTGATTTTACAAATTACATGTAATAACTTTCCACATAAATTTTCTGAAGTGATATGATCCAAATTCATTCTCTCTCTCTCTCTCTCTCTCTCTCTCTCTCTCTCTCTCTCCCCCTCTCCCTCTCCCTCTCCCTCTCCCTCTTCCCAGAGCTAGTAAGCAATTCTATTTAGGTTAGACATAAATTATCATGTATCATGCATAAAATATTTCTATATTGTTCATTCTTGTAAGACAATACTCATCTAAAACCAAAACCACCAAATAAAAACCCATCTAAACTAAAGTGAACAATTTTGTTTTCGTCTGCATTCTTACTCCAATAGTTCTTCCTTTGGAGGTGAATAGCATTTTATTGTCCTAAGTTCCTTAGAATTGTCCTGGATCATTGTATTGCTAAGAGGAGCAAAATTGTCTAAAGCTCTCTTCATATTTTATGTATTGGAATAGACATTGTTTTCTTTTATTGCCAGACAACCAAAACTGTGTTTCCATAGCTTTTCTCTCTATAATATGAAATACTACCCAAAACAAAAGTGGGTCCATCTTCAGTTGCTTTTCCATCATCTTGAAGATGTCCAATTTTGTTGTTGTTGGGTTTTTTTTGGTCATGGTCTGACTCTTTAGTGACTCCGCTTGGGTTTTCCTGACAAAGATACTGGAATGGTTTGCTGTTTCCTTCTCCAGCTCATTCTGGAGATGAGAAAATGGAGGCAAACAGGATTAAGTGACTTGCCCAGGGTCATACAGCTTGTAAGTATTTGAGTCTGGATTTGAACCATTGAAGAGGAAGGAGTCTTTCTGACTATATGCCCAGAACTCTTATCTACTAGATGTCCAGTAGAGATCTTGAAGTCAACACATCCCAAAACAAATTCATTATCTTTCCCCCTAAACTTCTGCTGCCTTCAAACTTTCCTATTACTATGCCATCAATATTCTAAATATTTGTTAACTTGAATAAATTCAAGTTAAGTAATTGGAAGGTATTCACTGGATATAGAACACTGGACTGGGTGCTCAGGTAGCTATCTTTAAGAAGACACTATCCCTCGCTCTTGGGAATTAGTTCACAGTCTATTAGGAAGTTTGAAGTATGGCAAACAACTATAATACAAAATCATACATAGTAAGTTCACAAACTAAAGCATGAGGGAAAGCTTCTTGTTGGAATGGCACTTGCCCCATGGGAAAAAAGGAGGAGGACATTTCTGGCATAGATTTAGGAAAAGATAGTATATATTTAGGGAATAGTAAGTATTTCAGTTTGGTTGAAGCATGGTTTGGAAGGAGATGTCAGATTATGGTGATCCTTTAAAGCCTGGCTAGTAAATTCATACTTTAATTGTCAGGCCACAGGGACCCTTTGGGAATTTTTGAGCAAAGGCATGACATGATCTGACCTGTATGTATGATTAGTTTGACAGAAGCATAACTACTACTACTACTACTACTACTACTACTACTACTACTAATTGATATACATATAGCCCTTTGATGTTCACAGTTCCTTTCTTGATAACAACTGTATGAGGCAGATGAAACAAATATTATTATCTCCCTTTTATAGTTCAGGAAACTGAGGTCCAAGGAGTTCCAGTGACTTGTCCTGGGTCACATAGCTTTTGAATGTGTCACAACTAGGATTTGAATCCAGGACTTTTGACACCAGATTCAATGAAAGTGACTTGAGCATTATTTTTGGAAGGTTATCAACTCCTATTTTAGACTCAGCTCCCAAAGGTTTGCTGAGTGTGGGAAATCCTTTATGATATATGGTTTAAGAGAGCTCTGAATATTTTTTTTAGTCTTTGGGGATTTAGTTAGCAATAAAAATAATAAAGATCTTAATTCAAAATACACAGACTTAGTAAATAGCCACAGTTCTTCATAGTCTTATTATCACAATTCATTTTGTTGATAATCTAAATTTAACACATTTAGTAAAACCTGACTTGGTTTGTTGTTGTGTTTGGTTGTTGTCAATTGTCAATAATTGATTTATTTCCCAGATTTTTTCCATTTATCCTCTCTCTTACAACTTAAAACATTTACTTTCTGGCCTAGGGGATGATGACTGATGACTTTGTTGTTTCTATAAACAATGAGTTAATATGGAAACATCACGGAGAAATTTGCAGGAAAAAAGTTCATTTTTGATCAATCTAAGGAATCTTGGTCTTTAGCTCCCTCTTCAAGTACTTTTTCCCAAGCAGCATCTAAGAAAGTATAAAACAAATGCTAAACACTTGAAATTTTTGGCTGGCTTAGTGTAATGACTGAACATTGTAGAAAAGTGGGAAATTGTTTTGAATCCTTCATAGTAGTATATCTAGAAATCATTGACTCAAGAAATCCCAACTGTTTCTCCATGAAATCATTTCTGCCCTAATAAGTGATGTGCATGCTGATGGAAATCAGCCTTAAAATGACTTTCTTTTCAGTTCTTCTCATGGTCCCCCTTCCCTTTAAGGCCTTTTGCACTTAGAACAAGCCTTTCTGAGAAGAATGGGGATAAACCAAACCTCTTAAGGAAAACAGAGATAATACAACTTAAAATGCCCACATTTTCAAAAAGAGCAGAGAAGTTTTTGGATATGTAGAAAGAAGAATATTTAACACAATGCCATTATTACTTCTTTCCCCCTTAAATGAATCAACAAAGAGTTCTAACCCTTATATGCTAACCATATAAAAATTTTATTTCTTTTTATGTCTATGCTTTCTTGCCTTAGATCTAATCATTCTTCCCTGACTCCCTTATAGACAACTCATTCCTGCCACTGGGCTGTGGAAAATACCCTTCTTGGAGATGATGAATGACTGAAAATGTACTCCTAAGGTCTCTAGGTTCACCCTGGGAACTTTAGAAGTCTCAGATTTGTAACATGCAGCACAAGTCTTTAATTTTTTTCCTTTGGCCTTCTAGATTATTATTGATTTTTCCACCATTACTTACTAGCTTCCTTTCAATTCCCATTTGTCTGAGTTGAGTCAGAGTGTTGCATCGTCTTTCTCCCATTTTCTCTTAGGAAGTTATTTAGGCAAGTGAAAAATGGGAGTTACAGAAGTGGCATTTCAAATCCCTTTCTTGTTGATTGCTGAAAATGGACCCCCTTCCAGCCCCCCACCGCTTCCTTGTGAGGAATCTGATAGACAATTGAAGTTAATTCTAAGGAAAATCCTTCCCTTCGGCTATTCTTTCACTCTCTGGTGGTGGGCCAGATGTGAGACAGTCATCAATTGAATGAAAAGTTCTTGCTCACCTGACCTCTGACAGCATCCCATTGGAGGGCAAAAGTTTGTGTTGAAGTTATCCGTTACATTTGATAGCTATGTGGCCTTATTTCCCATGTCAGATTTCTGGCTTGAAATAAGACTCAAACCAGATTTGTTCATTATTGGGACAACTTGTGACACATTACCTGGACTCGTGGTCATCTCGAGGGAGGTATGAGACCTGGAGTAAATTGCATTGCGTGTACTGACCTTGCTAAAGTATTTATTTAGGTGAAATCAGGTCAGAATTGCAGCCTTGGAGGAGGGAAAGGGCTAAAAGGGACATAGGAAGCTAGAGGGGCACATTGGAGTGGTGGTGGTGATAGGGAAGGAAAAAGTCTTTATTACTTTGTTTTTCTAACATTGGTTTGCAAGTCAGCCCTATTTACAGAGTCAGCATAACACAGTGGATGAAGTCCAGGACTTGTAGTCTGGGAGACTTGGGTTTGGACTCTCCCTCAGATGTGTACTAATTGTATGACCCTGGGCAAGTCCCTTAAACTCTTTGCATCTTGGTTTCCCCATCTATAAAACAGGTGGATGTAGAGCGCATGGCAAATTTCAAGGTCCTATATAAATATTAGATATTCTTACCAGTGTATCTACGCTACTTTGCTTTGGCACTAGTTGATAGAGGAGCTCCTGTTTCTCTTGTCTCATGCCTACTTGGGTCATCACCTAGATGACACCTAGATGAGATCCCCCCAAAACATAGGACATGGGACCTACTCAGGGTCTCAGGGACAATCACACATATATTTCTCTTGCTCATGTCTTAGCATGCAAAGATTGAGAATGAAGATTATAATTAATGAAAAAACATTTTCAGATTTTCTATTTATTAAAATGATCTAGCTCTGTCTTTCATAGATTGTAAGATACTTGAGAGAAGGGACTTTCTGTTTTTGCCTTTGTATGAATAAATAAATAAATGTAAAAAAGCATTTAATAAGTATTTATTACTATGGATCAAACACTACGTATAACACTAAGGCTATTCCTGTCTCCAAGCCTTTTGTTCTGGCTGTCCCTTCATATTTGTAATGCTATGCTCCCTTTCTCTTGATTTCCTTCAAGACTTAGCTCAAATCCTACTCTATATGAAACTTTTCTGTTTTTAAATGTTTATTCTTTTCTTCATTTTTTTCAATTAAGCATTTATTTTTTCTTTCTTACCCTGACATCCCAATTCAGGAAAAAAAGAAAAGAAAAACAAGATTCTTATAACATATTCACAGTCGAATAAATCCCCATGCTGGTTATATTTTTTAAAAATGCATATTTAATTCTGTATGTTGAGTCTATCACTTCTTGGTCAGAATCATTACTGGTCCTCTGCCAAAATCATGGTTGATTTTTCTATTGATCAGTTATTCTTTCAAGATTGTTTGCCTTTTCACTGTTATTATGATATAAACTGTTCTTTTATGTCCTACTTACTTTATATCAGTTCATACAAGCCTCTCCAGGTTTCTCTGAAATTATCCTTTTCCTTATTTCTTATTACACCATAGAATTCTATAACATTTATGTCATAATTTGTTTAGTCACTCCCCAGTTGACAGGTGCTGCCTTAGTTTTCATTTTTTTTTTTGCTACTATAAAAAGAGCTAGTATAATAAACACAAATCTATATATACACAAATATATAAAGATATAATATACATACAAATATACACATATATAGTTAAAGAAACTCTTTTTGTAGCATATTTCATATTATTACCTTGGGACCCTTATCAGTGAATGTTAACACTGTCTAAGTACACACAGACTCATAGGAATGCTTGTCTGGTCATCTTTATGCTTTGCTACTTTGGACTTCCCTCTGGCTATGTAGGGCTCCATTTCCTAGGATTTTTATTGGTGAGATTTCACCATGTCTAGGCATGCTCAGGCTTTCCACAATGCACTCCAGCTACCTACATGTACTCTGATCATTCCCATGCTTTGGCACTGGTATAACCCTTCCCAGTCCTTTCTATTTGGGGAACAGAAATTGAATCAGTAATAATTCTTGGGGAAGCTCTCTCTTCTCTTCTCTTCTCTTCATCTCAAAACCTCTTGGCATCATCTCCCACCAATACAAAGCAGTGGCATCAACTAGGTAAAGGTGAAAGCCATTTTTTGATAGTTTTTGATAGTTTTACTTACAGAATTAAAGATCATTTTCCAGAACTTTTACATCAATCCACCAAGCTCTACCAAGAGTACAGTAATATGCTTTAATTCCTCTCTGAAATTTACCACCTCCATGTTTTATCTTTGGTAATTTGTTAGTTTTAATTTGCATGTCTTATTGTCATTAATGGTTAAGTATTTTTCAAATGGGCATTGATAGTTTGCCATTTAGCATAAATATGCTACTGTTCCATTATCTCTGGTGCTTTTAAAGACAATGTAGTTTTCCTATTTTGTTGTTTTGATATTGCCTATTTTCATTATAGGCTTGTCTCAAAAAATTATTGTTATTTCTGCTTTTGGCAGATTACCTGGAATAAAACAAATTCTACTCTAAATCCACCTTTCAATTCTGAATGAATCCCTGTCTTTTAAGAATGTTTCTTGTATGCAACAAATTCATATATATATATATATTTTTTCTAATCCATTGTTACCCTCTTTCATTTAGTTAATTGAACTTCATTCAATTAAACAATAGAGATGCTTAATCTATTCCCATTATGATCTTTAAGTTTGAATTTTCTCTCCATCAAGCCATGCTGTTTTTTTTCCTCCAGAGGAAAAAAAATCATCTGCACTAGGCATCTGCAGTTTGCTTTGCTTGGAACAATTATATTCCATTATCTTTACTTCTTTCTTTCCTTGTCGACCAGACTAGTCTATCACTTTCCATATTTTGAGAGAGATATGACTCTCTTCCTAATCTCCTATTCATTTAATTATTTCCTGCTAAAATCTTAAAACAAACAAACAACTTTTCCTTTCCCAAGCCATATAAGGGCTAATAGTTTATTAGTTTCCCATTCATCTAATCACATCTTTGTATTTGAATATCCCTGACTGTGGTGCCCCTCAATTTTAAGACATAGCAAGTCCCTTTAAAATGCTTATCTTCCATCTTAGATTCAATACTGTGTATTGGATCCAAGGTAGAAGAGCAGTTAGGGCTAGGCAATGAGAGTTAAGTGACTTGCCAAGGATCATACAGCTAGGGAGTGTCTGAGGCTAAATTTGGAACCAGGACCTCCTGTCTCTAGGCCTGGTTTTCAATCCACTGAACCAATTAGGTGTTCCTTTGTCTTCATTTTCTTAATGCTACTTAGGATAGAATTCTAAAGGCATAATGGGTGTACTCTTGTTCTTAATATAACCTTTCGGTAAGTAAGCACTGAACTACATGTTTCTTTCAATTTATTCAAATTTATTTGTCTTTCTTAAATATATTACATTTTCATTTTAATAGACTTTTCCCAGTTCTGGTTTTCTTAAAAAGAATGCTCAAAAGTCATCAATTCTTTTAAAAAGTAACTTTCCCTGTAGAATTATGGTTAATTCTGTAGAATATATTATTGTTGGATTCAAATCATCTTCATTTACTTCTTGTCCTATCATATCCTAGGGAGGCTGGCCTTTCTTTCTTTCTTTCTTTCTTTCTTTCTTTCTTTCTTTCTTTCTTTCTTTCTTTCTTCCTTCCTT